>NC_134536.1:133055757-133360757 GCF_050624435.1 Tenrec ecaudatus | reverse complement strand
CTACCATGAATTGTGTCTGACTCCATTTATTTCAATATTTCTCTTCTGTCTCTCATGCTCTCATGCTATAATCCTTACTTATTATTGCTGCACAATTTCACTTACCGGACCTGTAATGATGTGTTAGGGGCTGGCTTCCCCTGGCAGTTGAGCCCCTCATGTTGGAAAGCCAAACCAAACTCACTGCCATCAAGCACATTCCAACTCGTGGTGATCCTATAGGGCAGGGTAGCCCTGCCCCTGTGGGTTTCTGGGACTGACTCTTTATGGGGGTAGGAAGACTCCGCTCAAAATATGATTGGGGAAGAGCTGCCTCTCAAAGTAGAGTTGCCCTTAGTGATGTGCATGGAGCAAAGCACTGGACACCTCCATTTGCTAATGTGACCCCAAAGAAGCAACACTTGCAAAGCTCCACGAATAATCAGAATGTGGAATGTAGAAAGTATGAATCCAGGGAAATTTAGATGTCATCAAAATGGAACTGGAACACATAAAGATTGCTATCCTAGGCATTGATGAGCTTAAATGGATCTGGCAAGAGCTCTTCTGAGTCAAACAATTATATGGTCTACTAGGGCATGACAAATTCAAGAGGAATGGTGTTGCAATCACTGTAATAAAGAACATTCAAGTTATATCCTGAAGTACAATGTCATTTGTCAAGGATAAGATCCACATACCTATAAGGAAGACCAGTTAATACAACTATTATTCAAATGTACATACCAACCACTAACACCAAAGACAGAGAAACTGAATATTTCTACCAACTTCTGCAGTCTAAAATTGAAACATACCATCAAGATGCATTGAAAATGCCTGGTGATTGGGATGTAAAAGTTGGAAACAAAGAAAGAGCAGTAGCTGTAAAATATGGTATGGTGATAGGAATAATATCAAAGTTGAAATGACACAATTTTGCAAGGCTAACCACCTATTTAATACAAATATTTTTTCCCACTAACACACACTGCAACTATCCACATGGACCTTACCAGATAGGACACACAGGAACCAACTGTATTACATCTGTTAAAAGAGAAGATGGAGAAGCTGATTATCACCCGTCAGAACCTGGGGTTCAACCTGGCTCAGACATGGTTGGCAAAGTGAAATGAGGAAGGGCTAAACTTTACAAAATGTGAGGGCCTGGAATGCTAGCCCAAACAGGAAATTAGTGGGGTGGAGCCCTGGTCAAAACAACGCCATGGACCAACTTCTGAATAGATGATCAATTGCTTGTGTGCAATTTCAAGTTAAAGCCAAAGAAGGCTAAAGCAAATCCGTGAGACCCAAAGTATGACTCTGAATACCTTCCACCTATCTCAATAGATCTGGTGCAGTGAACACTCATGCCTGAAGACCAGATGATTGTGGGGCAACATTAAAGATATCATCCATGAAGAAAGGAAAGGTCATTAAAAGGACAGGAAAGAACAAAAAGAAAGTGGATGTCAAGAGAGACTCTGAAACGTACTACTAAACATGGAGTAGCTAAAGCACATGGACGACACGATGAAGTCCGAGAGCTGAATGGGAGATTTCACAGGGGAGCTCGAGAAGAGAGCAGAAAGCATTATACTGAAATGTACCCAGACGGGGGTTAGAAAGCTAAAGGCCGTGCGTGGTTTCCTCAAGCTGAACAGACGGAAGAAAAACATCAAGCCTCGGGTTGCAATTATGAAGGATCCAAGGGGGTTTCTAGGAGTCAGAATCTACGTGATGACAGTGAGATTTTTTAGAATTATTATTATTTGTTTGATGGGGAAATATTGCCTGGCACAGGAAGCATCTAAAGACGATGGAAGGAATACACAGTCACTGTATAAAAAATGTATGGTCGATCGTCAACCTTTTCAGGAGGTAGCATGTGATAAAGAACCAATGACACTGAAGGAAGAGGTTCAAGCTGCACTGAAGTTCATTAATACACTGGAGGCATTAATAAAAACAAGGCTGCAGGAATTGACGGGGCGCAAAATGAAGCGCTGCAACATGCTGATGCAATACAGGAAGCACTCATTAGTCTGTGCTAAGAAAACGGGAAGACAGCGATCAGGCCAACTGAGTAGGATACATACTTGTGTCCGTTTCAAAGAAAGGTGATCCAGTAGAATGCGTGTAGAATGCTAAAGATAACTCAAAAACAGTTGCAGCAGTACAATAACAGGGAACCTCAAGAAATTCAAGCAGGATTCAGAAGATGTGAACCAAGGGATATCACTGCTGATGTCAGATAGATCTTGGCTTAAAACAGATGATACCAAAAGATGTTTACCTGTAACTGTGCAAAAGCACTTCACAGTGTGGCTCCTAACAAATTATGGGAATTCCTGAACATTTCATTGTGCTCATACAGAATCAGTGCATAGACCAAGAAGTTGTCATTGGCTTAAACTCAGAAAAGGTGTCAAGGTGTATCCTTTCACTACACAGACTCAATCTATATGTTGAGCAAATAATCCAAGGAGCTGGATCCTCTAAACAACACGGCATCAGAATGGGAGGAAGGTTCATTAACCCATGATATCCAAATGCTAGAAACCTGACCAGCTGAAAGCCAAAGGAATTTGCAGCACTTACTGATGACTACAGACCTCCGTATGGATTATATCTAGATTAAAATAAAACGAGGACTCTCACAAGTGAACCAATAAGCAGTATCATGACAAATGGATAAAATATTGGAGTCAAGGCTTTCACCTTCTTTGGATCCACAATCAATGCCCAAGGAAGCAGTAGTCAAGAAATCAGACAATGTACTGTATTGGGTAAACCTGCTGCAAAAGACCTCTTTAAAGAGTTAAAGAACAGAGCTAGCGCTTTGAGGACTGGGGTGGGCCTGACCCAAGCCATGGTATTTTCCATCACCTCATATGCCTGGGAAAGCGGGACTACGATGACGGAAGACTGAAGAAGGGATCTTTGAATTACGGTGTTGGTAAAAAATGCTGAACACACCGTGGACTGCTGGAAGCAAAAAGCCAATCTGTTTGGAAAGAAGTACAGCCAGGATACTTGTTAGCTGGAAGGTCTCCCGGGCTTTGGACATCTTATCAGCAGGCTGCCACAATAGCTGCAACAACGGGCTCCAGCACAGCAACAGTTTGCCAGGATGGAGTGTGAGCGGGCAGTGTTTCCTTAGGTTGTACATGGGTCGCTCTGAGTTGGAAACCTCCTGATGGCATCTAACAATAACCACTGGCAGTCCAGTAGTTCTGCTCTCCCCTTTGTCAGGCTGTCAGCTTTGGGGGTTCGGATGTTAAGCAGCTCTCTCCAAGTTCGGCTTGTCTGGGGTAGGGCAGGTATGGCACATTTGAGGGGGGTTGGCCAATGAACCATTTCCATTGCCAGCTGGGAGAAATCACTCCGGAATATAAAACTAATTTGCCATGGGTGCTATTTCCCTAGATAGGCTGCTGTGTCTGCGTCTAACTCAATGATCTCATGTTCCTTTGGCAGTGAGACATCAGAGTCAAAGACACATTGTGTGGGCCTGACATTGTTTTTAACTGCAGTGGGAAACAGCAGGGGAAATGAATTCTAAAGTCTTAAAGCAATTGTTATGCTCAGTGAGTTCTAATCAACAATAAAGTTCCCCAAAGACAATTGTGACAAACTGCACGCAAGGAAATGGATTGTTTGAACCCTGTGCCACTCTTTCCCTTCTCTGCAAGGCTGTTGGAACGCTGGATATCATGGAGAATAATACCAATAAAAATTGGTAGCTCTAAGTTCCCCTCAATTTAAAAAATGTTTTTCCTGAAATTACATAATTTAATAATAAATGATATTAAGGGAAATGATTTTAAGGGCGCAATGTGCTTTTATGGTGGCACATTTCTATTATGAAAAGGCGCTTTTAAGCTCTGATTACGCCTACAAGAAACACATATTTCAAAGCACCCATTTTCTCTTGATAGGTTTTGTACTGCATGCCCCCAGTGACACTACAAGCGCACCTAGTGATCATCTTGCCATTGCACTCGTGGAAACTAAATGAAGACGCAAAGAGATGTGAATAATGTTCTTTTGTACGATGCAAACCAAACTCCTTCGCATCAGTGGATGCCGACCGGTGGGACGCTATATAGGGTTTCGGGCTGTCCATTTTTACAGGAGCAGACAGCTCATTTTATTCCCTGGTTGGCTGCTGCGTTTGAATTGCCCGCCTTACAGTTAGCAGCCCAAAGCCTAGCCCACAGTACCATACTAAAAAGTTAAGGGCTAACACGCTAGAGTACTGATCCCAATGGTTTTCTCCCCAGATACACATTCCAGAAACTGCATAAGGAGCACTGGTGGAGGAAAAGGCTATGAATTGGGCTAACCAGACGGTCAGCAGTTCAAAACCACCAACCAATCTCTGTGGGGGAAAGATGAGGCTGTTTGTTCTTGTAGAGCAGCGGTTCTCAACCTGTGGGTCTCGACCCCTTGGGGGAGGGGGCGGGCGAATGACCCTTTCACTGGGGTCGCCCGATTCATAACAGTAGCAAAATGACAGTTATGAAATAGCAACGAAAATAATTTTATGGTTGAGGGAATCACCACATGAGGAACTGTATTAATCGGTCCCGGCATTAGGAAGGCTGAGAACCACTGCTAGCGTCTCAGAAATGCACAGGGGCAATTCTACCCTGTCCCATAGGGTCATATGAATCTGAATCCACGCGATGGCAGTGAGGTTTTGCGTTTTAGTCTGAGAGACATAAACAAGCCATGGTCGACAGTTTTGGAAACTGTATTTAAATCCAGTTTGTGGAACACAAGCTATTTGGACATGTGTCCCAGGAGCGAATCATGTGAAGCTTTAATTACTGCCATTTAAAATATATTAGTATTCGATTCTACCTTGACCCTTCCAAAGCTATAGCACATCACGACGATAATTCAACTTGCCATAGATAATTCAAAAGTGAACATGACTTCTTCCAGGACCCTGGGTCCTAGCTCAAAGATGACGGGGCTTTCTATTCCCGTAAACAGTGACGGTCTCAGAAACTCACGGGGACCAGTTCCACCCGGCCCTCTAGGGTCGCTATGAGTTGGCATCGACTTAACAGCAGTGAGTCCCTAGCTTCCTCCCTGAAATCGCAGGCTGCAGCAGTGGCCGGCTGGAAAGAAACTGGCAGTGAGTGCCACGTGTCCCTGCGGACTCCGGAGGTAGAACTCTCCTCTAAGCCCGGCCCCTAAAAAGGCAGGAGATGCGAGGCCCCGCCCCCAGCAGCTAAGGCCCCACCGGGAACTAAGAGGGGGCGGAATCTGAGTGTGCTCACGCGAGGTCAGGGGCGGGGCCTCGAGGCTGGGGCGGGCATCGGGGCGGGGCTTCGGGGCCGGGCCTCGGGGGCGGGGCTGCGGGTTGGGTCGGGGGCGGGGCCTCGGCTGCCTTGTCCAGTGAGGCCGTGACGGTGGCACGGAAGGCAGGTTAGCGGGGCGGGGAGGGGGAACAGCCTTCTTTCTCTCACCTGAGTGTGGCTGGGTTGGGCCTTCGGACTTGCGGGCCTCGCTTTCCACACCAGGAGCCGTTTTAGCCAGCGCCGGGCTACTTCCGCCTTCTCGCCCGAGTTTGGGGCGTCGGGTCCGGCCGCCAAACCGGCCCGTTTTCTAGCCGCTCGGAACTCGGCTAACCGCTGCTCCATGGCCCGCGCCCCTCTCCCCGCGCATCCGGGAGTTCGCGCGTCCGTGGGACACTTTCTCTCCCACTTGACACGGAGCCGGGCCGTCGTGCGCCTGCGCGTTGGCGGCTCCTGGCTGCGCGTGCGCACTCGGGATCTGGGCCGAGTGTGGTTCAGGGTTGGTTTTCTGTAGTTGTGACGTCCATTCGGGCATATTAGCACCCGTAATAATAGCACTGCGTGCACCACCTCGTGCTGTAGAACAGTTCCCCGAAGTGGGCGATACCGCTCCCTGGGGGGACGCTGGAGGGGCGCAGTAGATCCCAAAATGAAAAAGACAAGCTCGGGCAATGAATAAACAAATGTGTTTTACACAATTGATGTATGTGGATTGCGATAAGAGTTGTATGAGCCAAATAATTAAAAAATAAAAAACCCAGGTAGCAATGGAAACATAGAGTTAAGCAAGAAAGAAAAAGACAAGCTCGCTGCCCTCGATCCGCCTCATAGCGACCCTATTGCATAGGGAGAACTGCCCCTATGGGTTTGAAACTTTTCACGTAGAAAGCCTTCCCGAAACAGGCCATGATCTCGGAGAAGTTCGGGCATTAGAAGGAAAACCGCCTACTGTTTTCCTCCTAGGACTTTGGAAGGTGGCTTTCCCACTGCTCAGGTAGCAGGCTCTGCGGTCCTGTACGCACTCCATGATCTTTCACTTCCATGAACTTTTTGAAACCCCTGTGAATAACCAACACCTAGATAAAGATTGTTTCTTACATCCTAGGGCTCCCTACTGATCATTCACCACCCAAAAGGTAGCCACCATTCAACTCAGCTCAGGGGCTGTTTTATGCACTTTATTTTTCATGGTAGTATGGGTAGGTTTTATATGCTTTTGAGCTAAACAGCTAGCTTCTGATCTCACATAATTCATTGGATCGTGCTGAGTTTGAATTAAGAACTAGATCTAGAATGGTGCCCCAATTAACCCAATATTCACCAAGGGTAGATGCAGTGTTAAGTATTCTTCTGGGGGTGCCTCAGTGAAGGAAACTGCCTTTTTCGCTTAGGGTTTATCCTAAAGGGACAGGTCAAGACAATGCATACCCATATATTGAATGTATTGATTAGTGCCACAAAGTAATATAAAGGACAGAAGCTGTGGAGCTGTTTATAGTCACTACCAAGGAAAGTCGTTCAGACAAGAGACTTAAATGAAATGAAACAAGTGAGACAGGTGTGGATACTTGGAGTGGGATGCTCAAAGAAAACAGCAAGCACAAAGACCCGTAAGACTGTAAGTAGTATGCGTGGCCTGCTCATTGAACTTTGACGAGGCCAGTGATCCTGGAGCACAGGGAAGGGAGGGAAAAAGAGAAGGAGAGAAAATAAGATGCCCAAGTGACCAGGGAGCAGATCGTGTAACACAGACCATGAGGGAAATCCTGCATTTTATTCTTGGTGTAATGAGGCAATTGGATGCTTTTTATCAGGTGACAAGATAGGAAATAGTTTAAAAGAAGCACACTGCCTGCTAGGAATGGGGTGCTGGAAGAATGTAAGGTTAGAAGAAGGGAAAGCGGCTGATTCCCTTTGGACGCTGCATCCCAGTTGCGCAGGGCAGCCAAGGGAAGAAGCCCTAGCTCGAGCTAGCTAATAAACTCCTTTTGCCGCTTTTGCATCTCAACTGGTCGTATTCTTCCGTGCGTCCAAGGACAACCACCAACAGCCTGCTTAACTGAGAAAAGGAGCTGGGTCATGCAACTGGGATTAGACCTGCCCCCGTAAGATGCACACAAGTGATCCTCTACCTAAACTTCTGACATCAGAAGGCCCAAACCATAACTCCACCTATGCTCCTAAGCTGAACAAGATTCTATCTTTATGACAACTTTCCATTCATCACTTCCCATCTGAACATGTGCAGAAGACTAGGCTCAGTCACCTAGTGATGAACACCAAGATACCCAGTTACCATCATAATAAAACTTCTGGCTCAGGAAAAAAAAAAAAAAAGAAGAAGAAGGGAAAACAGTTAGCAAATACAGTCATATAAGAGAGACTATGGTAGTTAGGGGCTTGATTGTTAGTTATGAGTTGGTGATAACTGACCAGATTCTGAATATGTTTTGAGGGTACTGTCAATAGGATGCGAAGATGTGGAATGAGAAAAATAGGAATCAAGAATGACAGATCTCCCTCCTACGTGTACATGAATCCATCATTTGATGGCTGGAGCCATGCATTGGCTGAGGGAAGACTAGGAAGAGAGGATTGTGGTGTGAATATAGGGTTAGTTTTATTTTTTAGCAATTTTAATATGTTTTCCTCCATTGTTTCATTGAGAAGTGAATGTTAATTTTAATGGGGTCTCCCTAGAATGTCTTTTTCCCCCTAACTGTAACCCTAACCCTAAAACCTTAATCCTAACCCGTAGAATGTCTTTCTTTGAAGGCTTCTGTGTGCTTGTATGCCCATTCCTGACTCCTCCTCCACCTCTACCTTCAGAAGTAACTACTATTGCCAATCATATTCATCACACCTTTTCGTTTCTTTATGTTTTTGTTACTTAGATGTCTAATATCCTTTTAAATTTTCTTCATCTTTTTAAATCCATGTAAAGTTTATTTTTGCCTACAATGCGAGGAAGGAGTCCCTGGGTGGGGAAAATGGTTAAGTGTTCCACTGCTAGCCAAAAATGTGTGATTTGAACCAACCCAGAGATGCCTGATGATTTTCTTCCAGAAGGTCAAGGCCTTGGAAACCTTCTGGAGCACTTCCACTCTGCACACATGGAAGGTCATGAATTGGAATCAACTTGACATCAACTAACAACAACAACATCAGTGGTGTTGAGTAGATAGGAGTCTAATCTGACAGATTATCACCAACTGACTTATTGATACCAGTCTAGCCCAAACGACCACACTCTTTCTTATCCTTCTTGATGTGAGGTAGCCTATTGAGTTGCCTATCATTTACCCATCTTCCCACTGATCGAGAATGCCAGGTTTTCATGTATTCGGCTTCCATATACACAAGAAGCTGTTTTTGAACTATAGTTTTATTTTAGGTCTATTCTATCCATATACTAAAGCTCACAGTCTTCATTATTATGGATTTATTGGCTTGGTATCTAGCAAGGAGACTACTCCCTTGTAGTAGTTCATCTTCATGAGTATATTCACTGTTCTTGACCTTTTGATATATATATATAGTTTTAAGTCAGCTTATCTAATTTCATTAAAATAAACGGGTTCCTTTGGGAAGAAATGACAGTTTTACAGTACTGACTTTTTATTTACATGATGTGTTTGGATTAACTTACTTCTTATATAACATCTTTCAATAAAATTATTTTTTATACAACTTCTATATATCGTTAGATATGTTTCTATGTGCCATATATTTTTATATAATTTTAAGTGATAACTTCTGTATTGAATTCCCAATCATGTGTTAGTAATATGATTGATTTTTATTCTAGTACCCTATTAAAATGCCTATTAACTATAATAACTTATAGAAAGTTTGAAGTACCTAGGAAGGCATAATATCATCCATGAATAATGACAGCTTTGCTTTACTCTTTTCAAGCAACTAAAGGTTTTATTTGTTTTGTTTTATCACTGCCCTTGCCAGCGCTTCCACAGCGGACATCTTTTTCTTATCACTGATTTTCAAGGGAACTTTACAAGTTAAGTATGAGGCTTGCTGTAGCTAAAGAAGAGCTTTTGATTCTCCGTTCCTAAACTTTTCTTTATCATATGTGAACATGTCACTAAATGTTTTTTCCTGCATTGAGCTTGACTTGTTTTCTTCATTAATGTGGTCAATTTCATTATTAGATGTTGTATTGTTAAACAGTCCTTGCAATCCTGAGATCAAGCAGGCTCGTTTATCTACCACCCATCCAACAGTTGTTTGTCATAATCTCATGGCTTCCACGTGACGGTGATGCCAGAAGTTATGTCGCCAGTGTTTCAAATACCAATAGGATCACCATTGCTGTACAGACTTCAGCAGAATTTCCAGACCGATACTAGGAAAAAGGAAGAGGTGGTCTAATTCTGAGGGCTTCACCACTGAAAGATTTATGACTCATTGCAGAACATTGTTGAGATCAGACAGATGTGTCCCTCGGGTTGCAAGGCATTCAAAATGCCACGGGCGAAGCACTGCCTCTTCAGAGCAGAGGCAGCCTCAAGATCTGGATAGAGCGGAGCTTGTAAAACGTCATTTGCTGAGGGAGCATGACTCAAACTGAGAAGAAACAACCGTGGATATCCATTAGTAACCAAAATATAGAATACACAAAGTAAGAATCGAAGAAATCCCCCTAAATGATATACAACACATAAAGGTCAATATTCTAGGCATTAATGAACAGAAATGAACTGATATTGACCATTTTGAAGAAAGCTGATGGTGCCCGGCTATCAAAAGAGATAGTGACTGGGGTCTTAAAGGCTTGAAGATAAACAAACGGCCATCTAGCTCAGAAGCAACAAAGTCCACATGGAAGAACACACCAGCCTGTGTGATCGAGTAGTCCCAAAGGGATCAGTTACCAGGCATCAAAGAACAAAAAGTCATATCATTGACTGCACACCTCCATGATAGGATCGCTGAAGACAAATGGGTGCATAAGCAAATGTGGTGAAGAAAGCTGATGGTGCCCGGCTATCAAAAGAGATAGTGTCTGGGGTCTTAAAGGCTTGAAGGTGAACAAGCGGCCATCTAGCTCAGAAGCAAAAAAGCCCACATGGAAGAAGCACACCGGCCAGTGCGATCACGAGGTGCCAAGTGACCAGGTATAAGGCATCATGCAAAAAAAAAAACAACAACGATATAAGTGTGTGTATATATGTGTATATGTATATATATACCATATTAAATGAAGGGGGGAAGTGCAGAGTGGAGACCCAAGGCCCAAGTGTCGGCCAATGGAGATCCCCTCATAGAGGCGTTTAGGAGAGGAGATGGGTTAATTAGGGTGCGAGGTAGTACCGATGAAGAACACAGCTTTCCCCCAGATCCTGGATGCTTCCTCCCCCCAACTACCATGATCCGAATTCTACCTTGCAGGACTGGATAGGGCAGAGGCTGCACACTGGTACATATGAGGGCTGGAGGTACAGGGAATCCAGGGTGGATGATACCTTCAGGACCAAGGGTGTGAGGAGCGATGCTGGGAGGGTGGAGGGTGAGTGGGTTGGAAGGGGGGAACTGATTACAAGGATCCACATGTGACCTCTTCCCTGGGAGAGGGACAGCAGAGAAGGGGGGAAGGGAGACTCCGGATAGGGCAAGATATGACAAAATAATGAGGTATAAATTACCAAGGGCACATGAGGGAGGGGGGAAAGGGGAGGGAGGGGAAAAAAAAAGAGGACCTGATGCAAGGGGCTTAAGTGGAGAGCAAATGCCTTGAGAATGATTGGGGCAGGGAATGTATGGATGTGCTTTATACAATTGATGTATGTATATGTATGGATAGTGATAAGAGTTGTATGGGTCCCTAATAAAATGTAAAAAAAGAAAAGAGGAGAAAAAAATGATTAGGGCAGGGACTGTACAGATGTGCTTTATACAATTGATGTATGTATATGTATGAACTGTGATAAGAATTGTATGAGCCCCTAATAAATTGTTAAAATTAAAAAAAATTTTTTTTTTAAATTTACTATGTGGAGAATGATAAACTCAAGAATAACAGTATCAAATTTCAAGATCTATTTTGAAATACAGTGCTGAATGTAATAGGATAATATCTGTTTGCCGAAAAGGAGACCAATTTATATAGCTATAATTTAAATGTATGCATTAATCGGTAAAGTCAGTGATGAAGAAATTGAAGAGCTTACCAGCTTTTCTATCTAAAATTGATCAAACATTCAATGAAGTTGCATTGATAATTATGGGTAATTGGAAGGGGAAAATTGGAGATGAAGAAAGATAGCTAGTTGGAAAATAGAGCCTTAGTGATAGAAGCTAAGCTGGAGATCGCATAGTAGAATTTTATAAGACCAGCAACTTACTGCCAATACCTTGGTGGCACTGTCAAGTCAACATTGGGAGTGCTAAACACAAGATCGTGGGTTCAAACCTATGAGCTGTTCCCTGGGAGAAAGTGAGGATATCTGCTTCCCTAAAGATTTACAGCCTTGAGAACCCTATGTAAGGTCACGATGAGTCAGAGTCAACTGGATGGCCATGAGTACTGTGTTTTGAGTATACACATGGGCCTCACCAGATGTAACACACAGTAATCAGTGACTATATCTATGGGAAGAGACTATAGAGAAGCTCAATACAAGACCAAACAAGGCCCGTGCCAACTGGAGAATAGATCAATTGCTCTTAGGCAAGTTCATGTTGAAGCTAAAGAAAACTATGAGAGCCAAACTACAACCTTGATTATATCCCACCTGAATTTAGAGACTTTCTCAACAGATTTGACACATTGAACACTACTGACTGAAGACCAAATGAGTTTTGGGATGACATCAAGAAAACCGCCATAAAACTGATTTTGATTCGCAGCAACCCCATAGGACAGAGTAGAACTGTTTCCACGGGTTTCCGAGACTCTAAATCTTCACAGGAGTAGAAAGCTTCATCTTTCCCAGGTGGCTAATGCAAATGGAAGAAATGATGAAATAAAAGAGCTGACAAATTTAAGTATTATAATATGCAAAGGAATTAGCCAAACAAAACACATACTCAGAATTTCCCAACTGAAGGAAAAAAATTAAGCCTCTCAAGTAAACAAGCGGCCATCTAGCTGAGAAGAAACAAAGCCCACATGGAAGAAGCACACCAGTCTGTGTGATCATGAGGTGTCGCAGGTATCTGACATCAAAGAACAAAAAAGTCATATCACTGTGAATGAGGGGGAGTGCGGAGTGGGGACCCAAATCCCATCTGTAGGCAACTGGACCCCCTTATGAAAGGGTTGCAGGGAGGAGACGAGCCAGTCAGGGTGCAGTGTAGCAATGATGAAACATACAACTTTCCTCTAGTTTTTAAAAAATCATTTTATTGGGCCTCTAGTTCTTTAATGCTTCTTCCCCTCCCACTATCATGAACCCAATTCTACCTTACAAATCTGGCTAGACCAGAGGATGTACACTGGTCCAGATAGGAACTGGAAACATAGGGAATCCAGGAGAGAAGACCCTTCAGGACCAGTGGTGTGAGTGGTGATACCAGGAGAGTGGAGGAAATGTGAGGTAGAGAGGGGGAACCCGTTATAAGGATCTACATATAACCCCCTCCCTAGGGGATGGAGAACAAAACAGTGGGTGGAGAGTGACATCAGACAGTGTAAGACATGACAAGATAGTAATAATTTATAAATTATCAAGGGTTCGTGAGGGAGGGAGGGTTGGGGGGAGGGGAAAATATGAGCTGATACCAAAGGCTAAAGTAGAAAGAAAATGTTTTGAGAATGATGATGGCAACAAATGTTCTTGACAATGGATGTATGTATGGATTGTGATCAGAGTTGTACGAGCCCCCAATAAAATGATTTTTTAAAATTAAGCCTCAGGTTACAATATTGAAAGTTTCTATGGAGAAAATATTGAACAAGTCAGGAAGCAGCAGCAGAAGAAGGAATACAGAGAACTATGGTATCGAAAATAATTGGTCAACAGTCAACCATTTCCAGAACTAATGGTAGTGCAAGAAGTCCAAGCTCCATCAAGGGCATTCACCAAAACAAAGCTCCAGAAATTGGTGGAATACCAATTGAGATGTTTCCAAAAAACTGGAAGCACTCACTAATCTATGCCAAGAGATTTGGAAGCCAGCTCTTTGATCAACTGACTAGAAGAGAACCAAATCTATGTCCATTCCAAGAAAAGTGACCCAACAGAATGCCAAAAAAAGCATCGATAATATCAATATTGCATGCCAGTAAAATGTTGCTTCCAACAATTCAAAGTGGTTGCAGCGGTAAATAGGGAGCTGCCAGAAATTCCAGCTAGATTCAGAAGAGGATGTGGAGCAAAGGATACCGTTACTGTTCTCAGATGGATCTTAACTGAAAGCACAGAAAGATGCTACTTGTGTTTTCTTGACTACGCAAAGACATTGGACTATGGGAATCATCAGAACTACAGGTAACATTGCAAAGAGAGAGAATTCCAGAACATTTAACTGTGCTCATGTGGAACCTATAGATAGACTAAGAGTTCATCTTTGGACCAGAACAGGGGGCTACTGCCGAATTTCAAATCAGGAAAGGTGTGTATCAGAGTTGTATCCATTCACCAAACTTAATTAGCCTGTAGGCTGAACAAACAATCCAAGACACTGAACTATATGAGGAACAAAGTATCAGGGTTGGAGGAAGGCTCATCAACAGCCTGTGATATTCGAATGACTGAACCGTGCTTGCTGAAAGCAAGAAGGACTCAAAACATTGATGAAGATCAAAGGCTACGGCCTTCGATATGGATTACAAATCAATGTAAAGAAAACCTCTTCACAGCTTGACCAATAGACAACTCCATGATAAATGGAGAAGAGCTTGGCCTTGTCAAGGATTTCATTTACTTGTATCCATACTCAACGCCCATGGAAGGAGCAGTAGAGAAATCAATTGGTGCCTTGCATTGAGCAAATCTGCTGCAAAAGAACTCCGTAGATATTCAAAAGTACAGATGCCATGTTCAAGGACTCAAGTGCATTTGACTCAAGCCATAGTATTTTCAGTCCCCTCATGCATGTGTGAAAACGACAGTGGACAAGGAAGACCAGAAAAGAATGGACACATTTGAATTACATTACGGACAATATTGGAAGTAGCATGAACTGCCAGAACAAACAAATCTGTCATAGAAGTATAGCTCGAATGCGTCTTAGAAGTGAGGGAGATCAAACTTCATTTCAGTTACTGTGGGCCTGTTACCAGGAGGGACCAGACCCTAGAGAAGGCCACTGGGGAGGGGACCGTGGGGCATTTGAAGTATTGGGGCCTGGGAGGTGTAGCAGAACGAATGGGTCCTCTGCCCATATTCCCTCAGTTTGCTGTTGCTGTACATGCCCATGGCTTGTTTCTAAGTGAACCCGAAGGTTTTCTCTAGCTGCAGGAGTGTGTTTAACTTGGGGGTGAAGCAGGTTAGTAGTGCTGGGGTATTTTCCCTGCCCCCAGAAACAGCCTTCCGTTGATTTCAAGTGGGAGCTGGTGAATAAATGGTTCAGCTTAGTCTCTCCTCCTGGGAGGTGACTGGGAGGTGTCCCTCCCTGGGATCTCCAGGAGGACTGAGCCTCCTGCCCACAGCAGTACGTTCTCATTAGTCAACATCATACTACCCAGCTCCCTGTAAGTGCTCTCTGAAGTCATTGCCCAGGAAGCCTTTCTATTAAAATCTTTCCGGATCAGCTTATAATAGAATCTAAATTAAACTAGAGACTCTAGGTTCTTGGTAATGATGAATTGAACTAAAACTGATGATGTTGTGTAATTCCTGGTCATGCCTGTAGACTACAACTTCTGGTGCTAGATTGATTCTTGCTAGGAAAGGGAATTAGACTTGAGGTTGTATTTCACAGTCATTAGGCCCCAATCTTGACATTGAAAGTGCTCTAGTGGGGTTGTGAGGTAATTGTTGGACCGACTGCTAAACTAGCTGCAGGGCTGGCTGTTGAATCCCACCAACCACTCCCCAGGAGAAAGAAGATTGTCTGCTCCTGTGAAGATTGACAGTGCCTACATAGGGTCGCTATGGGACTCACTGGTATCTGGTTTGGATCTTGAAGTTATAGGTCATTAAGACAGTGCTTTCATCTGGAAATGCAAATGAAGAAACTGAGGAAAGATAAAAGAAGGGTGGGAGGTACCATGGCGCTAGAATGGAGGCAGCCTGTAGTTGACACCTTCTGGCTCACTTTTGTGTTGAGCCTTTTGTGTGGAGAACTCTAGAGATCGCACAGCCACTCCTGCACGAAATGTTGATTGGACACCTGCCAAATGCCAGGTCCTCTATAAGGCTCTGAGGAGCCATCGGGCTGCTAACCAAAAGGTCAGCAGTTTGAACCCTCCAGCTGCCCCACAGGGAAAAAAAAGATGAGGCTGTCAGCTCCCATAGAGATTTACAGCTCCCAAATCATATGGAGCCATTCTGTTCTGTCCTGTAGAGGTGCTGTGGGACAGAATCCACTGGAGGGCCCTGGGATTTCTCTGGGCCCTGGGCTCTGAAGATGCTGGGGTGAATAAAATTCAGGCCTCGGCCTTAGGAGTTCGACCTCGTAGGAGCCCCAGACTCATTCATAGACAGTTACAAGGCAGAGGAAGGAGCCCTTGCGGTGCAGTGGCTAGACACTTAGAGGCTCAGCACAAGGTCAGTGATAGAACCCTCCCAGTGACTGCTCAGGAGAAAGAGTGGGCAGCCTGCTCCTGTGGAGACGGCGGCCTAGCGGCCCATGCAAAGGGAGCAGTTCTACTCTGTCACCTGGTGTTGGTGTGAGTCAACATCAACTCAACAGCACCTAAGGACAGCACAGAGACAGGTCTGTGGGAGCAAGAGAGGGGCTGGGAGCAGTCTGAGTGCCTCAGATTTAAATAGGACAAAGCTGAGTGCCAGACAGGCACAGCCCATCAATGTATGTCGTTGCTGGGCATGGTTTGTGGACAACTTCTGGTGATAGACGGGTTCTTTACAGTACTGTCTTGCATTTGCATGGAAGGGTATTGCCCCATCCTCCCCGCCTTTTGCCTTTTCATGTCCCTCAACTACTAAGGTTTTGTTTTCCAGAAGTTTACAGTAGTCTTTGGCGTTTTCTCCCAGTCAACCCTGCCAAATTCCGTATGCTTCTTCAGGGTCTTCTTCTGCACCTCCTGTCTCCTTATCTCCTGCCACCGTCTACGATCTTAAGTGGTGACAACTCTCTGCCCACCTGACTTCCATCACTTCCAAGTTTTCTTGTGCTTGGCTTTGATGTTGCAAGAAGTGCCTCTTGTGACTTGCAGGGCAGCTGATCAGAGTGTCTGCAAAATCACAACAAGAATAATCTATATGGAAAGCTCATCCCAAAATACTCCTTAAACCAATCTGAAAGTCTTTGGAGAAGAATCCCTTTGTATGTCATGAATACTAATAAAGAAAACAGTAGATCTTGTGTGCTTCCGGTGAGCCTACTCCTCTACTGTTCTGTATGGAAATAAGATAGGAAGAAATGACCTTTTTTTTTTTTTTTTTGCCCTTTAAGTCCTTGGGAGAAACGGGCCATTTCACTGAAAATATATACTCAGCCACTCAGGGCAATATATTTCCCAAATCCTGACAAATCCAGCTACTCAACTTCCTCTCTGGGAACTGCTGCAGCTCTTGAATATTTTTCCCCCCCAACCATTGACCTTCCAGAGTCTTGCCTGAAGTACCAGGATTGGGGCCCAAATGGACACATCTTTCATCGTAACAGTATTAACTGCTGCTGAAGCTCAGAGGCAAAGCTGGTCCCATCTGTGTGACTTCGCATCAGGAACACTGCCCGATGGCCTTGGCCCCTGATTCTCTACTCTGTCGTTGCCTGCTCAGTGATTAGTCATTTCAGTGCTCCAAACACAAGGGAGCCATTATGGAGCCGGTAGTAAGGACGATGTGATGCAGGGGAAGTCAGGCGACGCTTAGTCAACGTTTTCTTCGTTCCAACTAGTGGGGTACTTTTTCTACACTCATTTCCCATGGAAAGAGATATCCTATCTGAGTTCATCCTTTTTAAAAAGTTTTGTTTTGGGTTTGTTTTTTTTATACTTTGGGATCAATTATGTAATTCATCATCAACAACAAATACTTGTTGAGGTCTTAATAAAAGCTGACCTTGTGGAGTATTTAAAATAAGCCAGGCACTTGAAAACTGTTCGTGTACTTTACTTTCATCAACAAGCCTTCAGGAAGGCACTTAGAGAGAGGTTAAGTCACCCACCCAGCAAGCAACTAGCAGGGCCAGGAATTGAGCCCCTGGGGAATCTGACTCTAAAGCCCATGATGCCATTACTCCGTCTCCTTCTATGTGCAAGGCTCTTTCAAGGTTGTGGCAATGCAAACCTATATAAGTAGTGATCCTTGACTGCCAATAAAATTATACTAGTAGGGAAGATGAAACAAGAATATGAAGTGATAAATAATAATGCCTGACATTAATGCCTACACACAATGCCTGACAATAATGCTTGCCAAGTGTCCTCCATGAAAGAGACAGGGTAGGACAGGAACATACTGGAAAGGAAGAGGTTCTTGAGGATGAGGGTGGTCTAGAAGACTCCATAAAAGCATGGTGTTTAACTGACCTCTAAAGATGGGTAGACTTCGGTAACCTGAATGGAGCAATTTAATCAAGGTAAAGTAGTAATTTGCAGTGTGTGTTCAAGTCCTGGCTCGGGCATGATCTACCATAGGAAAGATGCTCACGCTCTTTCATTTTCCATGTCCTTTTGTGTAGTGAGCGTCAGGTGCTCAGACACAGTAAAAAAATCAGACAGTAAAGATCAGAGGAATTGGCTTCTAAGGGATGGGAAAGAGGAAGTGGTGATTTGAGGAGGTCCTCCGGCTTAAATTATGCCCCCACAAAAGATACATTCAAGTGCGATTTGTCTTCTCCCACCTTACCTGTGAATGTGACCTTGGTTGAAATTGGAGTTGAGATGTTATGAATTAGGTTAGCATGTCGTCATGTGGGAGTAGAGCAGGACCTAATCCCATCTGAGTGGTGTCTTAGAAAAGAGAACAGAGACAGAAGAAGGCAAGCCACAGGGTTCCCGAGGCAGATGCAAGCCAGAGTGTCGAGGACTTTGGGATCCTGGTGCGTAAAGGAGATTGGAGAGGGACATGCATCCAGTTTTTCTCTCAGAACCTTCGGAAAGAATCACAACTGATACCTTACTTGAACTTCTAACCTCCAGAACTGTGAAACAATACATTTTGTTCCTTAAAGTCCCCACCTGATGGTATTTGCTCAGACCTAGGTGACCAGCACGTAGCTTCTAGAAATGTTGACAAGATTCTCCTTGTATTTCTTGACTTCTGTGGTGGTTCCGTGAATAATTATTTTGAGATAACATGCTACCTTGTAAGAATATATATTGTTGTAAAATATATATATTTTCATCTGATTTCTACTCTTTGCTTTTGGCAACATACTCATTGGCCCCTCTCTTCTTTCTTACTCCCTATGTGGGGATAACAACTCACAGGAAGGTTGTCAGAATGGCCTGTTGATAAACTGTGCTTCTCAGTATTTGACTCATTGTAGACAGTGGGTCCTCGTGGGCAGCATGATGAAACCAGCATGGTCCAAACCCAGCGGGTTGACTAGAGGATGGAGAAGAAACAGGGCAGAAAAGATGTTCCTAGTGCAGAGAAACTTACAATCCTGTGAAGAACTAGCACCCTGATGGGGTTTTAGATGAAGGAAGATGCCATTCCCATTAGTCTGAAATGGTTAAGTTGAAGTTGTTTCCATGTCATAAAACTGACAGGATGGCTCTTGCTCCTGCCACGTTTCCTGATTTCCATTACATCTCTAGTGCATTTTGAACCAAAACTGACGCCTTTCTCTCATTAATATAATAAGCTTGGCTTAAATCTACTCCACTGACCTCATTTTGAGATTTCTTTGCGGCATTGATAGTCCTATCAATCATCCAGTCTTCCACAGGCTCTGGGACTGTTATGAATTCCTAAATGCCTGAAAAGAAATCCAGCTCATAGGGCCAATGGTCTGGGCCCTTCTATGTAGGAAACTAGTCGGGGGAAACCAAGTATCACTTATCTATGGCTCTCAGCCTCCCTAGGCCAGGAGTTCCTAATGACACAGATGGAGCCTATGGTGAAGATTCTGATTGGTTTTCAGAATATTAATGCATTCTCTTTCCCATCCAAGCCCTACCCATGCTCCCCAGTCTCATTACTTCCCACTGTCCTATTCATATGTGACTCTCTAGTTATGCTAAATGATTGTTGCTTAAACACCCTGGCTTCTTCCTGCCCCTATACCTTTGTACATGTTTTCTCCTTTCTCAGGAGTATCTTTCCCACCTTCTTCACCTTATGCCAAACCCCAAACCAAACAGACTACCACCAAGTTGGCTCTCACTCAGCTTCCCCATAGGACAGAGCAGAACTGCCCCTGTGCATTTCCAGAACTAAATCTCTCTGGAAGCAGAAAGCTCCAGCTTCCTCCCACAGGGCAGCTGTTGGCTTCCAAATGCTGTTACCCATCCGACTCCTAGCCCACTATGCCACCAGGGCTCCTTCACGTCTTATGTCCTTGGCTTAAATGCCACCCTTTCTAAGAAGCCTCTCAGGCCACCTGCCCCAGGTAGAGTTTGGTCCACTCAGGTGCGCGCTCTCAGTAGCAAATGCATGCCCTACCACAGCCTCAGTCCCCCTGTTTGACAATGATTGGCTCACAGGTGGTAGGATGTCGTTTCAAATTTTAGAAAGGAGACCGCAACGTACTAGTGACTGAAATAACAACAGCAAACTTCCCAGGGCATCATGAGTGCCATGGTACAGGAACCTGGGCCCCTTCTACCGTAACATTCTGCCATCTCGAAGGTCTTGACCTGTGTGATTTGCCTCACAACCGAATTGGCCTTCCAGCCAGCTTTAATCCCAAAGCCTCTTAAACACCAGATTACGCTGCCTCCACAAGGAAACCGAGCCAGTTGCGAGTCAGAAAGGGAGATGTGAAGGTTAGACACGTTCAAGGTATATTGAGGGTCACTTGAATACAGGGGCCGATCTGGTTGGGCTTTTTGGGGAGTGGCAGGATGGAGGGAGAGGATATCCTTAACGTCTGCATCTCATGGTATAGAACTTGAATAAACTTTGAATACGTTTGAATAGGACCCTGACCATCATGGTCAGATTGTGTCCTTTCTTAAGCATGTCTTTCAAAATTACTGACTCTGACACGGGAATCTCTTCCACGCACCTCTGCTAAGATTCATCAAAATTGACTTACCGTACTTCATTCTGAAGAGAGCTGGGTCAGATCTCTACAGAGAGACATGGGAGAAGAAGCTGAGCCTGCAGCAGTCATTTCTACAGCAGACTCCCATGGACCTGAGCTATTTACCTTCCAAACTGTTTCCAAACCTGACTGATAACCAGGTTCACCTGGGCACTTTAACAAAAACGAAACAGCATCTTGAGTTCCTCTCTTGTCCATGAATCGCCAGGGCAGGCTCCGGGATCTTAATTGTTATTGGAAGGATTGTCTCATTCAATCTCATAATGGAGCGGGTGCCTCTGAACTCTGGAGATACATCTCCGGACCCTCGGAGTTGCTTTAATTGCAGATTCACCAGCCAAAGCCGCTTTTGTTTTGTGACAGGAACAATCTTCTTTCCTTGGGGCCGTGGAAGGGTAGTTCTTGTTTGACATTGTTTCTGCGTCTCTAAGCTCCGAGTGACTGCAAAGTCCAAAGCATTCTGGACCTCTCCAGGCTTTCTGAGTGAGAATCCATTCTCTAGAACCTGGGTTCCCACACTTACCTGGCCTACCACTCCCCACCTCTTTTCAGAAAAGATAAATTACTCAGTGCCCCCTGACAATGAAAAACTTGTGTTCTGTAACCCACCAGCCAGTTTAAATTATAAGCATCTGCTTTTGCAGTCCCCGAGGTTGTTCCAGCATCCTCAGGGGGTCGTATCCCACATTCTGGGAAGCGTTGCTCCAGAGGGCAGAGCTGAACAATGAAAGGTCTTGGTTACCACAAACCCAGCCACGGTAAGAGACTTGGGGGGAAAAATTGGACCTCAAAACTCAAGTGGGCCCCTGATAGAATTTCCCTCATAGGTTTAACCGGTCATCTTCCGTGATTCCCATCTCACGAACCCTCTGTGCCGAAAGGTAGACCAACTTTAGAAAATTACCCCCGGCAGGATCTAAGCCCAGTGGCACTAGTGGAGGGTTTATTGAGTGCCTTTGTGGGGCATGTGTTTTTGATACAGCGTCGCAGGGAAGCCCCCATAACACTGGGGATATGGGCACGATCATTCCCAATTTGTAAATGCTCAGAGTAGGAATAGAACTGAGTTTCAAGCCTAGATGTGTTTGAGTTATTTCATCTGCCCGTAATGTGTGTGTGTGTGTGTGTTTGAGTTATTTCATCTGCCCGTAATGTGTGTGTGTGTGTGTGTGTGTTTGAGTTATTTCATCTGCCCGTAATGTGTGTGTGTGTGTGTGTGTGTTTGAGTTATTTCATCTGCCCGTAATGTGTGTGTGTGTGTGTGTGTTTGCATCTAGGAGGTTGCAGTGAGAAGGAAAGGAAAGGTTCTGAGAGAGAGGTTTCCTTGTTGGGGTCTGCTGCTTATCCTGCAGCCTCCCCCCACCCCTTCGCATGCCAGTAGCAGCCCCCACAGAAGCCGCCTTTGAGGAAAACTTTAGCAGAGAAAGTTGAGCTCCTTCTGCAGAGACTAACCTCCGGTTTGCATCATCTCAGAGCCTCGGTGGACCCACAAATATAATTTCCAGCTAATCACGTACGCGCCAGACAGCTATGATATATAACAGATGATTAACACATTCTGCCGAATCCCTTGAAGACAATTTACCAAATTTATTGGGAAGCACTTTTATTCAAGATGCCGCACAGATTTTCTTTCCCTGCATTTCCTTCCTTTGCTGATTCTGTGTATTGCACCTGGCTCCTCCGGCTTCTCTAATAACGGAGCTGAATGGGAGAAGGCCAGGTATGGGGTACTGCTGGAAAGATGACAGGCCTGGCTCATGAGATCCAGGCGCCTTCTCGACCTGAGGTACTGAAAGGTGAGCGAACCATCACATGGAGTTCAAGGCATCCCCTGGAGACTGAGTTCATCTCCCCAGCGACTATTATTTGCTGATAGGAGACGTACACTGGGTCCCCTTGTCCTGCAGTTATGAGGCAGAACTCTCCAGTGGCAGGTGGGGCCCGCCAGAGCTTTAATTGGTTGTAATGCAGAGTGGCTTAAAATAATTTCGTCTCCTACAGGCTAATGTTCAGTTTCCCGGAGCAGATTACGTTTTTCAGAAATGAGCCATTGAGAGACCTCTTCTCACTCAACCCTGGGTTTACAGCACATCCTTTCAGGAAAGAAGCTGACGTGGAGCTTGGCGCAGGGGGTGGGGATGCGGGGGTGCTGGCCACCTGTGCCCGATCTTGTGATTCATTTTTATCTCCGGCCTGGACAATCTCATCCTCGTCTCTCCCCCACCCCATAGCTGATGTATGAACCCAGCATCATCTACATCCACAAGAGTCATTCTATTCTTACACCACATGGAGGGCTCGATGATTTCAGAATAACACCAGGCAAGCGCAACTGTGTTGAACATGTGCCAATCCTAGGAGTCCTTGCCCAGGCCCTACATCCAGAGAGCTCAGTTTCTCACCTACCTGCTGGGCCCAATGCTCTCCGGAGATTCCTAAATAGATTGAAAAGCTTTGGTGTTTTGTTTTGTTTTTAAAAATGAAATCCAGTTCATTATTCGAAAAGTGTTTCCTAACCTCCACGAATGATATTTTGAGCCACATGTTTTGCTCTGGGGAGGAAGTGAGCTATGAATTGTAGGATGTTGAGAAGTATCCATGGTCTCCAGCCACTATGTTGCTAGTAGAACCCACCTACCCTGTTAGGGCAAACAAAAATAAATATTTTCAGACATTGTTAAAAAAAAACTCTTAGTCTTGTGTCTGCTGCTGCACGTTAGATGGCACGTGTAGCTCTCCAGGGTACTGACCCGCATCCATGTGAATGCCCTCCAGTCAGCCCATAGGGACCTACCTCCTAGGACCCAGCCCGTTCCTGATTCTTACTTATCCCGTTGACGTTGGCTACCTAGCACCATGTTGCTCACTCCCTCACTGCCACCGTGCCAATGGGACCCCCTGTGGATTTCTGAGACTGTAACTGTTTGGGAGAGTAGGAAGCCCAGTCTTTCTCCCGAGGAGCTGCTGGTGGTTTTGAACTGAACTTAAATGTTAGATCTAAGGCATACATAATTAGTATAGATGGTAAACTGTGATATATTCTTATGAAAGAATACTACCCCATGTTTTCATTTATTTAGCACTTTTTATGTTTACTAAGCTAAGTCCAATAAGCATGTGTTTTTTTCCACTCTGAAAAGGGGATCTTTTAAAATAATAACAGAGCTTTGGCTTTGAAATCAGACTCTGACATGAATCCTAACTCTGCCACTTAGTAACATGATTGAGCATGTAGAATGTTTTCTGTGTCCCCTACAGGTCTGAAAATACAGTGATGTGTGTGTGTGTGTGTGTGTGTGTGTGCGCGCGCGCGCCTTGTGAGGCTTCTCTCTCTCTCTCTCTCTCTCTCTCTCTCTCCTCATTGATTGGTCTCAACACTTGGTGGGCCCTTTCCATCTGTTCTGAGAAATTCCTTGCATTGGTCCTATGATGATTTCCTTCCCATCCCCATTGTCTCTGTTGTTCTCATTATAGAAGCAACATTATTCTAATGCTGGACCTTCATGACTGATCCTCTGTCCTGTTACATGCATAATCTTCTACTTTCCTTCTATGTACTTTTGCTTCATTTGGGGGGGGGGATCCAGTTGGGTTCTCTAGAGAAATAGAACAAGTGTATCTTGTACGTGTATGTATATGGAAAGAGGTTCCTATCTAGAAGGGACTCACACTGTTGTAAAAGTGGGTAAGTCTAGGCCACTTCAAGTTCCTGGATCAGATGTAAGCTGAAGGCCTCTCCTAGATCCTGCAGCTAAAGGGACTAATGAACAGGAAGCAAGAGGATGGAGCAGGAAGACCACAGGATGTTGGATGCTGAGCTGAATGAATCCAAGATACAAGGAATTATTCCCAAGGTTGACTGATGGTGGATCCTGGGATTGGCAGACAAAATAAGAGGAGATCAACGAACCAGAGGTAGGATCCTAACTCAGCAATAGAAGTAAGCTAGCTTCTACACACTATCAGTGTACATAAGCGTATACTAAGAGTAGACCACTAATATGGAGAATAGCCCACACCATGTATGAAGTGTATCAAGAGTGTAACTAGATTAATTGTTTGGTTGCTTCACAGAAAAGCCCATCTTGTTAGGTCATATTATGAGAGAACCTGGCCACCCTAGTTGATATAATACCAAACTGTGTTAGTCCGGGTAGACTAGAGAAACAAATCCATAGAAATTCATATGTGTGTGAGAGAGAGTTTTATATAAAGGGTAATCATACTTTATGAAAGCATCACAACCCAGTCCTGTCCAAGCCATAAGTCTTATATCAGTCCATATGTCCAATACCGCTCTATAAAGTCCTCTTCAGACTCATGAAACGCATGCAACGATGCTGAATGCAGAATGATCACAGGCCAGTGGGTGGGAAGTCTTTGGATCCAGTGGGGGTATAAGCATCATAGCACTGACAGGGTTCTTTACATGGCTTCTCCAGCTTCAGAGGTCTGCTTGTATCAGGGTAGGTCCATACGGCTTCTCCAGCTCAGGGCACTCGTGTAGTTCCATGTGTCTTGTCAGCTGCAATGTCTCCCAGGGAGTGAGTGAGCAGAGAGAGAGGTGTCTTCCGCCTCCAAGAAGGAATACAGGACTTCCAAGAATTCTCAGAAAAAGGCCATGCCCCTATAGAGGTCTCATTGGCTATGACCCGATGGACAGACTAGACTCCACCCCTTCACTCTTAATCCTCTCAAGTCCTCAATTGACACCAGATTATGTAACTACCACACTAACACATTGGGAGAGGCAAGACTAAGGGGATATTTCTTCAATAGTATCTTCCTGCCAAGTTAGAGGGTTTTTTTTTTAACTCTTTTGTCAGGTTTCTCATTGCCAAGAGCTTGTTATGTTCCTTTAGTGTTGTTCTTTCATAGCATCCTGTTCTTGGAAGTTCTTTTACTTCTCCAAGGATATTAATCAGGACTTTTTTTTCTAAATGGCTTTTGTTTCCTCAAAATTGCTTTTACTCTGTTTTGTTTTTGATCTCTACATCCCATGCTAGTTTGCCTTTTGTTAGATGTAAAACTGGACTGTCTTCTCATGAGAATGAATGGGGAGTTAAAAATCAACCTGGTGGAAAAATAATAATAAATTATAAAGGGTTCATGAAGGAGGGGGGGGGTGGGGACGGAGGGGAAAATGAGGAGCTGATACCAAGGGCTGAAGTAGAAAGCAAATGTTTTGAAAATGATGTTGGCAACATATGTACATATGTGCTTGACACAATGGATGGATTGTGATAAGAGCTGTATGAGCCCCCAATAAAATGATTTTAAAAAATCAACCTGGAAGTTCTAAGCAGGTGGGTGGACATCAGAACTTTGTATGCCAAACTAGGATGATCTGTATGGGCAGGGTTTTTTTTGGAGGATACCCAATACCTTAGGCATTTATTCTTTGGCTGGTTACATTGCACAGGAAATGGTCTTCCAGTAGACTGCCATGAGACGAAGAGTCTGCATGCTACTGTACTGGACGTTGATTGTAGAGATAAACATACCTCAGAGGCAGTCCTTGTCCAATGCATTGTGTCTAATGAGCCGCCCAAGAATGGGAGGTGGGAAGGCCAGCATCAGTCCACAGCTGCAAGACACAGAACTACCTTGCTACATAGTGGACTTGCTCTTGTGATAGTAGAAAGTCTAGGATCCAAAAGATGGGGTAGGAAATTGCATGCAAGCATTTAGTCAATGCATTTACTTCAGCTCCTTTCATATCCACAGAGCCCTTCATGATAGGGGCGTTATTAACCATTTCTTCCCCACCCCACCTCCATTTGAGGAAACAATGGCCAGAGAGATGACATTAACTGATGTATGTTTTCCAAGACGCACGCATGACCTTGTGCACCAACTTCTCCAGAGGAGGTTCTTGTAATCTCTTAGGGAGACGGAAGGCAGTCTGTGACCCAGTGACTCAACTTTCTCCTGAGTACCTTCATCAAACAGGGCCCACGTACCCCTTTCATTCTCAGTCAGGTTCGCGCTTCTCCGTCTACATTGTTCGGGAAGACATGTTGTTCTTCGGTGCCACTGAGTTGGCTCCAGCCCAGGACAATCCCATGCATAACAGGATAAGCATTGCCTGGTCTGGTGCCATCTTTCTGCTCATTGAGATTCAGAGTGTATACCTAGGTGGCGCTGTTTTGTAAGCAGTGGACTGCTACCCGCCAGGTCAGCTGCTTTGCGGCCAGGGGAAAGATGTTGCTGTGTGCCCCCCCTTACACAGCCTCAGAAACTCTGTGTGGGGTGTTATGAGTCAGAATCAACTGTATGGCAGTGGGGTTCTGGCTCTGACCTCGGTGGCAAACATAGCAAACCAAGAGGAGAATGAACACTAAAGTTACATAGCCGTGACCTCTGCGTGGGAGGTTGGAGGTTTGTGAGGGACTTCTAAGTACTGGTGAAGGTTCTGATTTTTATATGGAGGTTGTTAAACTGGACATATATTTAAAATACTCTCATCTCTGGAGGGTACATTTCACAATAATGCTCTGCAAACTAAAGGCACATCAAAGCACAGCCACTCTGAGCAGGAACGAAGCCACTGGTTCACGTGTAGGGACTGGTCCTTGCACTGGGGAAACTGAACAAGGAACTAGTTCGTTCTTTCTCGGAGCCAGCAGGGGCAGCACCGAGCACAACAAACCCCTCAACCACCAACACAATCCCGGGGCCTTGCAGACCGATTTCATAGATGGGCTTCGCACGGGTTAGCATCCTACTGTCATGACCCAGATCCTCTGCAGGAAAAAGAACTTGCATTTCTCTGCAGAGAACAGAAATTCGGAAGCAACCCCAACGATGTGAGTAAGTGGAATGTTGTTCGTGCCTGTGGAATTCACTCAGATGCAAGGAGGCCTTGGGTAAGAACAGACCAGAATGTGGCTGCTCTGGTGTCTTGCTCTCTGCCTCAGAGGCTGACTTCCATAGACTACATCCCCCAGGCTCCTCTGCCCTGTGGCTTTTAGTATAGGATATGAGGAAAGGGATGTCCAGGGGTATACTCTCTCTCTCCTCCTCCCTCCTCCCTCCTCTCTCCTCCCTCCTCTCTCCTCTCTCCTCTCTCCTCTCTCCTCTCTCCTCTCTCCTCTCTCCTCTCTCCTCTCTCCTCTCTCCTCTCTCCTCTCTCCTCTCTCCTCTCTCCTCTCTCCTCTCTCCTCTCTCCTCTCTCTCTCTCTCTCTCTCTCTCTCTCTCTCTCTCTCTCTCTCTCTCTCTCTCTCTCTCCCCCCCTCCCTCTCCCTCCCTCCAGGTCTCAACATGTATTGGTTCTCTTAACGCTACATACACATCCCTATAATCAGTCCTGTACTAAATTGGTTGGTTCCTGCCAGCACCCTGATTGATACACTAGTTTTATTACTTAGGTGCCTGCTGCCTTGCAGTACATTTCCATGTTAGCAGGGATTTTGAGAACCAAGATGCCCCCAGAACAAACAAAAGAATTGTATGCGAGTGGATATATTGGATGCTGTAAGATACAGAAGATAAATAAATAGATAAATAAATAAAATAATGGTTCTTCGGGGGGGGCATAAGGGGAGCTGATATCAAGGAATTCAAGAGGAAAGAGAATGTTTTGAAACTGATTGTGAGGTTTCTAGAGTGGGTCTTACCTCGGTTCTTGGCTTCCCACGAGAAAGACTCCACACTGAAGCCTGCTTTGTAGTCCAAGTGAGCTTTCATGAAAGACAGGAGAAGGTTCAGGTTTTACTGTCTCAAAGGAATACACTTTATGTCAGGGAAGCCTGCCAAACTGTGTGGAAGCTGCGCTGGGGCCCACCACAGGCAACTTCGAGGGGCTGTGCTCCCACCCATGGTGAGCTGAAGCCAGAGAGAGCACGAGCAGGTGCTGGTGGGGAGAGTGAGCGAGAAGAGAGAGTGAGGTTGTGGTCCCTGAATAGGCCCTGTGTGGGGACGCACGTGGGTCCCAAGCAGTCCCAGGGAGGAATTGAAGGATCCCGCCCAGGCTGCATGTGTGTGCCTCCTATCTCCACCTGCCTCTGACCAGGAGCAGGGTAAAAAGAGACTGACTTTCCCGCTGCCTGGGTTTTTTAAACCTCTGACTGGGGAGGCACAGTTGAAGGTATTGATTGATCCCCCACTGGCTGAAGCCAGCCCACCTGGGCCTGGTCTGGGCTGCGCAGGTATAATCCACCTGGCTGAGGGGCAGTGTAGCTGGATTGGAGCATGCTCAGTTTGGGGTCTTCATGAGTGGTGAATGTTCGCCTGATTTCTTCTCAACCTCCTCTATGGGGCCGGGACAGGCATGGGAGGGACACACCCCTGTGCCTATCCTGGCTACCTAACCAGTGCGGTAGCAATTGGACAATACTGCTTGATGTGATTGAACTATGGAATATTATGGTATCTGTAAGAGTCCCAATAAAGTGATTAAAAAAGAAGGCCCCAGAAAACGAAATTGAGTGCTCTTTAAAGAGGTGCAGCAGAAGAAAGTCCTGCCAAACTACTCCCAATTTTAAAAAAGCTCCAACCTTGGAAGCCCAATAGAACTCAACTACCCTGACGCATCTGGGGTTGCCATGCGACAGCACCGACTGAGCGAGAACTGGCATGGCATCGAATGGGATGGTATTTCAGGCCATTTTCCAGAGACGTTTCCGTCGGACCATGCCGCTGAGCTGCTTTGAGAAGCAACCTTGGCCAGGAAAAGACATGCCGCGCAAAGCATCTCCCTGCAAGGGTAGATGTGCGGCTTGGGCTCTTGTGGAAAGGCTGTCCATTGGCTTATTCTCCGGTGAAGTACTGTGCGAATTCAGTGTGGAAAGGTCTAGGGGGTTTCCTCCGACTTGGAGAATTGTTATTCCTTTTACAACGAGGCTCCAGAGAGGAGGAAGGCAGGCAGAGGTGTGAGTGGGGTGCACGGTTTTCACCTCGAGCTGCTGTCGGAAAGGGCTCCCCACGCCCACCCTAGATTGTGGCGGACACTGACCCCATCCTAGCATCACTCATCATCTTCCTGTTGTCCCTTCCCTTCTGAAGATGAAAGCTCGCCTCCGGAGAACCACGGGAGGCCGCCGGAACGGAACCGCAGGGCCAGGCAGGAAAGGTAAACAAGGGATTGACGCACTTTGTGGACAAGCTGAAGGGCACCCCCTCCCCTGTGCAGGTCTCCCTTGGGGGTGAGTGTGAGTGAGGGGAAGCTGAGGAAGCTGTCCAGGATGGGGGCGGGGCCCTGGCAGGCTTGGGTAATAAGTCATTGTTCCTCGGGGTTCCCAGGGAATAAGTTCAACCTCCAGCCAAACAAATGTGTGAGGAGGCGAGGTTATTTGTGTTGATAAACATGGCTGGGGGAAAAGGGAAATAACTAGGCGGAGGGAGGGCAGGTTTAAATGGAATGTACCTTATCCTGGGAATCGCCATACTTGAATCCTAAGGGAAACTTGAGGAAGAGAGGGAGGGAGCTGAGACAAAAGGAGGTAGTGTTGAGCATTGTTTCGAAGCACGACACCCAGAGGTGGGCAGACTGGGGCTCAATCCCAGAGCCAAGGACTGGCGCACAGAGAGGGACCAGTTTGTTAAATGGTTCCCAAGGACCAAAGGGAAACAGAGGGGGTGGGGGTGGGTGGACTATTGCATATGGGGTCTAGTGGTGGGGAAACTTGCTTTAAGGGTAGAGTTGTACAGCCAATTAATGCAACTGCTTCTCAAGGAGCTAGCTGCACACCTGTACAGAGTGGAATTGGCGAAAGTTGTGCGATGGATACATTTCCAACAAATAATAAAAGTGTGGGTGCTGAGGCTGCTACAATGAAGTATGTCGTAGGATTAGCGTCTCTGGTCTGGAGGGTGAGAGTCAAGTTTTCATGAGACATCCCAGTTAATTGGTATAATAGCATCATTTAGTTCTGCCTCCATTTGGGGGTTCCGGTGGCCTAGTCAGTGGTTACAAGTTGGCCTGCTCACTGAATGGTGAGAACTCTGAAACCACCAGCCACTCCTTGGGAGAAAGTTGAGCGTGACAGCCCCCGACACCCACAGGAGCCGTTCTACCGCGCCCTGTCAGGTCACCGAGAGTCGGCATCCACTCAATGACAGTGACTTTGGTTTTTGACTTCTGGTTCGTTTACAGGCAACTGTACACGGCACAATAATCCGTCTCTATTTGTCTGAAGGAAGAAAGAGGGTCAGGAACTGGCGGAGACACTGGACTATGAAGTGACTTGCCTCTTTGAAAAATCGTCTCATTGCTTTATAACCACAAATTTCTTTATAGTTTTTTATACCCACCACCAAAAAAAAGGGGTGGGGTGGTTCTTATTTCCTTCAGACAAATTAGACTCTAGTTTTCGTTTGGCCATGTGTTAGCCTGGGTAAACTAGGGAAACAAATCCACAGAAACTCATATGTATGAGAGATTTTTATATAAAGGGTAAGTGTCTATTAAGAAAACATCCCAACCCAGTGCTGCCCAAACCCATAAGTCTAACATTAGCCCATATGTCCGACACCAATCCATAAAGTCCTCCTCCATCTCTCAAAACACAGACAATGCCCACGGCAGGAGGAAAACCGAATGGAATCAGTGAACGTGTAAGCATCTCAGCGCTGGCAGGGGTCTCCACACGGCTGCTCCCAGGGCTGCATCCGAGGAAGTCCATGTGGCTTCTCCTTGGGGGTGTCTTGCAGGAAGTGAGCCTTGCCAGCTGAAGCAGGGAACCAGCGAAGGCAGCTGCACCCTGGTCTGACCATCAGAAAGCAAGAGAACCGAGAACTAGAAAGGTGAGATTTACCAAGCCATTTATCCCTCCGCCCTTCAATTAACCCCACCTGTATTTATCGGCCAGGTTGACACAATAAACCTGAACTATCTCAGACTGCTAGCTGAGGGAGCCTCACATGTTGCTTCTTCTCACCTTGGTAAACGGAGGTTATTGCCTCCACACTGCAACTGTGTGGTCACAGAGAACACGGGCAAGAACAGTGGTGCTGAGGGGGAGGCTTGGTCCACAGGAGGTAGGCGTATAAAGATGCCAATCAGTAAACGCGGGACCCTGATTTGGTCATTTTCTCCCCAACATGCTCACCCACTCTGCTCAAGTGATGGAGCTCCAAATGAGTTGGGCCCATTTCTAAGAATCAAATACATGTTCAGTGAAGTATAGTAAAGATTTGCTATCCCCAAAGATATGCCAAGGGATGGTGTTCAGAATGAAAGCATTCTGTGAGTGAGCGAATGAGTGAGTGAGTGAGTGAGTGAGTGAGTGAGTGAGTGAGTGAGTAGCATTAAGTAAAACCCTTACTGGTGGTGAGACCCGCGGGTGGGTCTGCAGTCCTTGTTGTGCAGCCGCCCTGGCCCCTGGCTTCAGGCAGCAAAGACTCAGAATGACCCGTAGATGATATTACTGAGGGCAAGGCGAAACACTGGGACCAGGAGGGACCTGGCCCCTATACTTGGAGACGGCTCACTCCTCTGTGGCTGGGTGCCTTCTGGACAATCACGGCATCTTCTAGGACTCAGTTTATCCATCGAACAGAGGTGTGGAGAAGCCTTATGAAGTTGTCAGGAGGATCAGGAAGGCCAAGCTAGGAAGAGGTGCCGGTGGGTGGGAGCGTGGGTGGGAGCGAGGGTCCCGCCCTACAGATGTCCTTGTGCGAGCAGGAAGCAATGGGGGGCGGGGTGGGGGGGGGAGGAAGGAGCAGCTTTTACTGTCCCAGCACTCCTGCCTCCAGAAAGCAAACAAGCGTCTCTGGTGATGTCAGGTTCCTTTGCCCTTCCTCCACCTCCCTGGCAGGAGAGTGGTATTTTTGTCCCTCCCAAGGAAACCATTTCTCAGCCTCTCAGGGGCTGCCGTCCATTCAGCGCTGAAGCTGCCAAGCTAGTTGCAAACATTTTTTTTAAATGCCATCACCTGTGGCCGCCTGATTGGTTTATCAGCCCCTGGCCCTGGGGACATTTCCTTGCAATGACCAGTGACATTTACAGCCGCAAGAAGTACCGGGGACATTATTTTTCTTGCTGACGCTTTCTCCCTCCCACCCCTCTCCCTACCTCTCTCTAATGAAGCGGTTTTGGTAGTCTGTAAAAGGGGGACTCTGTGGGTCCCATAGGACACACAGGTAAATGTCAGAATCCTGACTGTATTGTCCGGAGTGCATCCAGCCTCTCAGAGGTTGTAAACAAAAGTTGGCGTTTCTCCTTGTTTTGCAGCCAGGGCAGAACCCTGGACATGTACCCTGTGCGGTCAGTTGAAACAGGGCGCACGCCACAAAGATGAACGGGAAAATGCAAACGTTAAAAATGTCCATGTTTCCCTTCACTCGGGACAATGTTCCTTAAACAGCAAAAAGCACTGGGAGAGAGCACAGAAGTCAGTAGTTGAGCAAGTGAGTGAATGAGAGCGAGAGAGAAAACACACGAGGAAAAAGCTTTCTAATTATGAACATTTAATGAAAACTCTTTCTTGCTCACCCCTACCCGCCAGAGCTTGTTGAAGAAGGAGGCCCTGAGCTTTCCTTTGGCACTGGGCCCTGCTAATCACATGCCCAGCCCTGTCTGCTGGGCATTTTTAAAATCCAGCTGTTTCCATCATAAGGGTTCCCATTCCCATCAAGTAGATGGCCACTCACAGCAGTCCCTTCTATAGGGCTTCCGGGATGGTACCTCTTTGTGGGAACTGCTGGTGGGTTTGAACTATCAACCTTGCAGTGAGCAGCCCCATGCCTAACCCACAGTCAGGCCCCTCTCAGAAGGATCCCAAAGCCTAAAACCAATCCCAGCAGACCACCTCATCTTTTTGCTGGTACCTAGCCACCCAGTGTCTCACCACAGCACTCTCACGGGTCCTATTAGAAGGAGGGGAAAACAGAAATCAACAAACCCTGTGAGCACTGTGGATCACTCTCGGCCGAGGACCGACCCCGTGCACCAAGACTTCCCTTGGCAGTTTGGGGGCTACTCACTAGCCCCGTGATCTACTCAGTCTGTGGACACCGAAGAGCCTCCCAATGGCTGGACACTCTCTTCGTGTCAGTTGTTGGGTATTTTGTCATCGATTGGAGGTCACTTCTTTTTTTAAAAAACATTTTATTAGGGACTTATACAACTCTTATCACAATCCATACATACATCAATTGTATAAAGCACATCTGTACATTCTTTGCCCTCATCATTTTCAAAGCATTTGCTCTCCACTTAAGCCCTTTGCATCAAGTCCTCTTTTTCCCCCCTCCCTTCCCGCTCCCCCCTCCCTCATGAGCCCTTGATAATTTATAAATTATTATTTTGTCATGTCTTTCCCTGTCCAGCGTCTCCCTTCACCCTTTTCTGTTGTCCGTCCCCCAGGGAGGAGGTCACATGTAGATCCTTGTAATCGGTTCCCTCTTTCCAAACCCCTCTCCCTCTACCCTCCCAGTATCACCACTCACACCCCTGGTCCTGAAGGTATCATCGCCCTGGATTCCCTGTGCCTTCAGATCCTATCTGCACCAGTGTACAGCCTCTGCTCTATCCAGACTTGCAAGGTAGAATTCGGATCATGGTAGTTGGGGGGGTGGGGGAAAAGCATCCAGGATCTGGGGAAAAGCTGTATTCTTCATGGGTGCTACATCGCACCCTGGCTGACTCATCTCCCCTAGACCCCTCTGTGAGGGGATCTCCATTGGCCGACAAATGGGCTTTGGGTCTCCACTCTGCACTTCCCCCTTCATTCACGATGGTAAGATTTTTTGTGTGTGTGATGATGCCTTATACCTGATCCCTTCGACACCTCATGCTCGCACAGGCTGGTGTGCTTCTTCCATGTGGGCTTTGTTGCTTCTGAGCTAGATGGCCGCTTGTTTACCTTCAAGCCTTTAAGACCCCAGACACTATCCCTTTTGATAGTTGGGCATGGAGGTCACTTCTTTTTGGCGACTGCAGTCTTAGAAATGCCTGTGTGGCCACAAAAGCTTTCTCTCTTCCTCTTTGTCAATCTCTCAGTGGCTCTGTCTCTCCACAGGTCTCTCTCTCTGCCACCTCCCTCTCCTCTCCCACTGCAGGCCGCTTCTCCTGCCTCCTTGGGCATTCCTGAGAGACCCTGGTCCAGAATGTGGTGACCCAGCCCCGCGTTCCTCTAGAACCCTGGTCCAGGAGAGCAGGCAGGGGCTGCCCCCTTGGCCCACGCCTCCACAGCTGTGGACCACACTTTGGCCCGAGTTCTCCTCAATGGGGAGATCTGTACATTTCCCTCAAGAGCATCCGGATGGATTCTGAGGCTGGGAGAGGCGCAGGGGGATATGCACCTTGTACTCAAAGAGATTGAAAACACTCTGCATGAGTTTCCCCGCCCTGAAGAACTCCAGAAGCACAACGGTGTGTCAAAAGCCCCAAGAAGCCCCGCACCGAAAACGAACAAAGCATCCAACCTGTTTTCGCTCAGATTCGCCCACAGTATTTTCAAATGTGCCTGGTACCAATCGGTTTTTTTGTTCTAGCTGCTCTGGGCATGCTCAGAGTCAGCAGTCTAGCCCAGCCTAGCTCTGGACAGAGCCTTTCTGGATTCGGATTGCGAGTTACAAGATCAGGAGGGAGTCCCTCTCAACCTCGGTGAGCCTCGCGGTCTCACAAGTACAATGCGACTCAGACGTGCGTCTTCAAGAACGCCATCAGGGCTGCTGCTGCAGTGTCCAGGTAGAAGTGGTGGGCGTGATGTGTATTTCCTGACTTTGTTATGTAGGTTTCCAAAACAAGAATTAAAAAAAAATCCATCTAAATGAAAAGCGATCTAGTAAGAGGCTCTGGGAGCGCGGTGGTTAGGCACCCAGTTGCTAATCAAGAGGTCAGCGGTTCAAGCCCACTAGTCGCTCAGCAAGAGAACGGACCTAGCGATTTGTTCCCGGGTAGATTAAAAGCAAATGAAACCCACCGGTAGTGGGTCCATTGCAAGTCATCTCCTCCCTATAGGCCAGAGTAAAATGGACCCTGGTGGTTTCCCAGGCTGTAAATCTTTGCTGAAACAGGAATTGTGGGTGGCTTCCAATATCTGACTCTGGAATTTGAAGTCCAACGCAGCCTGACAAGCCCTGTGGGGAGAGTTCTGCTTGGTCCTATAGGGTTGTATGAGTCAGAATCAACAGTGCACAACAAATAAGATCAGATAGAAAAGGGACACAGGAAGCATTTAATAGTAGACGCTGTTGTTGTTGTTCTTGAAACCCTGAGGAAGTGCCTCCCAGGCTTGAGCACATCCCTGTCCTCATCAGCCACGTCCTGTCTGTCTGCTGGTGCTTCCCAGACCACTCACCACGCCCAGTTTCCTTAAAGTGACCGTTCCGCCACTTCAGGCTCTTTATGACATCAGTACCCACCAGTCTGGTCACTCGTATGGGTGGTCCTCACCCATCTTTTCTTGGGGTTGTTTTCTGAATTACCTTTCCATATCGCCCTCCTGAAGTGGGAGTGCTGTGGGGAGTCTTTGAGGCAGGGGAGGATGAAGGGATGAAGCTGTGTTCTCACCTGAGCCATTGAAGAGGGGAGGGTGGGAGGGTTTGTTTTCAAAGGAAGATAGATGTTTCTTTCATTTCATTAAAGTGTTTACAGCTATCAATATTAAAATGCAATGAAATCTGGCTGGCCCCTCTGGCTCCTGAGAGGCAGCCAGCCAGCCCTGGCCTGAGTACCATCCAGGGGCAGCACATCCTGCTAACTGAAGACTCCAGTTAGTGGAACTGTCTGTTGTAAACTGAGATTTTAATCCAAAGCCGGAGCACCAGGGCAGTAAGTAAAATGCTCTGTGCCGGGCTGGCTCTTGCTGGTGCTCTTTCTTGTATCATCACAGCAACTCTCACCACCGAGCACTGTCTCTCTCCAGCGTGGCTGGCTGGGGTGGGGTGGCCCCGGTGGGGGGGTGGGGGGTGGGACATGAGAACTTTCTTGGACCTGCCAGCCTTCCCTCAGGATACTCAGAGGTGAGAGTCAAAGGTCACCTCCAGTGACGCTTCCTGTAGCCATCAGGATTCACGGCGGGACTGTAGCCAGTTTAGATACGGCATGCCCAAAGGTGCTTAATACAAGGAACTCCGAGTTTACAAACAGAACAGAAGCCACGGCTCTCCTTGCGCGCAGGGCAACAACTGCATGCCACAAGTCAGTTCGGAGCCCTGAAACTCTTTCCCAATAAGTGGTGTTTGGCATCTGGTGGCTATAAGCACATTAGCCCCACCTGGTTTTTTAGGCACCACAGTAGAGAAAAGATAGTCTTACTTCCTCCTTCCCAATTGTGTTAGTCTGGGTAGACTAGAGAAACAAATCCATAGACATGTATATGTGTACAAGAAAGAGTTTTATATAAAAGAGTAAATTGTACATTAAGAAAACATCCCAGCCCAATCCAGATCAAGTCCATAAGTCTGATATTAACCCATATGCCCAATACCAATCTATAAACTCCTCTTCGGACCTCCCACAACAAATGCAATGATGCCATATGCAGGAAGATCACAGGCCAGTGGGCGGAAAGTCTTGTGGACCCAGTGGTGGTGAAAGCATCTCAGCACTGGCATGGGTGTCCACGTGGCTCTTCCATCTCCTGGGCTCTGGCTCCATCAGTGGAGCCCCAGATGGCTTGTCAACAGGGATGGCTCACAGGGAGAGTGTGTGCCTGACCTCCAGGGAGCTACTTATCTCCTTAGCGCCTCCAAATGAGGTCATCAAGCTGCGACCTGATTGACAGGCTAGACCCCACCCCTTCCTTAAGTTGACAGTGGCTTATGTAACTGCCACACCAATATGGCCTGAGTTTATTGCAGGCCCAATCGCCGTAGCAGCAAAATAGTCGGGAAAAGTAGATTGCAAACTCCCCAGGATGTGGAAAAGAAGAGGCTGGAGTCCAGAAGACGGAATCCAGCATTATCTATCTTCTAGACAGGCATCAAAGCATGGACAGCTGTCTGTGATGAAGTGCCTGTGATCTGCCAGGTCTGTGTTAGGCAGTTGACATATTTATCCAGGCTGATTTTCACTACAATCCTCTGAAGAAGGTACAACAATAGGTCCACTTTACACATGAGAAAACCGAAGATCATTGTGGTTATATAAATCACTCAAGGTTCAGTACAGAGCAGGTTATGTGGTTGAGTTTCAGGTTCAGGTCAGTCTTGCTCAAAGGCCTATGCGTTGGAAGACAGACTTCAGGCAGTGTTAGATTCTTAGACTGTTGACAGTTTTATCAGCCAGTGCTTGGATGTGGTCTGATGGCTAAATTAGGCTTGTAAGCACATGTTGGCAAAAATGTGGAGTCATTGAATTCTTATACATTGTAGATAAGAGTGTGAAACAATACAATCATTGAGGAGCCAGCTTAGCAGTTTAAAAATATACTTAGAGAGATTTAATTTATAATCCAGCCACCCCATACCTAGTTACTTCCCCCAAGAATGAAAGACAAATGTCCCCACAAAGGCACACAATGTTAGTAGCAGCTTTATTTGCAATAGCTAAAAGCTGGAGTCTGCCCAGTGTCCCTCTGCAGAGAAACAGACAAAGTGTGGTATATTCATAGACTTGACTATGACTTATCATATTTTATGCAGAGAATACATACTCCTCTGTGAATTTGCCAAACCGCTTCCAGCCCCTCTTGAGTTGGCTATGAGTGTGCTACGGGCTTATATGTGTGTGCCCATTATTTCTGTGGGTGCGTTATATGCAAAACATATGATTGTACTGATATGGACTCTTACATAGATGAATCTCAACCTAACTGAGTAAAAATTCGGACGACAATGTACATGGCCTCCCTCAACCACTCCCTCCTTTCCTAGAAGACCAAAGAGCTGGAGGGTAGCCTGACTACTATGACTGGACATTTTGAGCAAAGGTTCTTTAGAAGAATTCTGGTCAAAGCGGGGAGGGAATGTAGGACAGAATTTCACATGTTCATGGATCCCTGAAACTAGGGCCCTGAGACAACCTTCAAAACTTAAACCCAAAATACCCCCTGAAGTCTTCTGCAAACCGAGCAGGATACCTTGAGCAGTAGGCTCTTTTAAGAGCTATGACAGTGAGTTTATGTTCACGGCGAGGACCAACTCCAACGAGGCCGGTGAGAAGCTGTACGACTTGTAGAAGGCCAGCAGTATCGCTGAATCACACATGTAGAAATGGCTGCATTTGTGTGCACTTTGTTGTGTGCATTCTCAACAACAGCAAAATAGCATTTAAAAAATTTAAAACGTTAATATTTTTCAGAAACCAGGAAGGAAGCCCTGGATCCATCTCTGGCAAAGGTACCAATGCTCCCCAAATAAATCCTTTTTGAAAATTAAATAGAGACCCTCACTATCAAGCTATGCCCCCAAATTACTTGGCTTCAGAGAGAAGAGTCTCTTAGGCAGCCAAGAGAAGACCTAGAAAAGTGACTTGCTCACATCAAGCTTCTTGAAACCCGACATTCAGGGCTCAGGGACAATAGCACCTGCTCTGAGAACACCACAGGGAAAGGCAGAATGGCCTAGGGTTTCGGTAGCAAACTGTTTATTTTAAAATATAGAAAATATGAAAAGGTTTGTGCACGTGTCAGAATTTAGGAAGAGCTGTTTCTCTGAACCTTTCTGGGGAGACTTCGATACAAAGGACGCGCAGAATGAGATCCAAGAGGCCTGGGGCCCTGCTGAGAAAGGCCCACCGTTGGACCTGGACAGATGTTTGGAGGGTCCCCCTGGGGAGCTCAGCTACTCACAGACCCTTGGCTGAATGAAGGAAGGTCCTCCTTCTATCGGAGAGGGTCACCCTCTTCAAGCACACAGCCCCGGGAAGGACACACATGGAGTGGTGAGGAAGGAAGGGGACACCCATGTAGCCAGTCTGATCAACCAAATCAACGCTGGTGATCAATGGGGTGGCAGATGTCGCAGCCAGAAAGCCCTCACATCCTCAGAGTCCACTGTTGGAACGGAAGTGCCTTATAGCTTGCAGATGAGTCAAAAGAATCTGGGAGCTTTCTGGGAACCATCAGTCAGTGCCGCAGCCTGTGTCCAAAAATGAATGTGTGGCAGCAGCCGTGGCCGACAGCCATGAAGAGTAGCAATTCCCAAGTGGCTGTCCTGAGGTGTACTGGCCTCTCTGCCTGAGGGCCCTAGACGGAGCCGGATCTTCAGAACATGCCCGATCTTCAGAACATGCCCTGGGAATACGGCATTCTTCCTGCCAGCTTGGGTGGAACGCCTGCGCCAGTGGTTTTTCTTGGGGAACAGTCCCTTCCATGGAGTGGCTGAATGATGGATGACGACGGATGGTCCAATGGTCTGAACAGAATTCAGTGCTTTAGGAGTTGTCCAGCTTGTTTGGGAGAGGGGTGGGACCAAGAAGGGCATTTTGCTATGGATTAGATTTTAGATGTTTTAATCATTTGTTCCATTTTCTGAGGGGGTGATCGTGGCATCATGGCTATACAGGAAAACATTATCTGTCAGAGGTTGATGATGAAGTATTTAGGGATGGAGTGTCATTATCTACAATTGACTTCCAAGTGATTCAGCAAAAAAGTATATATATATATGTAAAGCCAAAGATAATGCTCCTTATTCATGACTGTGTGTCTATGGAGTGTTCATTATATTAATCTTTCAAATTATCTTTAGGTTTGAAATGTCTGAAATAAAAAGCAGTCCAATTAAAAACGGAACATCCCATCAGCGGTGGCATCTTTTGCAGCAATCAGGACCAAAATAAACATCTCTCTGAGGAAGTAGCTGGCCTTAAAGATACCACCAGGCAACTAGAAGAGATGGCTCAACTCCATGGGAAGGTGAGCTGGGCAGAAGAGTAGTGAATATAAATAAGATGTTGGAAATCTCTAGCTCTATGGAAAGGTTACACGTTTTTCCTGATGATTTTTTGAGACAAAACTTTCAGCAGGGAAAATGGCCCTCGTGAGGATAGGTTAAGTGATGAGATGATCGTATCTGCACAACGTTAAATTCCAGAGAACTCAGACCGACAGAAGCTGCGCGTGGACCGATCACTCGAAGCAGCTTGGGGGGGAGTGAAATACGACTAGACTCAGCCAATGAATCAACCCATCAGAGGTCTCTGGAAGACCCAGAAGATGCTCTAGGGCACAAAGAGGATGCAGCTCGAGCTTTGAGTGATTGCACTGGGCTGTTGGAACAACCTGGTGACCGGGGGGGGGGGGGGGGGGCGGGAGATGATGAAAGGACCAGAGGAGACGGCAATGTCCAGATGTCCAGCTCTTCAGTGGAAGAAGATAGCATCCATTTTCAGCCCAACAGGGGGATGTGCTGCCAGCTGGGCGTGCGCTGGGAGCGCAGAGAACTTGAAAAGGGCCCCTTAGAGGTAGCAGAGCATCAAAGCTCCCCTGGGAACTACATGCACAGCCTTGCAACCCGGAGCAGGAATGGTTAACCATCTGGAGGGGCTCAGAGGCATGGCTCTGCCGGAGGGTGAAGCGAGCTGTCAGCTGCCGAGAGTGAAAATGTATAGGCAGGGAGTGTAAGGACTGGAGGATGAAATCCACACAAGGTGGGGAAGGGGCGGGGAGTGAAATCTCAGGAAGCCTAGATTGCTCTCCACGATCAGAAAATTGATGGCAGCAGACATTACCACTGGTGCAGTAGAGGGAGCTCTTGCTAGAGAGAGGAGTGAAGCTTCCAACACCAGGCAGGCTTCAGCCCCCTGTGACTGTGGCCACTGCGGACACCATCCTCCAAGCCCACCGCGGCGGCATCCTCTGGGCCCAGACTGGAGATGCTCTCTACCCAGGACCAAGGACATCATTGGCTGGGTCCAGCCCACAACGAACACGCAGGCCCCTCGTTTGTAAATCAAGGGGCCCTGCTGGTGCCATGGTTAAGTGGTTAAGAGTTGGGTTGGGATCCCCAAGACCAGCAGCTAGAAATGGCTGGTCACTCCTCGGGAGAAAGACCAGACTTTCTACTCCTTTAAACAGTTGTCCTGTCGGAAGCTGACAGGGCAGTTCTATCCTGGCCTCTCGGGTCGCTGGGAGTTGACATCCACTTGATGGCAGTGTGTCGTTGTTGTTTTGAGTTTGTAAAGCAGGGGAAAGTGCCGTTCAAGGTACTAATGTGGAAATCCTTTCTTTTCTCCTCTCAGGGAGTTCTACCAATTTGCTATCTCATGCCACCCCTCTAAGTAAAACATTAGCATTTTAAATCACTAGCATGGAGTGGACCTTCCCCCCCCCCTCTAAAGCTGTTTAAAATGCAAATATCCGAGCATTTACCTCATTGTGAAGAATCATCGAAATTGCATGGTTGGCAGGGCACAGTAAAGCACTGATGATGAAACACACAATATTCCTCTGGTTCCTTGAGGCTTCCTCACCCCTCGCTCTCACGACCCCAGTGCTGCCTCTCACTGCGGGATAGACCGGAGCTTGTGCACAGGTACAGATAAGAGATAGGAGCTCAGGACACACAGGATCCAGGAATGGGAATAATGATCCAAGAAGGGGAGGGGGAGGGGAGGGGAGGAAGGCGTAATCAATCACAATGGTCGACACACAACCACACCCCCCACACCCCCCACTCCAGGTGGAAGAACAACAGAAACCATGGGAGACGGGAGACAGCGGTCAGTGTAAGATATGAAAATAACAATAAGGTCTAATTTATCAAGGGGTCACGAGGGTGGGGGAGGGGAGAGAAAAAGGAGCTGATAGCACGGGCTCAATAGAAAGTAGCTGTCTAGAAAGGGATGATGGCAACATATGGACAACTATGCTTGACACAATTGATGTAGGGATTGTTATCAGAGTTGTAAGAGCCCCCAATAAAATGATCCTTTATTAAAAAAATAAAAACATGCCCAGAGTTGGTGAGAAGGATATCCAGAGTGATAAGAAAGTAATGAATCTATCATAATCTACAAAATAAAACTTGTATTTTAAGGGGGGCAAAATGCACTGTTAGCAACACTGCACCAAATTAGCCAGGTTGTTCTTAGCTCCCTTCGGGACAGTGCCTGCCATGCCTTCTGCTGGCTGAGCATTAAGGAAGGGCCGTAAGGAAAAGGAACTACCAGATGCCCTGTCTGGCTCCTCCCTTCTACAGCCTCATGGGCAGCCTGGGCAGTTAGCTAATACCGAACGTAACACTGATTTAAAAGGACGTCAGAGGGCAGCTGGGGCGTTTGTGCTTCTTAGAAATGCCATTGCCTGTCTACCAAGCAAATCCTGGTGCTCACACACAGTGTGGGTTATCAGAAGCTGCTCCCATTCTGTCTTAGACACAACCCCTGTCCCTGGTCCTTGCTTTGCGTCTAGCAAAACTCCCAGGCAGAGCATTTGTGGGATCACCTGGCTTCTGTGCTCATGGGACCTTGTGAACGAGGTCCTGGGGACCCTCCTTTGGCACATGACATGAGCATGCTTTGCTGCTTCCTCACACTTCACTCGTGAAGCAAGTTCAGAGGGAAAATTCTTTTTTTTTTCCCAAAATCATTTTATTGGGGGCTTTTACAACTTTACCACCATCCATCCATCCATCCATTGTGTCAAGCACATTTGTATACTTGTTGCCATCATCATTCTTAAAACATTTGCTTTCTACTTCAGCCCTTGGTAATTAGCTCTTCATTTTCCCCTCCCCCCTCATGAACCGTTGATAATTTACAAATTATTATTATTTTTTCATGTCTTACACTGTCCAATGTCTCCCTTCACCCACTTTTCTGTTGTCTATCCCCCCAGGGAGGCAGTTATATGTAGATCGTTGTGATTGGTTCCCCCTTTCTCCCCTCACCATCCCCTTACTCTCCTGGTAGCACTACTCTCAATATTGGTCCTGAGGAGTTTATCTGTCCTGAATTCCCTGTGTTTCCAGCTCTTATCTGTATCCATGTACATGCTCTGGTCTAGCTGGATTTGTACAGTAGAATTGGAATCATGATAGTGGGGGTGAGAAAGCATTAAAGAACTAGAGGAAAGTTGTATGCTTCATTGTTGCTACACTGCACTCTGACTGGCTCGTCTCCTCCCCGTGACCCTTCTGTAAGGGAATGTCCAGTTCCCTACAGCTGGGCTTTGGGTCTCCACTCCGCATCCCCCTCATTCACAATGATATGATTTTTTTGTTCTTTGATGCCTGATACCTGATTCCATTGACACCTCATGAATACACAGGCTGGTGTGCTTCTTCCATGTGGGCTTTGTTGCTTCTCAATTAGATGGCCGCTTGTTTATCTTCAAGTCTTTAAGACCCCAGATGCTATATCTTTCGATAGCTGGGCACCATCAGCTTTCTTCACCACATTTGCTTATGCACACATTTGTCTTCAGCCATCATGTTGGGAAGGTGAGCATCATGGAATGCCAGTTTAATAGAACAAAGTGTTCTTGCATTGAGAAAGTACTTGAGTTGAAGACCAATGTCCATGTGCTTTCTTAATACTAAACCTATAAATATATGCATATAGATCTATTTCCCCCTCCTCATATATAAATATATTTACCTATGTGCATGCCTGTATCTAGACCTCTATAAATGCCCTTTGCCTCCTAGTTTTTCCTCTATTTCCTTTGACTTTCCTCTTGTTCCACTATCATGTTCAGCCTTCATTTGGGTTTCAGTAATTCCTCTCGGTAACATTGCCCTTGATCAATCCCTACCAGGCCTCATACACCCTCCTCACCATTGATTTTGGATCACTTGTTCCCTTGTCCCTGGGTTTGTTAATGCCCACTTCCTTTGCCCCGCCTCCCCCTCTCCCATGACCCACCAGAACCTTAGGTCCTGTTGTTTTCTCCTCCAGATTGTCTATCCTGCCTATCTTATCTAGACAGATAGACCTGCAGAGATAATAATATGCACAAAAAGCAAGACAGAGCAAAACAAAGCAACAAAAGAAAACAAAATAACAATAAAAAATGACCAAAAAAGCCTATCAATAATTTAAGGTCTATTTGACCTTTAGAAGTGTTTTTCAGTCGAGTCTGATGGAGTAACATGCTCTGACCCCAAAGTCTATTTTTGGTATCCCTAGGGACTTTTTTCTCTGCTCCCCTTGCTGTTCTGTTGTACACCCTTAGTGTTTCCCCTCAGTGTGGTGGGGTCAGATCGGGTGCAATTCCCACACTGTGTCTCCAGTGTTGTCCCCCGTAGCACTATGGGTCAGTGAGGGATGTCCTGTCTCACAGTGGAGGCAGCCCTATGGTCCTCTCTGCGCATTGGCTGCTCCGAACAGGAATATCATCTTCAGGGCTTGGTGGGCCAAGATGTGCTCCACTTTCTTCCTCCCACTTCATTTGCTCCTGTGTGCTCTGATCAGACATGTCCCTCTTCCTGAGCTGTAGCTTCAGTGCTGTCCTCTGAAGTGAATTCTTCTGTGGAGGGATGGGGGGTGGGGGGTGGGGTGGGGAGCTGTCCACATAGTTGGGATTGGGGCTGGCCCTTCCGACCTCCAGAGAGAAAATTCTTGTGAATAGCTTCAAGAACCATCTGAATGTTTTGCCCTGAGTTTGCCAAATTATGTCCACAGTCGCTGGCATGAGACTCTCCGTGGACAGGGGGCACAGGCTCCTCAGACACTTGGAGGCAGGATCACTGGAAAGAGACGACAGCCATGTGCAGCTGGAACCAACTTCCTGCAGCCTTCTGACGCCCAGGGATGTTACAAACCAGTGCCCTCATCTGGCCACCTGCTTTCCATGAAGACCCCGCAGCGACACATGCTGAACCCCTTCTGACTCCTTACACCAGGATGCCTGTGTGCAGGCTCCTTAATAGGCCCCTTGGTCCCGATCCCTGAGAAGGTCCAGAATGGCAAACGCCATAGGACCCAAATCCCTCCCCAGCACAAGTCTCCTGTGACACAGTGAGTCGTGTTTCAGCAAGCAGAGTGACCGAGTGAACAGTGAGGCCTTAACCCTGCCAGTCCATGTTAAAAGTTGACTTTCAGCAGTTTTGATTTCATGCCACTGCAAATCTTCTTTGGCAAAAGGGCTGGATTTAAAGGATAAAATTAATTAGGGGGATGAGCAAGCAGTTTCCAGGGAGCCCAAGCCCCCAGCGTCTAGGACAAGGCATGATCTTAGATACCACAAACAAATGAACAGCTCCACAGTCTTAGAGCTGATTCTGATTCATAATGACCCCCTAGAACAGATTAGAATTGTTCCTTGGGCTCTTTGAGACTGTAAATCCTATGGGAACAGACAGCCTCTTCTTTCTCCCACGGAGCAGCTGGTGGGTTTGAACTGCTGACCTTGAAGTTAGCAGTCCAACACGTAACCCGCTGCTCCACCCAGGACTTCTCTTAGTTATCTAGCACTGCCATGACAAAAGTACCCCCAAATACCACAAGGGAGTGGCTTTTAAAAACAGATGTTTATTTTCTCGTGGGCAGGACCTTTGAAATCAGGGCGTGGCTCCTAGAGAAAGCCCCTTCCTCGTCCACTTTGGATATTTGGATCCAGCAGCAACGCCACAGGAAAGAGACGAGGCAGTCTTCTCTGGTAAAGATTTGCAGCTGCAGAAAGCACATGGGTCATCGTGCCACCCTGTCCTGTAGGGTCGGTGCTATGTGTCAGAGTTAACTCCATGGCCACGGGTACCAGTTATCAGTTCCCATGGAGTCGACTCAGACGCATGAAAGAAAGCCCCACAGGGTCCCAGTAGTCCTGCGCTCCAAAGGGTTTTCAATGGATGATTTTTTTTTTTTTAAGTAGATCAACAGGCCCCTTCTCTGGGGTGACCCTGAGTGGATTGGAAGCTCCAGTCTTTAGGGTAGCAGTCAGTTAAGCTAACCATTTGTCAGCCGGTACTCTTAGATTCCAGTCACTGCCACCCTGGTTGGTGTTCCCCTGTCTGTAGCTGTTTCTATCTCCCTCAATCACCCCACCAAGGGGTTTGATCAAGTGCAATGGAGAGTCGAATGAAGGCCGAACATGATAGTGGGACAAGAGGAAAGTAAAATGAAATAGAGGAAAGAGCTAGGAGGCAAAAGACTTTTATAGAGGTATGAACATGGGCATGTACACATGCAAATATATAGCAGTAAGGATATAGGTCTATGTACATATATTTATAGATTAAGTATTAAAGTAGCAGATGGACATTGGGCCTCTACTCAAGTCCTCCCTGAATGCAAGAATACTTTGTTCTAATGACTTGGCATCATGTGATGCTCATCTTCCCGACACAATTGCTGAAGACAAAATGGGTGCATAAGCTAATGTGCTGAAGAAAGCTGATGGTGCCTGGCTATCACAAGGTATAGTGTCTGGGGTCTTAAAGGCTTGAAGTTAAACAAGTGGCCATCTAGCAGGGAAGCAACAAAGCCCACATGGAAGAAGCACACCAATCCGTGTGATGACAAGGTGTGGGTTAAGGTATCAGAAGACCCCAAAGAAACAACCATTTCTATGTGAATGAGGGGGTCAGAATGGAGACCCAAATCTGAGTGACTGGACTCCTGGCTGATGTCCAGGGTGTGACTACACCGCGATTCCAGGGAATACGTATATCCCAGTGGGCTGCATGCTCTTGTCAGCTGTTCGCAAGTAAGGAGAGAATCCCCTCCCTCCCAGTGAACGCAGACAGCCCTGCCCCGAGGACCGGCAACTGCGTTTCAACCAGGCAGCCTGTGTAGCAAGCAGCCTGCATGCCAGCTTACTTTACCTCTGCAAATCCCAGTATATCTAGAGGGGTGTGTGTGTGTGTGTGTGTGTGTGTGTGTGTGTGTGTGTGTGTGTGTGTCAAAGCAAACGTTTACGGGAAGAAGGAGAAGGGAGAGGGGGAAGAAGGCAGGAAGGAGCAATATCCTTGAGAATGTCGTACGTGAAACTTTTTATTTTAGGATTAACTATATAAAGTTTGGATGGGGCCTAAAGTGTGTCTGACCCAACCATAGTACTTATTTTTAATCATTTTATCGGGGGCTCATACAACTCATCGCAATCCATGCATCCATCCATGGTGTCAAGCACACTTGTACATTCTTTGCCCTCGTCATTCTCAAGAGGCTTGCTCTCCACGTAAGCCCCTTAAAGAAGTAAAACCCAAAGAGCCGGTAGCAAGGTCTGGCTCGGGGAAATAAAGCAGTATGAGATAGAGTCCAATTTGTTTGCTTAAGCAATATCAAACTCCCGAGGAAAAGGGAAAGATAGCCCGGCTGACATTACTCGGAGCAGTGGAGAGGGGCCAGGCAATTATATTAGGGAAAACAGATCAGTTTGTGAGTTGCCAAATAAAGAAGCAATCACAGAGATAAAAGCCAGCCCTTTCTCCAAACGGAAAAGCATAACTAAATCATTTATCAACTTCTCACGTAGAGCTCAGGCACCTGACCTGAACACAAAGAAGGGATTGGGTTTATTTTTAATGGTGTTGTCTTGAAGAGCCTGATTCCCTTGCCTCCGGCTAATTGGGATTAATCTACCTCCCCAGGAGGGTATAAAATCCTCCTTTCCTCCATAAACTTTCAGAGGGACAGATGGTCACTCCTGGGCAAAGGAAGTGTGAGCTGGCTCCCGTCTCTCCGTGGTGCAGTTGGGAGGCAGCAGGGCATTGGAAAGTGGGGGGGGGGGCGGCTTCAGAGGCTGGGGGTGCCAAGAGCAGAGGAGGAGAGGGGAGGGAGAGTGATCCATTATTTCCATCACGTTCAGAAGTTAAGGAATGTCTTTTGTGTTTCTCTGACTCGTTCCTCTAGACCACAAGCCGCGCTCCATTTAGGGACTCTTGTCCCTGCAGAGCATCATCCCAGGGCACTGACTCTGTCAGGTTTTTTTAGTCACAGAACCCTTTGACAATCTGACCAAAGGCTATATGGACTCTCTCACCACAGGGGGAAAAAATGCACATGTGCATCAGCTCCTAAAACCACATCAAACTCACTGCCATTCAGTTGATGGTGATTCACAGTGACCCTGTAGGACAGGTTAGAACTGCCCCTGCCGGTTTCCAAAACTGTTTACTCTTTCTGGGAGTGGAAAGCCTCCTCTTTCTCCCGAAGTGGTAGCTTTGAACTGCTGATCTTGCAGTTAGCGGTGCAGCCCACCATGTAGCTCCTGTGCCACCAGGGCTCCAGCAAATGACTCCAAAGGACTCAGGATCCTCCACGCCCCCACCTCCCCCCAAAAAAGCCATCCTTGGATCTCAAGTGAAAACATGTATTCTAGAGCCTACAATGGAAGTCGTTTTGTAGAACAACCTGGAACTTTAAAAAATAAGTCCTCTTGTTTTTTTTATTTTGAATACATTTGAAGGCAACGCATTAGAAGAAGCTGCTTGGAAAGAACCATTCTTTGAGGCATTACTGGGGTGAAGGAAAAGAGTATCAGGAAAGGGCACTTCAACGGTTCTGAAAGCAGGTCCCTTTGGAAGTGTCGCCTGTAATTCATCAATGCTGCCACAAGGAGGCGGTGCTGCAGTACTGTGCCTTAAACGCCAAGTTTACCCTTCACCATACAAGGAAGCAATCCTATTTATATGTGGTCTAGAACAGGGCCGCATGTGGTCCCTGAGGTAATTTTTTGTAGCCCACGAAGCATTGAAATAAAATGAAAATAGAAAAAAATGTTATGAAGAAAATAGCGCTTAGGGGAGATCGAGCAATACCGTACACGCAATTCCCTCGTTACATTTTATTTCAGAGCATCATGGGCCACAAAAACTTACCTCGGGGGCTGCATGTGGCCCACAGGCGGCCAGCTTGACCCCTCTGGTCTAGAGAAAGAAAAGCCTATCTTCACACAAAAACACATACACAAATATTTGTAGAAGCACTATTTATTATCACCCACCCAGCATGGGAAATAAACCAAATGCTTTTCAGCTGTGAAGTGGCTATACGATAATAGATCCATGCAGTAGAACACAAACACCCACTGCCACAGAGTGGGTTCTGCATCACAGTACCCCTGTGGAACAGAGTAGAACTGACCACAGGGCTCTGTGACTCTTTGTGAATCGGATTACCTCAACCTTCTCGCATAGAGCAACTGGTGGACTCGAACCACAAGCCTCTCACCTGGCCCACGGCACGGAGAGGGCTTCCTAATGGAATACCACCCGACAATAAAAAGAAACGGACATCTTAAGATCCTTATTATGGTAGAACTATAAATTACAAAACATCTCCGTTCCAACCTTTTAAAATATATCACTGAGTGGCATTAACAGCATTCACCATGTGGTGCAACTCTCATCTCTGATCATTTCCAAATTTTTTATCGCCCTAAACAGCAATTCAGGACCTCTTAAACAAGGACTCCCCATCTCTCTTCCCTGCAGCCCCCAGTAACTACCAATAAACATTTGTCTCTGTGTGTTATCAATATTAAACCTTTTGTATAAGTGGCTTACACAGAATCTGTCCTCTGGGTCTGACTTAGTTCCCTTGGCGTGACGTCTTCCAGGTTCATGCACGTCTTAGCATGCACAAGAACTTCATTTCCCTTTGTGGCTGAATAATATTCCACTGTCTGCACAGGCCACACTGTATTAATACATTCACCTCTTGATATAGACACTTGGGTTGTTTCCACCTTTGGACTTAGGGCTCTTATTAGGTTGTGACTAATGCCGCAGTGGACATCAGTGTCCCGGTATCTGTTTGAGTCCTTTGTGCCCATTATTTTGTGCTTTTATTCAAGAGTGGAACTGGTGGGTCAGAAGACAGTTTTCAGGAGTCCTAGTGGCACAGTGGTTACAAGTTGGGCTGCTAACCTCACGGTCAGCAGTTCGAAACCACCAGCCAGCTCCAAGCTAGAAAATCGAGGCTTTCTACTTGCATAAAAAGTTACAGTCTTGGATGTGCTTTATACAATTTATGTATGTATATGTATGGATTGTGATAAGAGTTGTATGAGCCCCTAATAAAAGTAAAAAAAAAAGATTTATAGTCTTTGAAACTGACAAGGGCAGTTCTACCTATATGGTCACTATTAATTGGAATCCACTCCATAAGCTGTTTTTGGGTTTTTTGTTTTGTTTTATTTTTTAGTGACAGTTTTATATTTAATTTTTGAGGAATCTCCAAACTGTTTTCCACAGTGACTATACCATTTAACATCTCTATCAGGATTCCAATTTCTCTGCATCATCACTGTGGTAGTTACATAATCTGGTGTCAACCTGAGACTTAAAAGTGAAGGGGTGGAGTTTAGTCTGTCAATCAGATCGCAGCTTGATGACCTCATTTGGAGGTGCTAAGGAAATAAATAGCTCCCTGGAGGTCAGGCACACACTCTCTCCCTGCATTTCTGCTGACAAGAAATGTGGAGTCCTGGAACTGAAGGAGCCACGTGGAGACTCACACCCATACCCACACCCACACCCACACTGAGATGCTTCTACCACCACTGGATCCACAGAACTTTCCACCCACTGGCCTGTGCTCTTCCTGCATTCAGTGCCATTGCACATGTTGCGTGAGTCTGAAGAGGAATTTATAGATTGGTATCGGACAGACAGGCTAATATCAGACTATGGACTTGATCTGAACTGGGCTGAGATGCTTTCTCAATATTCAATTGCTCTTGTATATAAAGCTCTTTCTTGTACACATATGAGTGTCTCTGAATTTGTTTCTCTAGTCTACCCAGACTAATGCAATCACCAACACCCATTTTCTGTTTTCTCTAATAATGGTAATGTTCTCACTGCCACTGAGTTGATGCCGATTCATAACAACCCTGTAGGACAGGGTAAAACTGCCCTGCTGAGTTTCAGAGACTGTAACTCTTAACAGGAGTAGAAAGCTCTGTCTTTTCCCGAGGAGCAGCTGGTGATTTCGAACTGCTGACCTTGAGGATCTCAACCCAACTCAAAACCACCACGCCACCATGTTAGTGCTGGTGAAATAGTATCCCATTGTGTTTTGGGTTCGCATTTCCTGAATGACTGAGGTCTTGAGCATCCTCCCGTATGCGAATCATCCATGTGTGAATCCTCTCTTTGGAGAAGGAACCAACTTTAGAGGAATGAAACAACTTGGACGAGTCTCAAAGGCATTGTGCAGGATGGGGTGGGGTGTGGAGAATAGTCTCAAAGGATGACCTATTGTATGTTTCTAGTTCAATGACCAGAAGAAGGTGATAGGAATATGTGTCAGGCTGAGTAACAGGCCTCCCAAAACATATCCCCATCCTGGAACCTGTGAATGTTTTCCTTTATGATCAAAGGAGAACTTTGCAGATTGTAACTAAGTTACAGGATCTTGAGTTGGGGAGATGATCTTGGGTTATCCGGGTGGGCCTTGAATGCAAACACAAACACGGTCACGGAGGAGGACAAGGGGCGAGTTTACAGAGGGGAAGGTACTGTGAAGAGGGGACTGATCGAACTACTATTTAAAGATTCTGACCCTGAAGATTGGAAGTCACGGGGCCATAAACCTAGGAATGCTGGCAGCCCCCAGACGCTGGAAGAGGGAAGGGCCTTCCCAGGGTCTCCAGCCGGAGCATGGTCCTTGATTTCATCCCGGTAGTACTGACCTCAGAGTTCTGCCCTCCAAACATCTCTGCTATTTTACCTGGCCAAGTGTGGGGGTCACTTGTTACAGTAGCTGCAGGAAACTAATACAGGTCAGAGAAAACAGCCCAGCAGTTTCTTCAGGCTAGTGATCTTTTTATTATTACTATTATTATTTTAACAGTTTTATAGGCACTTCATCCACATTTCACACAATTCAATAGTTCAGTCACATCAAGAAGAATTGTACAATCATTATTACCACAATTAATTTTAGAACATTTTCTTTTTATCTCACCCGCCCCCCCCCCCAACCTGGTTAAATCACTTTTAAAATGAGTGGTATAATCATCATCAGTTCCAGTGCTCCCTCCCCTCTCCCACATACATTGTTTGCTCCCCCAACCCCCTCACCCTCCCTGTCTTCCACCCCACACCCCTGCCTGCCTATAAACCCGTGCATCAGTTCTTATCTCCATGCATCTGCTTCTGTGCTTCACAAGCTGGAAAACCCAACAGAAACTGTAAAAAACAAAAATAAAATAAAGTGATAAAGAGAAAATAATAACAGTATATAAGATAAAAATACAAATAATGAATAAGAAAGAAAAGACCACTGTGCATATTTACAAGGCCAGTTGATAGTTATATAATCTGGTGTCAACTTGAGACTATTAAGAGTGAACCTCATTTGGAGGCACTATGGCGATAAATAGTTAAATAGCTCCCTGGAGGCAGGACACACACTCTCTCCCTGCGGGACTTTCCTGTTGACAAGCCACATAGAGCTATGCTGACGGCAGCCAGAGCTGTGGAGCTGGAGGAGCCACGTGGAGACCCACGTCAGCACTGAGATAATTCCACTGCCACTGGATCCACAAGACTTTCCACCCAGTGGCCTGTGATCTTCCTACATTCAGCATCATTGCATGTGTTTCCTGAGTCTGCAGATGAGTTTATAGACTGGCATTGGACATATGGTCTAATATTGGACTTATGGACTTGATCTGGACTGGGCTGGGATGTTTTCTCAATATACAAATGCTCTTTGATATAAAGCTCTCTCTTACACACATATGAGTATCTATGGATTTGCTTCTCTAGTCGACCCAGACTAACACAGTGAAGGAGGAAGAGTTGTTGCTTGGGAGCACGGAGTTTGTGTTAAAGGTGGCAAAATAATTTGGAAAAGGATATCAATAATGGTTGACCAACACGAACAGTCTAATCAGTGACCCTGAATAATACATGGGGAAGTTGCTGAACTGGAGACTGTTTTGTTGTGTATATTTTTGCCACAATTAACAACCATAACGATCACACGAATGACCATGAGTACCAGGAAGAAGAAAATCTTCTAAAATTGATTGCAATAATGACTGTACAGGTCTTCTTGGATATGATTAAACTATCAAATTATATGCCGTGTGGAAGGAGGGCCAATACAACTGTTCCCCCAAAATGATCCTGTTCGCCTTGACCCTGCGCTGGAGTCAAGGGGAGAAGGCACGCACAGGCTGAAGCCAGTACCTGTGGGCTGTGGCCATTGTGAAGAGATATGAAGTCACTGGGGACTGAGACCCTGATTTGGGTTCAGGGCAGAGTTGCAAGGATGAACATCACAGGGGTGGGGAGGTGGGATGGGGGGGGACGGTGAGGGCAGCAGGGGAGGTTGAAGAACTGGTGGGTGCAGAGCTGTACCCTGGGGCATCCTGGTGAAGAGGGACTGACTGCTCTGTGCTTTCAGCTGGTCCAGAGAGGACTCCACTCCTGCCTGTGGCACCTCGGGGCTGCGGGGAGTAAACACAACGGTTCCTGTGTTGATCGTGGGCTCAGCAGATCGGAAGGCTAGAATGTCCGCTCCCAGCGTCCCACAATAGCGTCAGAGTGGGGCTCCAGGGGGGAGGCGGATGAGGAGCTTGGCGCACAAGATGGGTTTCTTTACAGCCAGAGCTGCGGAACCCCAGGAGCCTTCCTGGCGCCTAGAGCTGTGAGGTCCCCCTCGCACGTTTTAGGACCTGTGCACTCCCACGTGACTTTCTGCAGGCCCAGGGGACCTTCCCACCCAGCCCCCCTCTGCTCCCTCTGGCAGGGACTCCACAGGATGAGCCATTGTAATGGCCAGGGGCTTCCTGCAGAGACACTCAGTAAGTCTTCCCCGGCAGCTCCTGACCTCAGCAGGGCAGCAATGCTGCTGGTCTCACTTTGTAAATGTGGACCCTGAGGCTCAGAGAGCTTAAGACACACAGACCACCAGAGGCACCAGTATTGAAGTCCTCGTCTGGGTTCCTAGCCTGCAGCTGGCCACAGGGAACTTCGTGTGTGCTGGGATTCATAGGGGACCCTGATCGGGGACACTTGGCCCAAAGGAAAGCCAGAAGCCCGGATACCCTGGTGTCCCCAGACCTGGCCCATGCTAGAGAGCCTCTGCCTTCTGGGAGGTCTTCATCCTGGCCAAGGAGCCTGGTGGTGCAGAGGGTGCCAGGTTGGCCTGCGGACCTCAAAGTCAATTGTTGGACCCCACCCGCGTTCTTCTGTCTGTAACCTCAAAGATTTCCAGCCTTGGAAATCTCTAGGGGCTGTTCTATTCTCTATGAAAGAGTTCCTAAGGGCCAAAATCAACCGGATGACAGTGGATTCGACTTGGGCATCTCTGACACGTGCCCCACCCCGACCCCCACCCCCAGCATGCCTGCTCAGCGTGGAAGCTACAGCACTGCTGCAGACAGGACCACACGGGGGCAGTAGCGGCCCGTGTGATGGGCAAGATCTGTGGGCAGCCCAGGGAAATTCTCAGGGCTCCCGGCTAACCAGGCCTCTTCCTACACACAGACCACAGAGGAATATTTCAGCATGCATACATTCTGGCTCGAGTTGGTCTTTTCTGGATGCCCTGAGCTGGGGCTGGGGGCTGGCTTTGGTGCTGGAGGAGCCTCCTCCACCCCTACTACCTGCACCCACTTTCTAGCCCCTTGGGAGACCAAGTTATGATAAAACCCACAGTCTATCCCCTCCAAGGAGCAACCGAGCCTGCTCCATCTTCCACCTTCTCTCTCCTTCCTTGGGACGTTAGCGCACTAGGAGAACAAGCCTCTCCAAGGGCTCTGAAGCTGCGCTTCATGGAGTCTATGGAATCGCTAGGGGAGGTTCCCTGAGCAGCCCCCCCCCCCCCCCCACTGGCGTCCACTGGGCTCTGTGGAGCTCAGCCTGAGAACCGGGGAGGAGGGTGGGTGTTCCCAGAGGTCTAAGGTCCCAAGGAAGGAGGGAGCAGGAGGGAGCAGAGGATGGAGCCGGCCCTACTTCTTCGAGATGGGGTGAGGAGGAAGGGGACAGAACTGGAGCTCCTTCTGCAAATTGTGCTCCCCGGTTTTTCGAGACTGTGAACCTTGCAGGAACCGATCACCAGGCCTTTCTTCTGAGTTGCCTCTAGGTGCTGCTTGGCACCACCGATAGTTCAGCCAATAGCGTAGCCCTGTGTATCCTCCCAGGAGATCCAGGAACCCCACCAGAGGACCAAAGAGACCAGAAGTCTCGCAGGAACCCAGTTTGTCTTTCTACAAAGACGTGGGCGCCTAGTGTTTACCAGGCATCTCGACAGCGTGCACACAGTGCAGGGCCCGGCTTCAAGAATGCGATGTTGCAGCGAGTCCAGCTTAGTCCTGCCACCGCATGAAAACAATAGGGTAGATAACGAGCCCCTCCCGCTTCTTTTCGCCCTATGCCTCTGCTGACCTTCCTCCTAACTTCAACTTGCTTGTGTCTTACTCCCGCTCCTTTCTTCTCTCAAACCCATCGTGGCATTCATGTCTTGGAACACCAGATTGGAGTCTGAGCCCTCTTTGCCTGTTCCAAGATGTGAATGCAACATACTGGCAGAAAGTGAGGTCTGAGGGGCCGGCCCCAATCCCAACTCTGTGGACAGCTGCCCCTCCCTGCAGAAGAATTCACTTCAGAGGACAGCACTGAAGCTACAGCTCAGGGAGAGGGACATGCCTGATCAGAGCACACGGGAGCAGATGAAGGGGGAGGGAGAGAGAGTGGAGTACATCCTGGTCCACCAAGCCCTGAGGATGATATTCCAGCTCAGAGCAGCCAATGCACAGAGACCATAGAGCTGACCCCACGACGAGTCGAGTCACAATGTCCCTCATTGACCCATAGCGCTATGGGGGACAACACTGGAGACACAGTGGGGGGAATTGTGCCCAATGTGACCTCACCACATGAGGCAAAACAGTAAGGGCGTGCAACAGAACAGCAAGGGGAGCAGAGCAACATAGTCCCCAGGGAACACCAAAAATAGACTTTGAAGCCAGGGTGTGGCACCACATCATACTCGACCAGAAAACACTCCTAAAGGTCGACATACCTTGAACTATTTACAGATTTTTTTTGGTCATTGCTATTGTTTAGCTTTCTTTTGTTGCTTTGTTTTGCTCTGTCTTGTTTTTTTGTGTGTATTATTATCTCTGCAGGTCTATCTAGATAAGATAGGTAAGATAAATAATCTGGAGGAGAAAACAAAACAAAACATAAACCCCAGCCGTGGTTGCGGCTGCTGACTGCTGTGACAAAGGTGACTGACTGCTGTGACAAAGGTGACGACTTGGAAACTTGAGGTCAGAATCCACCTGAAGACGGTGGGGGAGGGGGGGGCGGGGGGGGTGTGAGATTTGAACCTGAACCACGCACCGTCTGTCTATGCTGATACTATGGGTGTGTGCGAATTCCAAAAACCTCCCTTCCCCGAGTCTTCAGGGACTAGTGAAAACACCAGTCAAAGCACTCCAATTCTGGGTCGGAGTGCCACGCGGGGGTTCCTTGCGCTAGGTTTCTCAGGTGGGCAAGGCCGATAGAAAGCATTCACACTGAAGCCCATTTGCAATCCAGGTGGGTTTTTATGAAGGATGGGAGAAGTTTCCGGTTTTACAGTCTCTAGAGGGCACGCGCTATTTCAGGGAAGCGTGCCAAGCCACGCGGAGGCCACCCTGGGGTTCGCAACTGGACCCGAGCACGCTCTTAGGACTTCGCACCCAACCGTGATCTTGGAGGGGATGGAGGGTTGTCCGGCAGGCCCAAAGCCCAAGAACCCTAGAACCCTAGAGGCTGAAAGCATATGGTCCACGAGGCTGGAGGCCCAGAGTGGGCACATGGGTGCCCGCATGGGGGAGGGAGACCCTCCCCCTGCCTCTGACCAGGAGCTGGCTAAGAGAGGGAATGGTCTTCCCGCCACCAGGGTATTTCAAACTTCTGCTTAGGGAGGCATGGTTCATGGTATGGCTTGACCCCATTGGCTGTATTAAGCCCACCTGGGTGGGATCATGAGCCTAGTTTGGGCTGCCCAGGTGTACCGCCCACCTGGCTCAGGGCTGGAATTGGAGCATGCCCAGGTAAGGGGTCCTCATAGTTGTTTAACGCTTGCCTGATTTCCTTCTCCACCTTCTCTAGGGGGGCCCTTAGCAGGCATGGGAGAGACAACCCCCGGTCCCTGTCTCTAGCCACCTAACAGGTCATGATTTGGGTGGCCTTGTAGACCCGGGACTCCCCGTGGGACTCCCCCGGCCCTGCTATTGTCTCCTACTTCCACTTCTTACCCCTTTGCTGCTGCCCCTTCTGCTGTGGGGCAGAGGGGGACACCTGGGACCTACTTCCCGATGCAATCGCTGACAGCAGCGTCCTCTCCCTGGCTCTCCACCAACAAAGCGGCTCGGGGAATGCGCTGAGGGGCAACCTGCTGGACGCTGGACCTCCCGGTGTCCTCCTTCCCACTCGGCCGCCCGTGTGAATAACGGGGCCACTGGTGAGCCGTCAGGCACGTTCACAGTTGTGCCACTGGGGCTTGGTTTTTGTGGTTTGAAAGTCTTCTCCATTCCTAGATATACCCGCTTCTCAGAGATACCCTTATCTGAGAGGGAAGGACAACCCAGCCCCTTCCTATTGCTGCAGAGGATCTCTGAAAGATCGGCTAGTCCTCGGTCTCCTTGTGTCGCAGTTCTGCTTCTCTCTCTCTCTCTCTCTCTCTCTCTCTCTCTCTCTCTCTCTCTCTCTCTCTCTCTCTCTCTCTCCCCCCTCTCTTGCGTGTACACACACACACACACACACACACACACACACGCACACACGCACGCGCGTGCTCTGAAAGGCACTGAAGATCCAGTCTCGATCAATGCCAAAGAACACAGTTCAGCTCCAAGGACCGTGGAGACCCAGACAGGGTGGTGAGTCAGGAAGACCTTGGGGCGGAGCTGCCCGGTGAGGCTCCAAGGCCTCGCATGAACTCAAGGACTTTGAGTCTCAAGGTGCCCCCGTTGGAGGGCATGGGGGTGACAGACAGCTATCACCAGCTGATGAGGGTCCCTGTCTCCATGGTAACCGGGGGAGGTGAGCGCCCCACCCAGTGGACCCGCTCCCTGTAACATGATCTGAGCACTGAGGAAGCAGGACATGGAAGAACTAGAAACATGCACCGTGGCTGGACACCCTGGAGGGACGTAGAGGAATGGGCAAGATGTGAGTGTGTCTGCCCAGCCGGCCTGCGCCGCATAGCCATGGCCAGGCCAAGGAGCAGAAAAGCCCTCCCTTTTTCAACGCCTCCCCGTCTTCAGTTCCAGAGCCCAAGAGCAGAGAGTGGGACCGGACATCTATCAAGGATGTGTCCCACGGCCCTTCCTTGTGCTTCCATGCTAGGGAGATGCAGGGAGGGAGCTGGGTGGGCCTTGGTGGCAATCCAGCATGGAAGTCACCCTCTGTTACCTGTGTGAAGCTGTTCTCTTTCTGTCTCAAGAAAAGAGACAGTCGAGTTTTTCCCTCACACCGTGGGCAGTGTCTGTTCAGTGGTGGAATCCCAACGTCCATGCAGTGGACCTGGGGTCTGCTAGCCCAGTGCACTTGGTGGACAGATACCCCTCCCCCCAACCCCCCCAATGAGCAGAAGCTCGTGTGTTGCTGTGGAAGTGAACCGGTATCACTAGAGCCTCCCGACTGTGAGACACTAGGAAGAAGGGCCTGGCGATCTACTTCTAAAAGTCAGCCGACAGACCCGCAACCGATCACAGAGATGGCCTGCACTGTCTGCCTTTGCCACGAGTCCTGCTGACTCGACGCAGCCGACAACAACTCCCTTGTGATCAGGGGCTGTGACCTGGCATGAACCCTGCCCGAAGGAGAGCAGAGTGGCAGGCAGGCAGGCAGGCGTCTGTCTGGGGGATCTGGGAATGGAGAAGCGGTGAAGTTGACTTTCCTGAGGAGCTAACCTGCAAACCGCTCCTCTTTCTTGCCGTCCAGGTGCAAGGCAGGCAGGGGTGAAGGATTCAACCTCTGTGACCATGGGCACTCCTAGTGCCAAGGGCATCCCCCCCTTGGCTCTGACCGATGGGCCACCCGGTCTCGGCAGATCTGGTGGAATGAAGAAGTGGCTCTGGGAGTTGGCCTTCACCTCTTGGCAGTCTGGGCGCGCCTCTGAGGAAGACAGGTTTCCTGGATGGGACGTTTCCCTGAACAGAACCTCTATGTTCCTAGGCGACCGACACTGGGGAGGTGGGGCAGGACGGAGAGGGGGCTGAGTGCTGAGCGGCTGCATGATGGAGGCTTCCACACTGCCTTGTCCTGTCAGTGGGGTCGGGGAGGGCACCCAGGCCTGGCACAGAGCCTCCCTGTCTTGGCATCCCCACACCCGGAGTTCGGCAGACTTCCTGTGCAGCTCCAGCCAGCAGGGCGGAGGAGCACATGCCCCTGGCTACTCTCTCTAGCGGGCAAACAAGGTGTTGATTCATGGAGGACAAAGGTGCAAGGAGGCTGGGGCATGAGCTGCTGGGGCCCAGGGAGTACCTTCCTGCTTGGCCTCCCTGCTCCACGCACCTCCCCTAACCTTGCACTCAGAGCACCGGGCAGGCCAGAGAGGCCCAGGGATTCCCAGGGAGACACACACAGGCACGCACGCCACACAACCAGGGGCCATGCCTGCGCTCACCTTTCTGATATAACCTTGCTACACACACACACCTACCCTGTGTGCTTTAGAGGCAAGTAACTCTGGTTGGGGGCGGGAAGGGTATTTGGGTGACTCTGGCCCAAGGGTGTCATAGCAGCCACCAATGCCAAGGTGGAGGATTGGCCGGGAAGTAGAGGAGGTGGTTGCTGGTGAGAAGGTGCAGATGCCATGTGGAGCACACTGTTTGCAGACATGGAGAAGACAAAGGACTAGTTTCCCTGGGCTAAGACACTACACTCTGGAGCCCTGGCCAGAGGCAGATAAGAACTAGAAAGGGGACAGATGGACTCCTGGAGAAGAAGCTGAGGCCCTCTAGGGTCTGGCTACTCTTGGCCCCCGGGCTAGTCTCTGGTGGCAATGACGATTGAGCTCGTTTAGAAAGTTGGAATCCTGGGTTCAGCCCAGACCGACTACCCGAGCCTGGTTATTCACAGTTCACTGCAGCGAGGTCATGTCCAGGCAACTTCCCGGACCCTGGCTGGGGCTTTCTCCCAGTGGTGGACAGACTACTCTGCAGTCTGGAAGGCACCTTGGGAGCTCATGCCAGCCATCTCCCCGCCTCCGGGTGTGGCTACTCCCCAGGCCTCCTGGATGAGTCACTGATTCGTCTCATCTCCCTTTATTGATGCAGCAGGATAAACATTCAAACCTCAAAAAAAAAAATAACAATGCCTTTTTATGTTTGTTTGCAAGCAGGCCTGCGTGCGTTCCAGCAGGCCTTCAGTGGTGGTGGTATTATCAAGGCAGACTGGACTTTGTCCCACCGCGTCATGGGGTGGGTCTGAACTCGCAACCTTAAGATTAGAACCACGGTTCTCAACCTGTGGGTCGTGACCACTTTGGGAGTTGAACAACCCTTTCAAAGGGGTGACCCAACTCATAAGAGTAGCAAAATGACAGTGATGAAGTAGCAATAAAAATAATTTTATGGTGGGGGGAGGGGTGCGGCCGCAACATGAGGAACTGGATTAAAGGGTCGTGGCATTAGGAAGGTTGAGGACCACTGGATGAGAAGCTGATCGAAAATCACGTGAACCACATTAAGGATAGAGTAGTAATCAGGGAAAACAAGCCCGGGCCTGGGCCCTGTCTTCTTGGCTTGTGGGACTGACTGATGGGACAGGTTTTCTTGCAAAAGGGGCCACTTGAGCTGCCTTTGAAAGCGGGTACCTCAGTGAGGAGTAGCGAGAGTCCTAGGAGGGGCCTGTATAAAGTCCATGACCTGCTCATCCCCCTTTCGATGAGGCGGTTTGAAGCCCCCTCGCCCGTCCCCCAGGCCGAGGGGGTAGAGTCTGCACAGGCCCTGTGGCAAGAGGGCCCTTGGCACCTTTGAATAAAGCCTTTGAGAAGTTGGGGTGTCCTGGCGCCTGCCACAGCCCTCAAGGAACAGGTTTCAGGGGACATGAGCACATCACACTAGACGGCCTGCCATCACATCGCAACCCTCCTTCCTTGTAGACCTTAACCCAGATGTGCTGATCTCATTGGCCAGAACGTAGTCAGGTGACCAGACCAGCCTGCAAGAGAGTCAGGGAAATGTAGTCTTTAGCTGAGCAGCCAGCTACCGGCTGAAAGTGCTATGACTGGGTAAGAATGGGAGAGTAGGTGTCGGGGAGCAGGAAGCAGCTGCTGTGATTCAGGGTCCGTAGGTAAGGCTGCAGTTCTTTTGTAGGGTGAGTGACTGTTTCTGATCCACGCCCAGGGCACCCATCCAGGTCTCACCAGTGTTCGGCTCTGGGGCCGGACTGCCCTGGCCTCCTTCCTGAGAACACAGGTTGGAGAGGGCTCACACCGGTCAGCAGCTCCGGCTTCCATCCTCACAGTGGCCACAGAGGCTAGTCTGGGATGGGGGCTGGCTGTGCTTTTGTCATCTGCCCCTGTGCCAGGACCAGCGGTGGGCACCACGGCCAGGTAAACCACTGGCAGCAGCCGTTGGTGTAGCTAAGGAGCTCTTTCCCACCAGATTGTCTGACCCTGCGAAGGCCAAAACCAACAGCAGCAGATTCCGGAGACTGCGTCCCGCCCACTGTCTGGGCTACTCATCCCAGCAAGTGCTGGCAGCGGCTCCGCTCGGGGCCTCCTCCACTGGGGAGCGTGAAACAGGGGTCACCGGAGACCATGGTCTCTCAGCTTCGGCACTGTTGACATTCTGGGACTCTGATCTATGACTACCCACTGGTTGCCAGAAGTACTCTCACCCCTACTCCAACACGTCTCTGGACACAGCTAAATACCTTCTACCAGTTAAAGGCGACTGATACAGATTGAAAAGGGCCTGGTTTACTGAAGGAAGATGTCCTGGCAGGAGTGGGGAGGGAGATAAGGGATGGAGGGGGGAGGGGTGAAGTAGGGGGGCTGAGAAAAAGGACTGAAGAAAACCTTCCAAAATTGGCGGTGGCGCTGATTGTGCAACAATTTTTGGATGTAGTTCAGCTACTGCGTTTTCGGCTGCGTGCGTAGCGTGTCAATAAAACAGTGTTTTTTAAAAAAGAGGAAGGGGGTGAGGAGGCCCTGAGAGAGGGGGGACATGAGAGCTTGAAGAGAGAAGTGGGATGGATGGAAAAGGAAGGAGAGCAAGCGGACGAGGCAAGGAGATGTCATTGTTGCGTTAACACAGGAGCCATCTCACAACTCCAGGGTCACGGCCAGGGGTCTTGCTCCGCCAGAAGCCAGGCCACAGGGCAGAACTTTTAGGAGTCATTCCTGAAAGGGGGGGTCAATGGGCCAAGACTCTGCCAGGTTGTCCTGCTTGATTGGAATTTGGATGTGGGGGTGCCTCCCCTCAACATGTCATCTAGCCCCCCATCTTCTCCAGAGAATGGACAGTGGCTAAAACCATGGGGGGGCACAGTTTATCTCTGCTCACCCCGAAAAGCCCGCTCTGACGATGCCAGTGTTGATGGCTTCCTGCTGTCACACCAGTCCCCATTTGTGGCCATGGAACACCGCCTGATCCCCAGCCAGCCCCACAGCCCACTGGGGATTGGACCTGCGGAGAGCCGTAGGGTTTTCATGGAGGTCAACAGAACCGTGACGTTAAGAGACTCGTCGGCAACCATTTGGAAGCTGAAAAACGAATGGATAAATTACTTAGCCCAACAGAAGGCAAAGTCTACCTGCCTCAGGTAAGGCGTAGAGAAGGGTCAGGATTATTATCTGGAGCTGCTTGGAGCAGCGGATCCCTCAAAGGCTCCCGTCTTGACAAAAACAGACGCAGATCAAGGTGAGGCGCAGGGTGGGGCTGAGGAGGGGGACTGAACAAAGAGCAGCTGGAGACCCAAGTCTCCTCCCAATTTTCGGGTAGCTGGAAGCCCACCGTCCCTACTCCAGCGCAAAATGGGCTGTTTTACTTCCCCAAGAGCCGGGCACGGCTGAGGCGAGGAAGTTGTGTGAAAGTCTGCACCGTGCTAAGTGTCCCCAGGTCCGTCCAGCACATTAGACCATGGACGCCATTTTGTGTTGTGGCCGTTAGGGGCTGTCAGTCCCGGGCCATCCCCACACTTGTTCCTGTGTTTGAGCTCCTTGTACCCACTGAGTCCGTCCGTCTTAGCGAGCACGGTCTTCCCACACATTGGAGACATTCAAATATTGACAGCTGAAGGGTTTCTAGGTGTAAACACTTGCCACGTTTCACCCTCGAGTGAAATCCACCAGGCACAAGCCCTGCCCACACGATCAGAGCCTCCATCTGAAAGGTGAAGAGACAGACCCAGGATCCCTAGGCATCTGCGGAGGGACTTCACTCTGAAAAGGAGAAACTAAAATGCCCAAATAATGGGTGGAGTGGGAGCAGTCCTAAATAGGGTGCCCATATCGGAGTGCATCTCTCTCTTTTGTGTCTCCTTGTGGTTACCCTCAGAGATAAGAAAAACCATTATCTTACTCCACAACGTTCACAGAAGTAACTTTCACAGAATGAGAGATGGCTCTTGGAAATGCAATGTATGACAGCAATCTATGTCTTGGTATCCTTGCCCCAAACCAGTAACCTGTGGTTGCCCAGTTAACGTCTCGTCTCCATGAAACACTGATATGGAACAACTGATATGCCATCGAGGGGAAGCCTTCAGATGGATCCACAATGTAGGCTATCTTAAAAGACAACTTGCCCTGTCCCTTCTCCAGCTGCCCCTCTGCTGGGGGTTGGGGGGTGTCCTTGCTTTGTTTCCAGGGGATAGGAGGACCAGGATAGACTTTAGGAAGCCTGAGCAGACACAACCACTGAAGGAAACAGGACAGGATCCTGGTTCAAACAGACCAGCTATGAAAGACATTCAGGGGAACAGCTGGGCACCTTTGAAGGTGGACAGGCTATTAAAGGTATTGTGGGATTACTGTACATTTTTTTCCTTTTTTTTTCAATCATTTTATTGGGGATTCGTACAACTCTTATCACAATCTATATATACATCCATGTATCAAGCACATTTGTACATTTGTTGCCATCATCCTTCTAAAAACATTTGCTTTCTACTTGAGCCCTTGGTATCAGCTCCTCATTTAAAAAAAATCATTTTATTAGGGGCTCATACAACTCCTATCACAATCCATACATGCATCAATTGTGTAAGGCACATTTGTACATCCATTGCCCTAATCATTCCCAAAACATTTGCTATCCACCTACTGTACATTTTTGTAAGGTGTGTTAATGGCGGGGTGAATCTAAAAGAATGTGTTAAGAACTGCATGCTGAAGTATTTAGAAATCAAATACAGTGCTTATGAATTTCTGTTCTCCAATGGTCCTGCCTAAATATACAGGCAGCCCATGATAGATACAGAGTTGGCAGTGGTTCGTTCCAGAGCTGCACCATCAAGCTGGGCCAATCCCAGCTCGTCTGAATTGAGGCCTGCTGTGAGTTTGAAAGGGCGTCCTGGTGGCATAGGCTGCTAGCATGGTAGGCTGCTGAGTGAAAGGGTCCACGGTTGGAAACCTCCAGCAGCTTCTGAGGGAGAGAGATGAGTCCTTCCACTCCTGTAAAGAGTTACAGTCTTGGACACTCACAGGCGACAGCTCTGCTCGGTTGTCCAGGGTCCGTCTCAGTGACGATGAGTTTGCTTCTGTGTGTGTGTGTGTGTGTGTGTGTGTGTGTGTGTCTGTCTGTATGTCCGTGAGTATCAAAGGCTTTTTCCAAGAGAGCAAATGGAAAACATCTGGTTGAGTTACCTAAGACTGCTGCAACAGAAAGACCACACAGGGAGTGGCTGAACAGACATTTATTCTCTTTAAGTTCCGAAGTCCAAAGTCAAGGCGCCTACTCGAGGACTCTTCCATATCTGCCCCTCTGCTGGGAGGTCCTTGCTTCCTTGATATTCTTCCTGTGCCCTGGGATCTAGCACCCTTGTCCCTGGACCTAATCTGCTCTTTTTGATATTTCAAGGGTGATTGGCTTAAAACACCACCATACACTGACATGGGCTCCTTAACATAACAAGGAAAGTCCCGGTCCCCAAGGAGATTCTACTCACAGGTATAAAACCAAAAAAGGAACCTCACCACCATGGAGCCAATTAGGACTCCTATTGGCACTATAGGGTAGACTAGAACCGTCCCGTTGGGTTTCCGAGGCTACAAGCCTTTATGGCAGCCGTTCTCAACCTGTGGGTTGCGACCCCTTTGGGGGTCGAAGACCCTTTCACAGGGGCTGCCCGATTCTCCACAGAAGCAAAATGACAGTGATGAAGGAGCAATGACAGTCATGTGATAGTTGGGAGGTCACCGCAACATGAGGAGTTGTATGAAAGGGTCACGGCACGAGGAAGGTCGGGAACCGCTGCTTTATGGAAACAGAGAGCTGCATCTTCCTCTGAAGGAGCCAACTGAGGGGTTCCACCTGCTGACCTTGTAACAACCTGACCCGTAACGAGCCTCGTTAGGCTTTCTATAGTGATGGCAGATAGCTACAGGAGCGTCTTCCATTACATCGATTATCTTACCCAAACTAACAGGGCTTGTTTCTTTTTACTTTTGAATGGGTCTGCCGGAAAGTGTACCCTTACGTGCGTGGCTCAGATTGTATTCCTGTTGGACAGCACTGCTCTCGACGGAGGGAAGAGGATGCTCCCTTTGCTTGTGTCGACGGAGGCGGAAAAGAGCCACCGCAAACCACACTCCAATCCAACCTTTTCTACACATGCAATCCAGCGGCGTTGGCTGCCTGCTTCAAGCTGTGCGACCATTTCCACCCTCCTCTTCCAGATGACTCCTCCCCACGAACACAAACGAAACCTCCCCGCTTACCTTTCAAGTTGCTGCTGTCCATTCGAGTCCATAGAGACGGTCCCCACGTTGTCCGTTGAGTCCCTACAAACAGGGGGAGAGCATCACTCTTTCCTGACGCAGCGAACCCACTGCTTGGTGATGATGAGCCCCCTGGTGTGCCTGGTAAGCACCGGGCTGCTGAATGAAAGGCCCGCAGCTATAACCCCGCCCCCCCGCCCCCGCAAACCCCGCCCCCCCGCCCCCGCAAACCCCGCCCCCCACGTTTCTCTGAGGGAGAACAACGTGGCATTCGCCTTTGTCAAGATGTACAGTCCTGGAAACGTATGGGTAAGGTCTACTCCCCCCCACCCCATCCCTCATAGGTTTGGCATGAGTCAGAAGTGAATGGAGGGCCAAGGGCTGCTGCTGCTGCTGTTGTTGTTTTAACTGCTTGACTTAAAGAAGACTTCAGGGGATGATTTGGGTTGAAGGTTTGAAGATTATATCCTCAGGGGAACTGTTTCAGGGGTTCGCCCATCCTCAGTGGCTCCAGAAAGGTTGGGTTCCAGGAGAATTTGGAATTCTGCTCCACCTTTGTCCCCTCTGATCAGGATTCTTCTACAGAATCTTCTATCACACCTTCAGTTATGGACAACACTTATCTAAACAGAGGGGCACAGGATATGGAGACTATTTTAAGGGTTTTTGTGTATATCTGCCATTTTCTTAGTACAAAGTTGGGTTGGTAAAGTGAAAATTAGATTTTTTTTTTCATCAATAGGGGAGTTGAAAGAAAAAGTGTAGACACGCCTCCAGAAAGTAGGGTATGACAAAGAACAAAGATTAAAGTTTTGCAGATTCAGCCCAAGAGGCACAACCAGAAAAGACAGAAAGCAATCATCACAGAAAGAAGCCAGAGGGCATTAGCTTCTCCATCCAAGGAAACCCGAGAACAAGAAAAAAAAAACCAGTCGTGGAAAACCCCCTGGGGTACATTTCTATTCTGACGCACAGGCATCACCATGAGTTGGAATAAAATTTAGAGCCACTGCTTTTTTTTTTGTTTTTGTTTAAATCATTTTATTGGGGCTTGTACAATTCTTATCACAATCCATACATCGATTGAATCAAGCATGTTTGTACATATGTTGCCCTCATTCTTTTCTAGACATTTACTTTCCATTGAGCCCTTGGTATCAGCTCCTCTTTTTTCCCCCTCCCTCCCCGACCCCACCCCATTAGCTTTTGGTAGATTATAAATTATTATTGTTGTCATATCCACACTGACCACTGTCTCCCTTCCCTCATGTTTTCTATAGTTCTTCCCCCGGTAGAGGGGTGTATGGGTTATGTGTCGATCATTGCGATCGGTTCCCCCTTTCACTCTTCCTCTCTCTCTCTTCCCTCTACCCTTCCAGCATCACCATTCCCACCCCTGGATTCTGTGTGTCGTGAGCTCCCATCCTTTCTATACCTGTGTACATGTTCCGGTCTAGTCTGAACTGGGGAGAAGCACTGGGGTCATGGTAGGGGTGGGCGGTGGGGTGAGAACCCTCCAGGAACCAGAGGAACGTAGTGTGTTTCGTTGATGCTTTCCTGCACCCTGGTGACTCATCCCTTCCCTGTGGGCCCTCTGTGGGGAGATTGTTCCATTTGGATCTGTGCTCCAGCCCCCACCGTTCTCAACAATATGTTTTGGTTTTGTGTCTGCTGTACATCAACTGCTTTTTAAAGGTTTTGAGGAAGGAGGAAAACATAAGGGGATCCAAGATTGGGAATGTCATTGACTGCTTCCGCAGCTACACAGGAAGTTAGAAGACAAAGGAAAACACTTTAAAAATTCTGAAGGGGGAAAAAACCCCAACAAACTTACAACTAGATACCCAGCCAAACTATCAATCAAGCTTGAAGTTAAATACCTTTTCCGACAAACTGGGTTTCACAAGTTGTACCTTCCTTCTACCATTTCTCAGAAAGCTACTGGAGAAAGTGATTTATCAAAACAAGGAAGTCAAGAAAGAGGACATTGGATTAGGGAAACGGACTCCAATGTAGGGAAAATGGCTAGAGAAAATCCTAACTATGGGTTTAGGGACACTCCAGGATGCTGGCTGGGTCACCGGCTGCAAGAGCCATCAGCCAGCTGGGATCTGAAAGATAATTGGCTTTGGAAGGGATATTGCCAAGAAGAAGCAACTGAAATGGATAGGCTGCACCTTTGAAGGAGCTATGGCATCCTGAGTCAAGGTATGAAATAAAACTGAGCAACCAAACAACCTGAAAAATACAAAATCTTACAAGAAAGAAAAGATAGCCCATGCACGTTATGTCATATCCCTGCAATCATCAAAATGTAAAAAGTTTAACCATAAATTGAAATCTAATGATATTGGGAGGAGAGGGAAAGATGTGAACTGGGGGGAGAACTCATCCTTGAGTCTTTTGTAGTAGAAATGTGATCTCCATTAAAACGGGATGACAGAAATAATACCAAAGCAACGAGGAAAGAAGTAGGTGTACGTTACTTTAAAACGTGGAGATGTGATAAGAATTGTATGAGTCCCTAATAAAATGTTAAAAAAAAAGGTGGAGAAAAATGAGGAAGAAATAACTTTCAAGAATAAAAGAGGTTGCCTCTAGGGACGGGGAATGGTCAGGCAGCCAACAGCTGTTTTCTGTCACTATCTGTGCAATACTATTTGACTTTTCAAAAAGTGTGTGTGTGTGTGTGTGTGTATACATACATACATACATACATACATACCTATAAACTTGCTAAAATAAAAAGTTTAACAGAAAGCCTATGTCACCCAGGGTAGGGCAAATGACTGCCCAGAACAAGGGGTCATTTCGGGTGTCACTGCCAGTCAGCTGCCTACGTCAGCTCCTCCGGACATGGAGAGGGAGTCTTTTTAGAGAAACATAATCCTTCCTAGCCCCGTGACTCATAGCTCCCCATTGTTTCGGTACCCCAGTCCCACCACCTCCATGGTATGTGCATGCTGAGGAGGGGAGCAGGCAGATAGAACTTTCTTGTGCTCTTTGTTTACTTGGCTCCCCTCCCCCCACCCCTAGCGGTGCAAACTTCCTTCCCAGGGACCAGGAGTCAGGCATGGGCATCAAGTGCCGAGAAAAGGAACAAACAATCTTAAAATACCCCTATCTCCACGCCTTGTGGAAATTCAGAATCACGGGGCTGACGGGAGGAACCTTTACAGTCACCTTGTCAACATCGCCAAGAGGTGGACACCTTTGGCCCAAGCACTTTCAATGACAAGACACTCATTGCCTCCATGGAACAGAGTTGGGAGTTGGGGGCAAAGTGCAGGGCACCAGAAGGTCTTGCATGCCCCTGGCCTTTTGCATATTCTTCTCATGGTATTTCCTCAAGGCCCTTCAGTAACCGACTCTAGCTAGTTAATCAAAGGTGAGGGTCTGTGTAAGGGGGGAAAGCTCTGGGGACCCCAGGATGGAACACAAGGCAGAAAGGGGGCCAAGGCCTGCTGCATCTTCGTCTCTGCCTCTCTCATCTAGAGGCTCCTCCTTCCTCCTTCTCCTCTCTGCATGCCATTCCACTACTACCTTTGCACAGGACCCCAGTTAGCTGCCATCACTCGCAAACCGCCCTGACCTCACTGCTCAGCGACCCATAGCTCACTGACTCGGGCTCAAGGTCTCAATAACCCATACTCCAGTGCCTACATGGTCCATCTCATTGGTCTTTCCTAACTCGGCGTTCTTGTCCAATCAGCTCTGCTAAGGTGGTTCAAAGATGGTTCAAAGATGCCTACCTAGACTTCCACCTCATCAGCAGGGGTTAGGGGTACAGAAACCATCTCAAATGCATTTGCTGTGCTCACCACCTTCCTAGTCATCCGCCAATGCCCCCCGCAATCATTTTCCAGGTGGGTATAGGAAAGGGGACTGGGAATTTGAAGGCCCAGGAACCAGGTCCAGATTTGTGACATTGGATAAGGCACAGCTCCTCCCTGGGCTTTCGTCTCCACCTCTGTAACACGAGGCAGGCCTCCTTTCCACCAGGCCCATGGTTCTTAACCGTCGGAACCATCTATGGCGTGTTAAAGTAAAATTCTCATAGCTGGCCCCTATTACTCCCAAGATTCTGATTCCATCAGTTCTAGTGGAGTCAAGGGAACATGGAAGTCCCCAGGTGATTCAAATATGCAATTGAGAAACAACGAATTAGAATCTAATAGATGATTGCAAGTATTCAATGGCTAAAATGATGCCTGGCTTGCATTAACATGCTCAATATGTTCCTTGAAGGAATTAATTCCCTTCAGCTGTAGCAAACTGTTCAGAGCTGAGAGGGAGAATTTGGGCTATCAGGAAACTTCATCTGGATTTTTTAAAAATAGGTTTTCTCAGAACCAGGGGCTGAAAGACACTGGTGGAGGTGGGGGTCCAGCCAGTAAAGGGGGTCAGAATCTCAGAATGGTTCTGTGAAGTTGGACAAATGTGGACATGAATTCTGGAAGCTGTCCTGCAGGGTGGATGAGATCCTGAAAGGCCAAAACCTGGCCTCCAGATCCTCCCCTCACCGGTGGATCTAAGGGATTATTCATATTAGGCCTAATCCCAAGGAAATCCCATGTATATGCTTCCTAAAATTTCTGGAGGTCCCTTATTGGTACAGTTAATGCACTTAACTGGTGATTTCAAGTTTGGAGTTTCAAGTCCCACCAGAGATGTCTTGGAAGAAGGACGTGCTGATGTGCTTCTGAAAAATCAGCCATTGGAAGTCCTGTGGAACACAGCTCTGCTCTCACCCGCGTGCGGGCCACATGCGTCTGAATGAATTCAGTGACAACTTCTTGCTGGTTAGTTGGTTCCTGAGGGAACAGGCAGGAAGTTCTTGGAGCCTGACCTGGAAAATACCCACTGTCCAGTCCTCGTTCTACCAGAATATCAATGACTCATTGTGAAGCATTTCCTAGGGTGAGAGAAGTGACACTATTACACTATTACCTTCAACTCCTACAAATAGTTACATGGAATTAAGCCAGGTGCCTTACATGCTAACTCTCCAAGCTAGGTTATAGTATCCTTTTCCCACGAGGAAGAAGATGATACAGCTAAGTAATTTCTGTGAAGTCATGCAGCTAGGAGAGGGCCAACCTTGGCATTTGAGGCAGTCCAAGAAGGGACCCTTCCCTCATAGCTTAAAGTCTGGATGGGAGATGACACAGACACCAGGAAACACGAGAGGACAAGGTGGCAGTCAGCACATAGAAATGTACCTGTCAGGAGAGTGCCAGGCATGAGAACATTCATCTTATTAGAAGTACAGTGTGGAACCAGGCCACCCAGTCGAAGAAGAAGGACATGAAATTGATTCTGACTTCTCATTAACTCAAGTCTTGGGTGTCTCTTTATTTATTTATTTTTGTTTCTTTTTTTATTATTATTTCATCATTTTATTATGGGCTCATACAACTCTCATCACAATCCATACATACATCAATTGTGTCAAGCACCTTTGTACATTCACTGCCCTCATCGTTCTCAAAACATTTGCTCTCCACATAAGCCCTTGGCATCAGCTCCTCATTTTCCCCCGGGTGTCTCTCTTGGAATGGCAAGTCTGGGTCTTTGAGGTTGACAATTGGGGCCATTATAATGAGGGATCCTTCGGTGGTGAACATCAGATATGCCTTGAACTTGAGCTCAAAAAAATTCAGTGGTGGGAACCACATTCGAAAAGGGTCTTCATCCTTTCTCTCTCTGTTTATCTCAATCTCTCTCCCCATCATTCTGTGTTTGTGTTGCTAGAACACAGGTACTCACACACCTCCACCTTTGTCTGTGTATTCTGTTCTCCTCTGTCTATTGACTAGCTTCTTCTGTGCGAGTACACTCTCTGCTCCTCCCTAACTGTGCACATACCGGTGAGAGCCAGGAACATGTGCACCAGAGACCTTCCACAAACCAACCAGTTGCCGTTGACGGTGCCTGACTCACGGTAACCCCTGGGTGTGTCTGAGGAGACGTGTGCACCACAGAATTCTCAGCAGCTTATTTTTCACCAGTAGCCTGTTAGGCCTTCCCTTCAATACCTCCAACTAGATTTGCTAGTACAACTTTGTTAGGTTGTTGTTGTTATTGTTAGATGCCCTTGAGTTGGTTCGGCCTCATCATGCACAACAGAATGACAGAAGCCCTCCCTGGTCCTCACCATCCTCCCAGTCACTTGTCTGTTTGAGCTCATTGCAAGACACTCTGTCAGTTGATGGGCTTCCTCTTTTTCAGTGACTGTCTAGTTTACCAAGCACATTAACATTCTCCAGGGGCTGGTCCCTCCTGCTAGCATGTCTGTGATAGTGAAGGTTTTGTGCCAACTTAGCTGGGCCAGGATTCACCATGGCGTGATTTGACATTCACTGTGTAATTCCCTCATAGTTAGATCTCCATGGGAATGTGGCTTGCTGCCAACTCCTTGCCGTTTGGCTGGGTCTGGGTCCTGTATCTGGCTCTTATCTGACCTCTGGTTCTTTGAACTTGAGCCAGCAGCCTGCTGTATTCACTCTCCGCTGAACCTAGGACTTGTCAGCAGCCTACTGTCTTCCCTGACAACCTTGGGTTCATTTACCTCTGAATCAGAAGTCTGTCATATGACCGGTTGATCTTGAATTCATTAGCCTCTACACTGTTACCTCCAAAAGCCAAAAGGTCTGCCAGGCATTGAGCCTTCTTTTTACTTTTTATTTTATTTTATTATAAGATCATTTTATTGGGGGCTCTTACAGCTCTTATAACAATCCATATATCAATTGTATCAAGAGTGTTTGTACATATATTGCCATCGTTATTTTCTAGACATTTGCTTTCTATCAAACCCTTGGTATGAGGGATTCCTTTGTTTAACCTCCCCCCACCCCCCACAGAGCCTTCTTTTTAGAGGTGGGAGTGCCCCAAACCAATAACCTTCACTTTGATAGGACATGCCCACATCACTCGCCCTTAGAAATTTCAGTGGTTCTCAACCTTCCTAATGCCAAGACCCTTCCTCATGTTGTGCTGACCCCTCAACCATCAAGTTATTTTCGTTGCTACTTCATCGCTGTCATTTTGCTACTGTCATGAATTGGGTAACTCCTGTGAAAGGGTCGTTTGACCCCCAAAGGGGTTGCGGCCGACAGATTGAGAACCGCTACTCTATCCTCTGACCCAGGAAGTGGGGACCTGGTCATGTCTATAACTGTGTGAGCCATTTCCTTGACGTCAGTGGCACCATCAAGGGTTTGAAAGATACAGGGTGGTAATTCCTTCTACATCCCCATTTAACTTTCCTATTTGGCCTCTGCATAAGCACATGGATCTTGGAGAAGGCCAGTGGACTTTGACAAACATAACCAGATGGCAATTCTAGTTACAGTTGCTGTTCCAGATGTGGTTTCATTGATTGAGCATATTAACACATTTTCTTGTACCACGTTCCTGACCTGGCCAATGTCTTTCCCTCAATTCCGATCTTGAAGGATCACCAGAAACAGTTTTTCTTCCGCTGGCAAAGCCAACAAAATCCGTCGCCTTTTTACAGGAGGGCCATATCAACTTTCCAACATCACCAGTATGTCATGACTTAGTCCAGAGGGGTTGTGGTCACCTTTTCTTTCCATAAGATTTCACACTGGTCCATTACCTAGATGACATTCTACTGAAGGAGCCTACAGAGGATGAGGTGCTACCAGCTATTCTAGACTTATTGGTGAAATGTCAGCATTGTTAGAGGGTGAGAAATTAGACCGACAGTAATGTAAATGCCTTCAACCTCAGAGAAATTTCTAAGGGCGAGTGATGTGGGCATGTCGAGATATCCCTATCAAAGTGAAGGTTATTGGTTTGGGGCACTCACACCTCTTAAAAGAAGATTTGGTGGGGGTTGCGGAGAGGTTTAAAAAAAAGATCCCTCGCTGAAGACAAATGTGGTGAACAAAGCTGATGGTGTCCGGCTATCAAAAGATATAGCTTCCAGGGTCTTAAAGACTTGAAGGTAAACAAGCGGCCATCTAGCTCAGAAACAACTAAGCCCACATGGAAGAAGCACACCAGCCTGTGTGATCACGAACTGTCAAAGGGATCAGGTATCAGACATCAAAGAGCAAAAAGTCATATCATTGTGAATGAGGGGGAGTGGAGACCCCAAGCCCTTCTTTAGGCAACTGGACATCCCCTTAAGGAAGGGTCACAGGGAGGAGATGAGCCAGGCAGGGTGTAGTGTAGCAAAGATGAAAATTTAGCAATTTCCCTCTAGTTCCTAAATGCTTCCCCTCTCCCCCACTATCATGATACCAATTCTACCTTACAAATCCAGCTAGACCAGAGGATGTACACTGGTGCAGAGAGGAACTGGAAACACAGGGAATCCAGGACAGATGATCCCTTCAGGATCAGTGCTGACATTGGCGATACCAGGAGGGTGGAGGAGGGTAGTGGAAAGGATTACAAGGAGGAGGGTGGAGCACCGGTGGTGGAAAGGAACCGATGACAAGGATTTATATATAACCTCCTCCCTGGGGGATGGACAACAGAAAAGTGGGTGAAGGGAGACGTCAGACAGTGTAAGATATGACAAAAATATTAATTTATAAATTATCAAGGGTTTATGAGGGAGGGGATAGTGGGGAGGGAGAGAGAAAAAAATGAGGTGATACCAAGGGCTTAAGTGGAGAGCAAGCATCAACCTTGGTGGCAGGTTGACTACATCAGACTGCTTCCATGGACGGGGCAGCATCTTGTTCTTACTGGAATAGACAGTTACTCTGGATGCAGATTGACCTTCTCTGCACACAATGCTTCTGCCCAAACTTCCATCCATACACTTGAGGAGTTCCTAGTCCACTGCCATGCTCTCCCACCCCTCACCTGCTTCGATCAAGGGACTCACTTGACAGTAAATAAGATGGGCCTTACCCTGGCTTGATAGGATGGTAAGATAACCTTCTGAAGACACAACTGTGGGGTCAATGAGGGGGCAACACCTTGCAGAGTGGAGGCAATTTCCTTCAGGAGTTGTGTATGCTCTGAACAAGTCTACCGTAGATGACGCCATTTCTGTAATAGCCAGGACTTAGGAGTCCAAGAAACAAGGGGTGAAAATGGGAGTGGCATCACTCACTGTTACTCCCAATGACCCGTTCACAGTATTTTGTTTCTGTGCCTGTGACCCCGTGCTCTTCACCTTGGAGGTCTTCATTCCAAAGACAAGACGACTGCTACCTGGAGCCACAACACAGGAAGTTAGCTGGAAGTTACCAATGCCACTCGGCCACTTTGGGCTCCTCGTGCCTCTGGATCAACAGGCAAAGAAAGAAGTGAGTTACTGTATTGGGTGCTGTGACCGATCCTATTGGAATCAAGGGGATATCAGATCGGTCTTACATAATGGAGGTAAAGAAAAATGTATCTGGAATCAAGGAGCTCCCTTAGGCTATCTGTTAGTACTAACCTGGCCTGTGATTAAAGTTAGTGGTAAACGATAGCAACCCCATTTCGACATGGCTACTAATGATTCGTGGCTATTAGGAATAAAGGTTTGGGTCCTTGCTGAGGGAAAAGGGAGTACAGAATGAGCGGTGGAAGAAGACAGTGCTAGACACAAGCTTCAGCCATGGGATTAGTTGCCGAAATGAGTACTCTGATTGTTACAAGAATTTTCTCTTTGTATATATGCATGAAAGGGGATGTGGTGGCATGGTGCATTACACATTGGGCTGCTAACCACAAGGTGGGCAGTTCAAACTCACCAACCACTTGAAGGGAGAGAGATGAAGCTATCTGTTTCCATAAAGAACTAGTCTCAGGGGAGCGGGGAGGGAGGGGGAAATGAGGAGCTGATGCCAGGGGCTTACGTGGAGAGCAAATGTTTTGAGAATGATGTGGGCAATGAATGTACAAATGTGCTTTACACAATTGGTGTGTGTATGGATTGTGATAAGAGTTGTATGAGCCCCTAACAAAATGATTTTTAAAAAATTTGGTCTCAGAAGACCCACAGTGCTATTCTACTTTGTCTCGTGGGGCCTCGGTGATTTGAAATGGACTTGATGGCAGTTAGGGTGTTCTTTATAGTGTCCATGTTAACAGTATCATGTTAAGCTCAAGCGTGACTTTATATTTATCTTTATTTAAATATGCTCTAGGGTTTAAAGAAATGTGCACAGTTGTCAAGTTGATGAAAGGTCAACTGTGATAATTGAGCATTTTTGGTCAACTTAATTGGGCGAGTATTCCCAGTGATTTGGCAGGTAAGACCTAGTAACCCTCCCACGATGAGATCTCTTTGGGGGTTGTGGCCTGCTTCCAATATGGACACTGTGGGAAAGCTTGCTTGCTTTTTGTGAGGTCTAGATCTTCCATCTGGCTTGTGTTATCTAACCTCTGGTACTTTGAACTTGAGTCAGTGACAGGTGTATTAACTTTGGAGCCATCAACCGCTTCCCATTTTACCTGCCAATCTTGAGTTCATTTGCCTTTGCAGCCTGCTGCCGGGATCTGGGGTGCATCAGCCCCTGCAGCTATGGAGGAACCTCCGGCCTGACATTTGACCCAGAGCCTTGGCACTTGTTCACCTGTACCCGGTGTGAGTCATATCCTTCAGATAAACCTTTCGGTGTGTATGCATAAATAATATTCACTGGTTATGCTTCTCTGGAGAACCCAGCCTAAGACAATGTCGGATGTAGTTGAGACAAAGTCTTGCCATCCTTGCTGTGAAAGAACAATCTATTATCCTCTGAAGAGACAGATTTATTTGTTCTTGCGCAGCCGATGGTATAGTCAATATTCTTCTTCAACACCGTAATTCAGAGACATCAATTCTGCTTCCATTTTTCTTATTCGTTGTTCAGTGTTCACAAGCCTATGAGGCAATAGAAAGCACCTTGTCTTGAGCCAGGCATTTTAACTCTCAATGCGACATCTTTGCTTTGGAACACTTTAAAGAAGTCCTTTGCAGCAAATTTATAAAAGCTACAAATCGGGATCAGTCGAAAGAAGCAATGCAGAGAGAGACGCCTATGTCCCAAACGTCTATGTCCCAAAGAACTTGTCACCCTCTTGAGGGCGTAGCTAGCTTTTCTTGATCAGGAAGCTCAAGGAGATTTAATGTCCAGAGCTTTTATTTGAAGTCTCAGTGCTTAACTTAAACTCCAGCCCTCCTCCCGTGAGGCTGTGTGACATCCGAGGTTTACCTTGGGAGGCTCTTATCAGCAGGCGGCTATCGCCTGGCGGTTCTTTTCAGGGTCGTCAGTCTCCACCCAACAGGTTTGGTCTGGAGTTCTCATCAAAGACTGGTCAATCTTTGGAGATCGTCCAAGGTTGAAGAAGAACCAAGAACGGAGGCCAAATCCTTTGAGTAAATTGAACTGTTTTCCCTGCTTGAGCTCACATGACCTCTCCCTCCATCTCTTCAAAAAAGTAAGAGAGTCAAAGAGCAATCTTTTCCTCATGTGCGCTGGTGAAACGCCCCAGCTCTCCCAGATTTCTCTGTGCTCCCCCAAATATGTGTCAAGGTGCTTGGGCTGTTATTCTCAGTGGTTTGGCAGTTATGTGATGATCCCCCCACCCCTCCATGGTGTGGTGAGCCAATCCATTGTAAGGGGTTATGGTGGAATGTAGTACCCATACTCAGGTTATAGCCCTGATCTGATGTAAGAGGCCTTTGTTTACCTGGGCTGTAGACTGCAACCCCTTTTATCTTAAAAGAGATGGAAGGATAGAGACACAGAGTGTGGTAGTTACTAATCTGTCATCAATTTGAGACTTCCCAGTGAAGGCGTGGAGTTTAGCCTGTCAATCAGGTCACAGCTTGATGACCTCACTTGGAGGCACTAAGTAGATTAATAGCTCACTGGAGGCAGGGCACACGCTCACTCCCTGGGAGACATTACTGATGACGAGCCTGATGGAGCTACACTGATGCAGCCGGAGCTCTGGAGCCGGAGGAGCCACGTGGAGACCCTGCCAGTGCTGAGATGCTTAAAACGCCACTGGATCCACAAGACTTTCCAGCCACTGGCCTGTGAGCCTCCTGCATTCGGCGTCATTGCATGTGTTTTGTGAGTCTGAAGAGGACTTTATAGATTGGTGTCAGACATATGGGTTAATACGGACATATGGACTTGATCTGGACTGGGCTGGGGTGTTTTCTCTCTATTCAATTGCTTTTGTATATAAAGCTCTTTTTTTAAAAAAAATCATTTTATTGGGGGCTCATACAACTCTTATTACAATCTATCCATCCATCCATCCATCCATCCATCCATCCATCCATCCACCCATCCATCCCTTGTGTAAAGCAAAGCACATGTGTGCATTCGCTGCCCTCATCATTCTCAAAACATTTGCTCTCCACTTAAGCCCCTGGCATCAGCTCCGCATTTCCGCTCCCTCCCTGATTCCCCCATAAAGCTCTTTCTTATACACATATGAGTCTGCCTGGATTTGTTCTCTAGTCTACCACACAGAGAAAAGTAACACCAAGAAAGAAGAGCTGGTGGCCAAGTGCACACCTCCCAGACCCAGGGGAAGATGGATGCCGAGACACGTGGAGATCTTCCAGGGCTGCCAAGCCCACAGACGCTGGCAGGAGACAAGGGCTTTTCCTTAGAGCCAGCACCCTGAATTTTCACATCTAGCTCCCCCAACTGTGAGAGACTAGGTTCCTGTTTGTGAAAGCCAGCCACTTGGGGTATTTCTGCGTATCTAGCAGCACTAGATTAACGGGGACAGCTCTTTTCCCTTCTTCCTTTGTACTCAAGCAACTGAGTCCTTTATGGACCATAGTCTGGGGGACGGCAGTGCGTGGCACGCAGGACAGAGCTTGCTCTCTTTCCGTGGGGCCTCCCTGTGTCTGCTCCCGGAGGACAGCCGCTGTGATGCTTCTGGGTTGGGACTGAGGGCCCCTGGGCTCGGGAGCATCCACATCAGACTCGGGCCCTGGGCATCTCCTCCTCTGCCTGCAGGGTGGGAGGTTTCTGGACAGCCTAAGGCTCCCTCCGGCCTAGACTGACGTCAGACAGGGGATCCTGCGTGCCAGCCTTTTGTTTTTGCTCAGTCAGATAATCCCTTCGGAGGATCCCTACCCACCCAACTGCCTTCGTCCACTTGCCAGGAGGTGGTTTTCGCCAAGAAGGGCGCCCAAGGGGTGGGGATGTGCTTGAAGCCTCAGCTTCGCAGCATGTAAGACAGCTTCTGTCCTTGTGTTAAGCAATCTCAGAACTCCGGCGGAGGAGGAAATGCCTTCAACAGGAAGCCTGTGTTCCCTCTCTGCCCTCGGTGTGGGCATGACCCAAAGCCTCCCTGCACCTAGACGGGCAGGTGCCCTCTGCACAACCTGCCCACTCCTTACGCTCAGGCGCCTCGCACAGGACTGGAATCCGGAACTCCTGCTCCGAGGAGGTCTGTAGGGCCCAGAGGATGCAAGTGATGAATTTAGCTATTAGGTCCCCTGCAAACCAGACTGCAGGGTGAGCACACACCTACCTCTCGCACCGCCCCCCCCCCCCAACCCAGCCAGCCAGCCCAGCCAGTTCGGCTAGTCAGAGCAGTAGTGTGCTAGTGATGTTTAACACCTGTCTCTCTGGGGCAAACCAGTTACTAATTCCAAGTCATGGCGGCCCACGTGTGTCAGAGCAGAACTGGGTTTCAGAGCACTTTTTAAAAAAAGTTTTATTAGGGCTCATACAACTCTTATCACAATCCATACATATACATACATCAATTGTGTGAAGCACATCTGTACATTCATTGCCCTCATCATTCTCAAAGCATTTGCTCTCCACTTAAGCCCTTTGCATCAGGTCCTCTTTTTTTCCCCTTCCCTCCCCGCTTCCCCCTCCCTCACGAGCCCTTGATAATTTATAAATTATTATTTTGTCATATCTTGCCCTGTCCGATGTCTCCCTTCACCCACTTTTCTGGTGTCTGTCCCCCAGGGGAGGTCACATGTAGATCCTTGTAATCGGTTCCCTCTTTCTAACCCCCTCTCTCCCTCTACCCTCCCAGCATCGCCCCTCACACCCCTGGTCCTGAAGGTATCATCCATCCTGGATTCCCTGTGCCTCCAGCGCCTATCTGCACCAGTGTACATCCTCTGCTCTATCCAGACTTGCAAGGTAGAATTCGGATCATGATAGTGTGTGGGGGGGGGGGCGGGGGCGGCGGCGGGGAGGAAGTATTTAGGAACTAGAGGAAAGCTATATTCTTCATCGATGCTACATCACACCCTGACTGAATCATCTCCCCTAGACCCCTCTGCAAGGGGATCTCCAGTGGCCGACAAATGGGTTTTGGGTCTCCACTCTTCACTAGGGTAAGATTTTTTTGTTTGTTCTGATGATGCCTTATACCTGATCCCTTCAACACCTCGTGATCACACAGGCTGGTGTGCTTCTTCCATGTGGGCTTTGTTGCTTCTGAGCTAGATGGCCGCTTGTTCACCTTCAAGCCTTTAAGACCCCAGGCACTATCTCTTTTGATAGCCGGGCACCATCAGCTTTCTTCACCACATTTGCTTATTTACCCGGTTTGTCTTCAGCGGTTGTGTCGGGAGGGTGAGCATCATAGAATGCCAATTTAATAGAAGAAAGTATTCTTGTATTGAAGGAATATTTGAGTGGAGGCCCATTGTCAGAGCACTTTCAGTGGCTGGTTTTTTGGGTAAACTCAAAACTACAATCTTTCCATTAGCAGCTGGTCACATTAAAGGTCTCAGCCACCCAGGGATTTCCTGTGGGAAGAGGAAGGTCCTTATTTGTAATGTGCACTGGCTCAAGAGAATGACATGATGGGGCGCTTCAGTGTGTCTCTTAACTCGGAGCTCAGTGGCATCATATTGGTAACCTGAAACCACCCAGAGTGGACATACCCGTGCCATGGAAATCCATTCACATTACAAATTGTGGTGATAAATTGTGATACATTTATAAATTGTGGTGAGGGACAGGATTGGTTCTTCAGCCTCAAATGCTTGTCAACCCCTGATAAAGTACTTCCTCCACCCACTTATGACAGACATCTCTAACCTCAAGAACCTGGATAATAGTAAAAGACTTGGAAATAAATGGTTTTTCATACCTTTGTTTATACAGCTAGTCTCCAATTTAGAATGTATTCAAGTTACCCTGGATCTAGCTCACTTAAGATGCTCTTTTATCATTAGTGATATGTGTGACATACACCGTGGCAGTGTATCCTCTGTGGATGTCATCCTCTCTGTCATGCTTATGTGTAACATTCCCAGCTCCCAGAGACAAATCAAACTCAAATCTATAAAGATACTGAAACTCACCTGCAATGATGATGGGAGGTGAGTAGAGAAAACTAACTTATGATGGAGTTTGGGAGCAGAGTTCTGTTGTAAGTCTGGGATCACCTCTAATGTAACTTAACTATATAACTAGGTGATTAAATTTTTCACATGGACCCTGCTTAACAATGGCATGCAACCTTGCTGAAATTCTGACCATCGGCTCTCAAAGGCCAGTATGGACGGACGCTACCCCCGTGGGTGGAAATCTTCTCTTTGGCATGGACTGTTGAGTTAGATTCAGAGTGGCTAGAAGGGCATTGAAAGGTTAGGGCCCCACCTCCTGTGGACTGATTCTCTGTTCCTCATTCTCCTTCCTCCTTAAATGCCAGCATCAGGTGTTCTACGTACCCTGGGAAAGACCCAGCAAATACAGGTCACTTCAATTGAAAAGAGTGTGATGTCAACACTCTAAACAGCAGCTCAGCTGGCCAGAGCCACAGGTGGAGGAATCAAGGAAGGAGGTGGGCGTTTTATACCATGGGCGGTAAACACAGATCTCCCCACGCAGAATGAAAACACAGGACAGGGATAGACTGGCTGGGAGGACCAGAATACCAGAGGTGACTCGACCTTGGGGATCTCCAGCAAATGTTATCAGAACCGTGGGTATTTCTGGACTTCGCTTGAGACTGTCTGACTCAGAATCTCAAAGGTGGAGCCCAGGAATCCCCTGATGATTCTTGGATTGTCATCCAATGAAGAGTGGGATCCACCTATTGGCCCACTTCACACAGCTCCTGGATGAGACTTTGGGGCATGGAGGGGATAAAGTATTTCCTTGTGGGGTACCTTTGCACAGGATTGCAGCCAAGTCTGAACCACGGCTCTACTACTGACTGTGTGACCTTGGACAAGTGACAGAACCACACTGAACCTCAGCCGTCAAAGGGGACAGAAAGATGAGCCCTAAAAGAAACACCTGCCAACATCCTCTAATAATTGGAACGTGGAACGTACAAACAAGGAGTCTAGGAAAATTGGAAATCGTCAAAAATAAAATGGAGCTTATAGTTAATGAACCGAAATGACTGTTATTGGCCATTTTGAATCAGATAATTATATGGTCGGTTAGGCCAGGAATGAAAAGTTGTAACTGACATTGAATTAATCATCAAAAATAACATTTCCTGAAATATAACCTTGTCGGTGATAGGATGAGATCCGTAGGCTTACCAGGAAAACTAGTTCATATTCAAATTCATGCCACAACCACTAAATCCAAAAGTGAAGAAATTAAAGGGTTTCCCATCCAAACTTCTGCAGTCTGAAATAGATCAGAAATGTAATCAAAATGCACCGATGATGACTAGTGATTGGAATGTGAAGTTGGAAACAAAGAAGGATCAGTAGTTGGAAAATATGATCTCGGTGATAAAAAATGGTGCCAAAATCTCATGATAAAATGTACACGGCCAATGACTGACTCATTGCAGATACATTTTCTCAACAACATAAAGGCAGTTATACACCTGGACCTCTCAGATGACTACACAGGAGTCAAATTGACTAATCTGTAGAAAGAAAGAAAGGAGACCTTCAATATTGGTCAGAACAGGTCAAGGGCCAACTTCTGAGCAGATCAATAATTGCTCACAAGCATGTTCAAATTGAAAGTGAAGGAAATTAAAACGTGTCCACAAGAGTGAAAGTATGACCTTGAGTAAATCCCGTAGGAATTAAGAGAACATCTCAAGAACAGATTGGATACACTGAGCACTAGTCGCCAAACACATCATTTCTGAAGCAAAATATATATTTTTTAAAGCAAGAGTGGAAGAAAAACCCCAAATGGATGTCAAAAACTCTGAAACTTGCTCTTGAACACAGAATAGCTAAAGCAAGAGGAAGAAGTGATTGTTTTATGCCAGCCAGTTGACTAGAGCAACCAATCCAGTGTCACCATATGTGTATAAGAGGGAGTTTTAGATCCAAGAGTAGTTGTATATTAAGAAAATATCCTGGCCCAGTCCAGATCAAGTTCATAAGTCCAATATTAGCCCACATATCTGATATCAGTCTATATAAATTCCTCTTCAAACTCATGCAACCCATGTAATGATGCCGAGTGCAGGAAGATCAGAGGGCTTGAGTGGAAGGACTTGTGGATCCAGTGGTAGTGGAAACATCTCAGTGCTGGCGTGGGTCTCCACGTGGCTCCTCCAACTCCAGGGCTCTGGCTGGGATCAGCATAACTCCATGTGTCTTGTCAGCAGAAAGACGAAGCAGAGAGTGTGTGTGTCCCACCTCCAGGGAGGAAGACAGGAGTTCCTAGAAACCTCAGAAGGCCATGCCCACACAGAGACATTGTTGGCTATGACCTGATTGACAGACTAGGCTCCACCCCTTCGCTCAAGTTGACAGGAGTTTATGTAACTGCCACAATGATGGAGCAAAGGAGCGGGGCAGAAGATTTCCAAAGGTGGCTGTGAAAGACAAAATAAGGTAATATAATGAAATATGCAAAGACCTGGAGTTAGAAAACCAAAAGGGGAGTGCACACTTGGCATCTCTCAAGAAAAAAACTCAAGCCTTGAGTAGCAGTATTGAAGGATTCAATATTGAAGGACACAGGAAAGCAGGAAAGGAAGATGGAAAGAACACACAAAGTCGCTGTAATAGAATCAGCTGTTCAACCATTTCGGGAGCTTGCTTATTGAAAGAAGAAGTTCAAGTTGCCCTGAAGGCACTAATGAAAAATAAGACTCCAAGAATTGACTGAATCCGAATGCAAAAGTTTCAGCAAATGGATGCAACGCTGGACGCTCTCGCTCATCCATGCCAAGAAAATTGTATCACAGTTACCTGGCCAACCAAATAGAGGAAATCCCTGTCCTTGTCCCATCCAGAGAATAGTGACCCAATAAAAAGTGGAAGCTATCAAATAATATCATTAGTATCACATTCAAGTAAATTTTTTGCTGAACTCTCTCTGCCATTGGGCGATGCTGACTCATAGTGACCCCTTGTGGATTTATGAGACTGTCACTGTTTACAGGAGTAGAAAGGCCGGTCTTTCTCCGGAGGGAATTATTGGTAAGTGTCATACTGTATCCTTGCATTGAAACTTATGAGCAGAAAGCCACAATCAGCTGAAAGAAGAAATAAGATGTGTTGTAATTTAATAGGCTGTTTTGCTGTAGCAATAAAATGACCGAGTGTAATGACTTAATTTAATAAAATTGTCTTTTAAAAGTTGCTGCTATGAATATTTTCAGCCATAAATTTTCACCCTTGTGTTGACTGTTGTATAGTGCAGTTGAGGTTGTGGTATTGTAACATTCACCAAAAAAAAAAAAGGTAGATAATCAGAGTAGTATATCTCACTGACTTGTTTACAGATGCTGTAAAATTGCATGTCTCTCTCAAAATGAAAAAGTTAATATAAAGAATAGTATTGACAAAAAAAAAGAAGAAGAAGCAGACAGCTGGTGGTTTTGAACTGCCAACCATGCATAACAAAGCCCAACACGCAACCACTACAACACCAGGGAGGACCATTCAAACACAGTTGCAGCAGTACATAGATCGGGAAGTGCCAGAAAGTTACTCTGGGTTAAAGCAGATATGGTATGAAGGACATCGTCGCTGACGTCCGATGGCTCCTGGCTGAAAGCAAACAATACCAGAAAGACATGTACCTGTGTTTTATTAACGGTGCAAAGGTGTTTGGCTGTGCAGAACGTAAACAAAACAAACTATGGATAAAATTTCAAAGAATAGAAATTCCAGAACACTTCACTGTGCTCACGTGGAACCTGCACGTAGACCAAGGGGGCAGTTGTTTGAACCGAACAAGAGGACACCGAGTGGCTGGACATGGAGAAAAATGTGCCTCAGGGTTTTCCACAACATTTACTTTTTTAGCAAAAAATCTGGGAAGCTGGATTACACAAAGAGCACAGCATCAGAGCTGGAAGAAGTCTCATGAACAACCTCTGATCTGCAGATGGCAGGGTCCTGCTTGCTGACCGTGACGAGGACTCCACGTACTTTCTGATGAAGATCAAAGACAGCAGGTTTCAGCACAGATTACAACTCATCACAAAGAAAACAAAAACCCTCACTCCTGGACCGACGAGCAGGAGCATGCTAAATGGAGCAAGCTTGGCGCCGTTAAGGATTTCATGTTACTTAGATCTCCCATCAACATCCATGGAAGCAGCAGCGAAGACATCGAATGACGTGCTGCATTGGGCAAGTCTGCTGCAAAAGATCTGTTTAAAATGTTCACAGTCAAAGAGGTCACCTTGAGGACTGAGGGCCCCCTGACCCAAGCCATGGTATATTCAACCCCTAGTATGCAGGTGAACTCAGACAATGAATAAGGAAAATGAATCGATGCCTTTGAATTATGGGGTCGATGATGTGTATAGAATAGACTGCGGACTACTAGAAGCAGCAACAGGTCTGTCTTTGAAGAAGGGCGGCCCAAATGCTCCTTGGAAGTGAGAAGGGTGAGACTTCATCCCATGCGCACGGTAACAACGGTTGGGGGGAGAGTTCCCAGATGGCACAATGGTTAAGGACCCGGCTAAGGTGGGCGATGCACCTCACCCAGAGGCACGTTGGAAGGAAGTCCTGCCCATGGGATTCTGAGAAGTCATAACCGTGGAAGTCTATGTAGCTGTTCTACTCTGCACACATGGAGTCACCTGGAGTCTCAATTTAGCTGAAGTAAAAGGGACCTGTATTTCTCGAAGGTACAGCCAAACCAAAAAAACTCACGCCTATCTAGTCTAAGCAGACTCACAGTGACCATATAGAACAGGGTAGCATTGTCCCTATGCATTTCCAAGACTGTGATTCCTTGTGGGAGTAGAAAGCTTCATGTTTATTTTTAATTTTTTCCCCCAGAAAGCCACGTAGTTCTCCCTTGGAGGGGCTGGTGGTTTTGAACGGTCTACCTTGAGGTTGACAGCCCAACACATAACCACTGTGCCACCAGGTAGGACACTCTGCTCGTACATGATGAAAGAGTCCAGATGAGGAATTGGCAGAACCGTGTGTCATTTGGTTTCAGCACTGCTACGTATTTTGTCTGGGACCCCAAGGAGTTTTAGTGTTAGGGTGGTAGATACCGTCCCCCATGTCCCAATCGCTCGGCTCAGCTCTGCTTTCAGTGGAACGATTGCAGTTGTCAAGGATTTTGTCTTCCTCGGATATATAATCAATGCTCGCGGAAGCCGCAGTCAAGGTCAAATGACCCATTGCATGGCATAAATATTCTGCACAAGACCTCTTCGAAGGGTTAAAAAGCAAGGACGTTACTTTGAGGGCTCAAGTGCACTTGACCCAAGCCACAGTTCTATAATCCCTCCTATGCATGTGAAAGTTAGACACTGAGTAAGGAAGACTGAAGAAGAATCAACACCTCTGAGTCATGGTGATGGAGGAAACTATTGAAAGTACCATAAACTGCCAAAAGAACCAACCAGCCTGTCTTGAAGAACTGTAGCCAGAATGCTCCTTAGAAGCGAGGAGGGTGAGCCTTCATCTTACAGACACTGGACATGCTACCAGGAGAGTCCAGTCCCTGGAGAAGGATATCATGCTTGGTCGAATGAAGGGACAGTGAAAAGGAGGAAGGCCCTCAATGAGATGGACTGATACAGCGGCTGCACCAACGGGCTTAAACATCAAAGCAATTGTGAGCTTGGCTCAGGGCTGGGAGGTGTTTCAGCATCCTAGCACACAGGGTCGCTATTTACACAGGGTTGCTATGAGTCGGCAATGATTCCATGGTACCTAACAACAACACTGCACTCAGTCGATGTCCGGGGCCCACCCGAGGGTGCCTAAGTGCCTCTGAGATTTTCTACCTCAGAGCTTTCTCCAAAGCACTGCAGAGGGCCAGTTATCTCAGGGCAAGCCCAGCCAGCGTTCTGATTATTCATTGCTGCGTAATCAACCTACCCTACAACCCCGAGGCTTACCCCGACTACAATCACATATCCGCTCACGAATCCGCAATCCCGTTGGTCTGTGTTCTACGTGGCGTCAACTGAGGCGGACGTGTCCAAGAGGGCGCCTGAACCGAGCATGTAGCTACTTCCTGGGGCTACTTTGGCCTTCACAGCGTGGGTCTCAAAGAACTTAGAGTCCTGACGTTGCAGCCGGCTTCCCCCCGGAATGCACGAATGCAGAGCTGAGAAGCCCTCTTAGTGTGTGCGTTCAGAAAGCCCAGAAGGTCACGTCCATCATGTTCTGGGGACCAGAGGGCAGAGTAGGCTTTTGCTGGGGAAGCAGCAGTCATACTGTAGAAGAGAATGGGGATGGGGGAGCTCGTTGTGGGCCATCTTTGGAAATACACTCTTCCCACAATTAGGACGTATAGGAGGAAAACCTAACAACCAAACTCAGGGCCAGGCCAACTACAGGACAGGGTAGAACTACCCCTGTCGGTTTCAGAGCCTGTAACTGTTTTCGGGAGTAGAAGGCCCCATCTTTCTCCCATGGAACAAGTGGTGGCTTCAAACTCCCTACCTTGAGGATCGCGGCTCAGGGTGTGAACCAATATGCCTCCAGGGGTCTCTTGGATAGGAGGAAGGGGGTGTTACATGTCTATGCGATCCTTGGCCAACCAGAATGGAGTTGGTAGGTAAATGCAGAAGTCCCCTGCCCTTCAATGGTCAGTTGAGGCCAATTGTACAGATTCCTCCAAGGCTCCCCAGCAGGAGGGAGCGCCAGGTGCCCCAATGAAATTAGCCCAATAATGGCCTTTTTATGGGCTTTTTCTCTTTCACGATCTTTATCTCCTCATTCCTTTCTGCTACTTCCTCCTCTGCTTGCCCAGGGCTCTGCTTTACTGGGGAAACCAAACCAAGATGCTCCATTTCCTTCTCTGAGAAAGTCTCGTACACTGGGTATCCATGTTACACCTGGCTCATTCCACACAGGAAAGAATCTGAAAGGGCCTTGTAAACTGGAAGGCCGGGATGGGTGAGAGGTTAATGTGAGCATGGTATTCCCAAGGAGAACATGGAGACTTGGGACTGCTGGGATGGAAACCCCAACTCCCAGGGAGTGATCACCAGAAAGCAAGACGTTGCCTTGGCAATGGTGAGAGGTGAGGAGATAGAAGTTGTGGGAACGTGTGGGAGCGGGTAGAGACAGAAGATGGTCATGCGGGATGGAGACAAAAGGCATGCTTTGGCCCCACCCTGCCTGGGTGGAAAGGGCCTGGCCTCCCATACCAGCTTCAGGTGACTTGGCAACAGGACGAGGTGACTCATCAGCCTTTGACAAGGTCCCTTAAGATCATCCACCCCTCTTTGCTGGGACTTGTCCTTATGGAACAAGCCTTGCCTCCCGATTTGGCCACTTCCCAGGGGACAGAGGGATTGACTGTCCAATGGGAGGGTCCAGGGCACTGGCTCATTCACTCTTGATTCCATAAACATCGAAAGTCAAGCCCTTCTTCCTGCCAGGTCCTGTGGTAGGGCTCCGGAGGTGTACAAGCCACTCTCTGTTCTTTCTGGTGGCTCTCTGTCCTGCGGGAAAGGGGGCGGGGCTGAGAATAGGAGGATGACATGAACAACATTCCCGCTCCCACAGAGGCAACTTGCTGGAGCAGAGAAGGGGCCACTGGCCCCAGAACCTGGTGGAGGTCATTGGAAGCCTTCATGGGGAGCCTGATGTCTCAAGTTTAATCCAAAAGCCTTTAAATTTTGACCAGAAGGAAGAGAGGGGCAATCCAGGCAGAGGAAACCAGGATGCATAAAAGTAGGGGGTCCTAGCTCATTGAGGAATGTCAATAAGGTCGGAGATCAGGAGGAGAGGTGCTAGAGGGCTGGACAGAGAGGCAGGGGGTTGGTGAACTGCAGAGACCCCAAACCAAACTCACTGCCATCAACTCGATTCTGACTCATAGCAGACCCCTAGGCGACAGAGTGGCATTGCTCCTGTGGGCTTTTGAGACTATCTTTACCAGGGCAGACAGCCTCATCGTTCTCCTTTCAGAGTAACTGCTGGATTTGAACTGCTGGCCTTGTACTTAGCAGCCCAACACGTAACCTAATATGCCCTCAGGGTTCCTTGAAGCTTTGAAACTCCCTACTGAGTTGACTCCAATGCATATTGACCCTATAGGACAGGGTAGAACTGACCCTGTCGGTCTCAGAGTCACATCTGATGGAACCCTGTTTGCAGTGGCGCTTGCCGAATGCAACAAACCGGGGTCCCTGTCCAGTCACTTCCAACTCACGGTGACCCCGTGTGCCCGGGAGCAGGGCTGTGCACTACGAAGTTTTTTCAGAGATCCATCAACGGGCCGTTCTTCTGAAATGGGTCTGGATGACTTGAACTTGCGATCCTTCCGTTAGTAGGCTACTACTTCAACCGCTCCCAACACCTGAGCCGCATGAAATGGGATCTGCAGAGTACCTGCGGAGCCTTTAGCAGGTGCAGAGCCTGGAGCTGTGGCAGAGGGGCGGCTGAGAGGCTCTGGTAGTCTGCACCCAGGTGAGGGTGGGTGAGCGAGAGAGAGCCCAGGGAAGCACTCTAGCTCTGCCCCAATACGTCACCCACTGTGCCCTGGGGGTGCACAGATGGGCCTCCTGCCGCTGGGCCAGCGTTGGTTACAGTTTGCAGTGGGGCTGGTGCTGCGTCCTGGTGGCTCTGTGGGTAGCAGAATGAAGCGCTGCTCAGCCTGGCTCCAGCTGGGTGATCCCCCGTGTCTTCTCGTGCTCCGCTTTGGCCGTGGTGCCAACCCATCTCAGTGAGGGTCTCCCCGGTTTCTGGGGACCTTCTATCTTCCCAGCCAGGATGCCCTGCACGATGCATTGTAGACATCCAAGAAAGTGAGACGAAGTCTCCTGTTATTTCAGGGTCGTTGAGATCAAATCTCTGAGGCCTCGCAGAGGGACGACCACTTCCTGAGATCCCGCCCAGAGCCCTGAAGCCTAGTGGCCTCCACCTTCCTTATCTCGCAGATGCAATCACCCCTGCTAAGGTGCGAGAACCACACATGGTCCTGGTTCGTTCTCCGGAAGCCAAGCTGGAGCGGAGGGGCTCCTCCAGGACCCCGGAAGGAGTGAAAACCTCAGCTGGCACTTGTAGTTTGTGCTTCTTTATTTCTGTGTCTCCCCCCTCCGCCCACTACCCCTCAGACTGCAGACTCCTTGAGGGTAGAAGACGGCTCCTCAGCCGGGCTGCATTCTCTCAGAGCCCCCCCTCCATCTGATTAGGGACTTCCAGAAGGTAGAATGAGGAGGGGTCCGTGGGAATAGAAGCCAGGGGAGCTGTTTGAAGGTCCTATAACTGGACTTGATTTAGTCATTTGTCAACTGAGGTTTATTATTTATATCCGTGGTGAGAATGACGCGCAAAGGCCAAGAGAGATGTGAAAAGACACCCAGACCGAGCAGAGGACGGGGGACCATCACAGGGTCCGCGGATGTAGGGAGGTTTGCCCATTTTGCATGTGGCTGTATTGCAAGTGCTCAGAACATGGGTTCCACCAGGGGGTGAGGGGTCCAGATGGCAGTGGCGGGCTGTGCCAGTCCCTATGAGGGCATTCCTCACAAAGGCTCCCAGGGAGCAGCAGAGAGAGCCAGGCAGACCCAGGGTCTGCCCACCAGAAGGGTCTCTGTGGGCCTCCAGGAGCTGAATACTTTATCCAGGTCCTAAGATTTCCGTCCAGGGTCACCACCAGTGGCTTCTGCCCCCTTCTCCCAGACCACCCCCTGGGTTTCTTCTGCCTCCACCTCCCACAGCTTTCCGGCATGGTCTCACCACGCCCCCCTCTGCTCCTGAAGTCTGGGCTTCCTGGAACACACCCTTTACTCCTTCCCACATCTCCCTTTGACTCGGAAAGCCCTGGCTAGTCACAGTGGCCCAGTAAGGAACAGCTATCTCTCCCCCAACCTTCAGCTTGCCCTTTATCCTTCCAGGAGCCTAGTTCTGTGAAGTTCCACCCCAATTTATCATGTACCCTTAGAACGTCAGACTCCCCCAAGCCTTCACCTCCTTAACCGCAAAAGGAGCCAAATGACTGAAAACAAGGGGTTCTCTGAGTCATGTTGGTGGGAAACGGTCCCCTGCTAAATACAGACAGCACTTTATTGATCTCGAATAAGCCAGTGTTGCTGAGTTGTTACCTGAAGACTGAGCTTCAAATGAGAGGACCTTGGCCTTGCCATGTGTGTGTGTGTGTGTGTGTGTGTGTGTGTGTGAGAGAGAGAGAGAGAGAGAGAGAGAGAGAGAGAGAGAGAGAGAGAGAGAGAGAGAGAGAGAGAGCAAGGGAGGCATCGAGCAGTTACTTGGTGCTATAACCAACATACGATCATTTTAAATACATCAATGTCCTCATGGAAAATGTGGTTCATGTAGAAGTGCTCCTGAAATCACACACTGTTAACACAAACTTGCAACAGACTCAGATTTGTCACTACTGTCCAGTAAAAACTGGTTGCCTTTGCCATGGACTCAGGGAAACCCCGTGTATAAGAGTTCTACAAACAATACAACACAACACCAAAACAAAACAACAAACTCACTGCCATTGAGTTGATTCCAACGCACCACAGGAGACCGTGTGGGTTCCCAAGACTCTAACTCTCTATGGCATAAGAAGCCTCCTTTTCCTTCTGAGGAGTGGCTGGTGGTATCAAACTGATGACTCTCAACCAGGGTGCAGTATAGCACCGATGGAACACACAATATTCCTTTGGTTCTTTGAGGCTTCTGCACCCCCCCACTATCATGATCCCAGACCTGCGTTTCCATTCTGACTAGCCTGGAGCATGTACACTTGTAGATAAGGGCTCAGGACACTCGGAATCCAGGTCAGATAAACCCTGCAGGAAACTGGGAACCAAGGTCAGATAAACCCTGCAGGAACAGAACTGGAAGAAGCAATACCAGGAGGGGAAGGTGGCAGGGGGAGGAAGCGGGAAGTGATAGAAATGATTGACATATAACACCCCCCACCCCAGGGTGATGAACAACAGAAATGTGGGGGGAGACAGCGGTCAGTGTAAGATATGAGAAAAATAATGACCTGTACTTAATCAAGGGCTCACGAGGATGGGGGGGGTAGGGAAGAAAGAAGAGCTGATATCAAGGGCTCAGATAGAAAGTAAAGGTTTAGAAAATGATGGCAGCACATGTACAAATATGCTTTGATACACTGGATGTATGGATTGTTATAAGAGTTGAAAGAGCCCCAATAAAATGACCTTCAAAAATAAAATAAACCAAAAAAAAATTAAAAATAAATAAAATAAACCAAAAAACCTGTTGCCTTTGTGACTAGGAGCTCGATGCATATATGCCACCAGGTCTCCCGCATGGAGTTCTCTGGGGCTGTTTTTTCAGAAGCAGGTCACAAACCCTTCTTACAAGATGCCCCTGGATTGATTGAACGGCACCTTCCAGTTAGCAGCCAAGTCATTAACTGTTTACATCAATGAGTGGGGGCTGTCCTGAAATTGTCACATAAGGGGCCAGTCTCAAACAATCGACACCTTCCTGAGACATTTCCCAGTTAATTGGCCTAATCTTTTTTAGCACTTCTATTCTCCAACCCAGATCCTGGGTAGTGTCTGGGTACTTAAAAGTTTTCAAGCAATAATCTGACATCACAACTATTTTCCATTTGCCTGGGGCAAGAGAGGAAGATGCTGGGGAATAGGAGGAAGAGCCGGAATGTGTGGCTAATTGCCTGGAAGAACTGCTTCCTTTGCCAGGAGACCAGAAGAACTGGATGAATGGTGGCCACTGTCCTTAGTGACTTGTTTTGATAAAGGATTCCGTAGAAGAATCCTGATCAAAAGGGGGGAAAATGCAGACCAGAACTTCAAAATCTCCTGGAATCCATCCTTTGCTTCCGTAAGCTCAACTATCGTTTGGTTGAAAGACATAGGGATATTTTTGGCTGCCGTTGACCAAACATGGGAAACGTAAGACAGTTTGGGATTTGGTCTGTTGAGATTTACGTTGTTAACAGGGGCCCAGGATATAACAGGCCCCCTTCTATATAGTAAAAAAAGAAAAAACTCCTTTTAAACCTGTTCATTATTCCAAGGCTTGGGCAGGGTTGCACAAATCTGTTACCTAGTAAAGGATGATCTAATTCAGGAAAGAGGCAGCAGGGACATCAAATAAGCATGACCTGGGGGTGGTGGTGGTGGTGGTAGGGGTGGGTACCTGTCTGACTGCCCCTAAAATAATGATCTATCAGCTGATGGTCTGATAAACCCATCATTCAAATGTCAGCTTTTCCTATGAACCCTGCTCCCTTTTGCCCCATTGCTGGAAAGTCCTCTGATTAGTTGATTCTGACTCATAGCAAACCTGCAGGACAGGGTAGAACCGCCCCTGTGGGTTTCTGACGCTCTGTTCTCTCTATGGGATTAGAAAGCCTTATCTTTTTCCCTTTGGAACTGCTGCCCTGCGGTTAGCAGAGCACCGCCTAAACCATTTGCCAGCAGGGCTCCTCTGATCCTTGCAAACCTGTTAATTACTTCCTGGGAGTAAAGCAAAGCCTGCTTCTTGTCACCTAGCTTAAGATTTAAGGTGCTAGATTTTGGACTAACCTTTGGAGGTGGACACCCCACTGTTTGTGTCAGCGCCTGCAAGAATATCCTGATCAACCTGGTCTGTCTCTGGCTAACAGTGCAAGGGTCTCCAGGACCCCCTGACAGCTGGCAACACCTGTCCCAGGGATCCCTTTCCCACAATGCTCCTGCCCATTGGCCCCATGCAGGCCTGAACACTGTCACCATCCCCAAGAGGCCTTGCCTGGGCCCTTACCCTAAGTAGCCCGCCTTCCTCCACCTGCCACAACTTGTCACTTCCTTGCTTCCTCCCAGAAGCGCCAAATTCCCCAAGCTCCCACTGTGCTGCAGTCCCACTGTCCTCGCCCCCTCTCCCTCGGGGGTCCCAAACCAGCCTCCCTCTCCCACACAGCACACACCAAACTGGCCTGTCCACCTCATGTTTTATTGTAAAAATGTTAAAAATAAAATGACACTCGTTGCCAGCATGAACATACATGGGGTACGGATCCCGGCCAGCCAGGCGAGTCGGGGGACAGGACTGTCCATCGACACGGATCATAGGAATATGCAAACACCCACATCTGATGCTGCCTCCCCCCCCCGCCCCCACCCCAGGCAGACAGACTCAAACCTACTACAGTGGAGACAAGGGGTCAAGGGACAGTTGGGGTGGGGGCCGAAAGCGAATACCCACCTTGATCTGCCCCGCCCCCATGCCACTACCTGTGCTTGTGTTCTTCCTGGTGCTGGCAGGGGGCCGGCTCCTGATAAGATCACCTTGCTACTGAGAACCACCCAGTGGGGGAACATGGGGAGGTAACCCTAGAGCCTGCTCTTTAATCTTTTCCCTACTGGCTTGGAAACCAAACACAGATTCCAGGTATGTAAAAATCAGCAGTTTATTACAAAAAAAATAATAACAAAAACACTAGGGGCCCAATGGGCCAGAGAACCCCAGGACTGGGCAGCAGCAAGTTCTCCCAGCCCCCTCCCCGGAAAGACCCCATTTACAGCTTCACATTGTCTTTTGTGCCCCACCCCCCCCACCCACCCCCAATCCTTCCTTTCAACCAGAAACACGTACAAACCCCCAGCGAACAGTTGCCAAGGGGGAAGGGGGCCTGATTCACAGATTTGGCTGTTCACCATGGGTGAGTGGAAAGCAGGGGGGTTGGGGGGGGTGTCGGGCGGGGCAGCGAGGTCCTTGTTCTGGACCAAGGGAAATGGGGATTGGTGGGAGGGAGTTACTGACAGATGGGGTCTAGGCCTGAGCTAGAGGAGTCAGAGCTGAGCCCCACTCTCCCCATGCCCTGCCCCCCTCCCCCCTTTGGCTCTGCTTCCTGGGGCCCCAGGAGGCCTCGCATGTACTTGCTAGTGCTTTGACCACCAGGGTCTGCGGTAGATGCCTGGCCCGTTTGAGCACACCAGTCACGTGCAGTCTCAGCATCCGGAGTGTTTCTGCACCTGCCCGCTCACAGTTGGCCCCAGGCAGTCTCTCCCCAAGATACCAGAGGGACCTTGGCAAGGCAAGGGAGGTAGGGTGACAGGAAGGTCACCCACACTCCCCACCATGGGCCCAGGGCCCCTGTGGTCCATCCTGAAGTGCCCTCACCCCACACTACCATTGAGAGGACTGACAACGGCAGGACCTGGGCCTTCTCCCTTCCCCCTACTGCTCCAGTGCCAAACACAGAAGCGAATTAGATCATCAACTGAAATGCTTGAGGGCCCTTCATGCCCCCAGGAGAACCGTGTGACATTATCAACCCAACCCAATGGCCCATGCAGGCCTCTACAGGCTCAGTCTCACCCCCCTGCCCTGCCAGCTCAGATACCCCAGAACCCCCCCCCCCGCCCCGAGAGTCCAACCACGCTCAGGGCAGCTGCCCACCCACTGCCGGCCTGCGTTCAGCGGGAAGGGCAGAGGCTCTGTCCTGGGCGTGTACCACGTGTGATCGGTGGCATCCAGCTGGGGGGGGATCAAGGGTGTACTGAAGGTACCTGGCCCCCCGCTCCGGGGTTGTCCCCCTACAAGGGGTCAGGCATCCCAGCCATCATAGGCACCCCCTCCCCCGAGGGTGAGTGGGAGAAGGAGCCGTCGGCTGTGGAGCGGGGAGCCAGGCCTCCCTCAGGTGCCTTTGGGGCTGCTGGCCTTGTTGTATTCGTTCATAAGCTGTTCATAAGGCACGGAGAGCTCAGACTCGGTGCTGGTGAAGGTGGACTCGTCGGACGACGGGAACTCGCCCAGGTTCAGGGGCACCACCACCTCGGCCTCCTTCAGCGGCCGCTCCTCCCCAGCCAGGTTGTCCTCCAGGGAAGACTTGGACGTCTCCTCTTCCTCCTCCTCCGAGAGGCCGGCCTCCTCGCCCACGAAGGTGATGTTGGCGTTCTGGAAGATGAGGGGGTGGTAGTCCTGGGCCTCCCACGGCTCGCCCTCCTCACTGATCCGGTCCAGCTGGTTTGTCGCCTCCGGGTTGGGGGAGGCGTCGGAGGTGGGTCCCGCTCCTGCCTCCTCGCTAGGGGGCCGAGATAGGTGGCCTTTGTTCCTTAGTGTCTGTGACACCTCCTCTAAGCTCGGCACCCGGTTTTTGGAATAGACTACCAGGGGGGTCAAGGAGGCGGGAAGGGCTGGCAGCCCGCCCCCCGGAGGCCCCAGCCCCGGGCCTGGACCCGGGCCCCTCTCGCCACCCCCACTGCTCTTCATGGCCTTCTTCCCGATCTGCTTGATGAGGTCGTTGTAGGTCTCCTCCTTCTTGGAGAGGAAGCTGAAGATGTTGACATCCTTGGTGGGCGCCTTCCCCACCATCTGCAGGGCCTTCTTGGAGTGCGGCGAGCTCTCGAAGGACTCCTTCCGCCGTCGCCGCCGCTTCTTGATGGCTTTGTGGACCTCCACGAACATGCTGACCTTCCAGTTCACAAAGAGGGACAGCCAGGCCAGCCCCAGGTAGATCCAGAGCTCCACGAAGTAGCGGTAGAGGGCGTGGTAGTTGGCGTCGGGGTTCACACCTGCAGAAGACAAGAAGCCCGGGGAGTCAGTGTGAAGGCCAAAACTGTGTTCTCTCTGAGAGTGGGCATAGCAGAAGCAGAACAGAAGGGGGACACAGCGTGAACAGGAGACCTGTCCTAGACACAGGGTTACCCTGGCTCCCCTCATGGCCTTGCCCTTGTCCCTTGGGGCCCTATTGTCAGACACCCCCACTCCTACCCTGCTTGGCCGGAAGCCTCAGGAAAGCAGCTACCTTTCGGGATGAGGGAGAATGCCGAGGAGGAGTTTTGGAGAGCTGGTGAGGTAACCAACACAGAGTCAAGCAACAGGCCGTGGCACAGCGGTTGCACATTGGGCTGTGATCCCAAAGGTCCGGAGTTTGAAACCACCAGCCGCTCCATGGGGAAACATGGGGCTTTCTCCTCCCATAACGAGTCACGGTCTCGGAAACTCACAGGGGCAGTTCTACCTTGTCCTAGAGGGTCGCTCTGAGCCAACATCGGTGTGATGGCAGTGAATGGCTGTGACACCTACGTCTTACAGCGTATTTTCAGCCCAAAGCTGGACGGAGCGGCTGCCAGAGACACGCTCAGAGCTTGGGGAAATGGACTCTGGTTTGCGGTGGCCCCTGTGGGCCGACTGTGGTTGAAACCCTGACGACACTGAGTGAATGGGGAGTGGGCAGCATGGTGGGAGGTGTCCCTGCCTGCCTCCTGCCGGGCTCGGGGAAGGGGATGACCACCACCATGGGGTGAACACGGATCCTGACAGGAAACTGTGTGAACCACCTTGGTTCTCCCAGGTCTGACGTCCTGCTCCTGCCCCCTCCCACGGCCCCGCCCCTTGGCCTGGGGAGCCACCCTCCAGGCAGGCTTCCCCAAGGCCGGCTCCAGGGCCCCTGCCCGGGAAACCCCACCACCCCGACGGGATTATTTTACTCCTTCTACTACTTCCACACTTACAGGCATAAGCTCGTGTCCCTGTCTCTTCCTCATGGGACTAGGGGTCCCCAAATGTAAGGGCCGCGCCTCTCCCCTCGGCCAGAGGCGATCAGAGGAGGTTCTTTGAGGGGACTTCCCCTCACCCAGCACTCAAGAGACAGTGCTACTGTTTGAAGAGCAGAGGGCTGCCAGGCCTAACCCCCATCCCTGTGGATGCAAGCATCCCTCTTGGGCACAAGGCTGTCTTTGGTATTTTAGCAAGGCTGGCACTTCTGAGCTACAAAAGGGATGCAGGCACACGGGAAAGCTCACCAAAGAACTCTGAAGGGGACACTGTGGGCACTGAGGCAAGGACCCCCAAGAGCAGACAGCAAGCGCCTTCTTTCCCTAGAGCTGGTGCCTCATCCCAGCCTGCTGGTCCCCCAAACCGTGAGTGAGAGCAGCCTGGTCGGGTGGATGGCATGGCGGCTGCTGTGAACCAGTCTGGCAGAGGAGGACTAAGGCACAGAGGCGTGCTGTCTTGCTGGCTGGCGCTGGGCTGTCCCCCTCCCCGGCACGAAATGCTTCTCCTTACCCTGCTCTGGGCCCCAGGGACTAGACAATGGCCGGCTTATGCCTCGGGGTAAATATCTCTCAGGGCAGCGGGCTCAGCTTTGCCAGGCTCGGTGGCATGTCCATGCCTCTTTACTGTTTTTCCCACCCACTCAACCACGCTCTCCCAGCATTCCTTGCAATAGGGAGTGACCTCTCCCTAGCCCCTGGAGGAGGGGATGAGGGGCAGAGAACAGGGCCCCTGGGTAGAGAGAGGAGACCTCCTGGGCCAGGCAGATTGCTTGGAAGGAACAATGGCTGGGTGTCCAGGAGATGAGCCCAGGTGCCATGCAGACCACAGGCACAAGTCCACGAGAGAGGCCGGGGCGGGGTTGCTGCAGGTGGTCAGACAAAGGGAGTGGGAGTGGGAGGGAGTGGCGGGGACAGAGGGAGCAGGGCTGCTTGGGAGAAGGGCTCCCTTGTCTTTAAACTGCCTGTGGAAAGAGCAAAGTATTGGGCGTCTCAGCCAAGCCTGCGGAGAGAGGACAGGTTATGGACTGGCGGTGGAGGGGGGGCCTGGATGGGCTCACAGGGATCCCTGGACAAACCCTGCAGGTAGAGGACTGACTCCAGCGAACCCAAGCTCAGGTGACAGGAAGGGCAGCAAGGGGTGGAGAACACCAGAGGCCATACACCAGGAGAGGGAAGGACGAGTGAAGAAGCCAAGCCGAGGAAGGGGACCACAGATGAGAGTCTCCTGCCTGGTCCTGAGGCTCCTTTCCCCTGGCAACTGGGAGGGCAGGGGGTGAGGATCCCACTTGTTGGGAGCCGATGGCCATTAAGGCCCTAGTTTCAGCCACGTAGCAGAAACTTGGCTGCTTTCTAACAGCAAAGCTTTGTTTCCTACCCAACTCCGCTCCCACATCCCAAGCTATGGGCGGTTGCGATAGCTGACCTTGCTGCCATTGGTTAAAATACCGAGCACCCATTGGACCGCAGACATACCATATTAGGAGCGTAGCAAACTCGGTAATGCATGTAATAAACCTTAATTTGCATGCAGACGTCTTTGAGAACTATCGCATGCCCTTTTCACCTGCAGCTGACTGTCTAACGTTGTTATGCTTCATTGTAATACACATATTGTATTGGATGTTATGCAGTATGCCTCATTAGAATACACACCTCCCAGTTCCTCTTTATTGTAAATATATGCCTCGAGTTTTGACAAAATAAACGGGCTTGATCAGCACTTGTCTTGCTCCACGTCTCTGTCTTTCTTCCATCCAGGTTCGCCGCCCCTGCGGGTCACCGCGTGAGGGTCTCGCTGGACGAGACCCCCACAACTGGCGCCCAACGTGGGGCCCGAAGGGGGTCTCCGATCCTGGACGCTGCTTCCCCGAGAACGGCCGTTCTGAACAGTGAAATCTCCGTCTCCTGAGAAGCACCGGAGATCAGACTGAGTCTGCTGCGGCGTCCCTCCCCCTCCCTGCCGGAGCCGCAGAAAGTGACTTGCATTGAGGTCAACGCAGGCAACCCGACTGCGAAATCGACACTCATAAGATAAGCGAAGCAGCGCATCATATCATGGGGCAAACATTGTCCGCCCACGAACAATTTATAGGGGGACTAAAAGCATCTCTTAAGACACGTGGGACTCGGGTTAAAAAGAAAGATTTAGTAAAGTTTTTTCTTTTTCTGGAAGATGTGTGTCCTTGGTTCCCTCAGGAATAGACTATCGACGAGAAACGTTGGTTACCGGTAGGGGATTGTTTAAAAGATTATTATCATTCTTTTGGGCCTTCTAAAGTATCTGTTGATGCCTATAATCTCTGGTCTTTGATATGAGAAGTTTTGCAAATCCACCATTATCACCCCGATATCTCTAAGGTTGTGTCCAAGTCACATGATTATTTAAAAACTGGATATAAGAGCAGTAAACCTCCCTCCCTAGCGCCGTCTGTTTGTTTGTCACCTCTGCCTTCTACTCCTCCCCCAGAAAAACCCAGAGAACAGGATTCCCTTTCCATTGTTTCCAAGACAGAGATAACTCCTCCAAAATTACTTTACCCGTCCCTCGCTGACCATAAAAATCACCCTCCTTCTAATAACCCTCAAGCGCCCTTGCAGGCGCCCTTACAAACTCCAGCCCCGTAGAACCCGCCACGAAACGCCGACCCGGAAATTAATTGGGATGATTTAGAAGAAGCGGTGGCGCGCTACTGTAACCCCGATTGGCCTCCCTTATTGGGTTTCTCTAGCCGGCCACCGTCGTATAATAGCCCAGGAAAGCACACCCCTGTTACTGCCGCTGCCGTCTCAGCTCCCATCACGCACACCCCTTATAATTGGGCACTCTTAAAAGAAGCCACAAAAACGTGCTGCGAAGGTTTCCAGTCTTTACAACAGCTGGATATTAGACCTGTGAGTCCTGGTACTCAGGGGGCCGCTGCTCCCTTGTTAGAAAAGCTGCCCGTCTTTCGGGAAATTAAGCCCTCTAAAACTACGCTTGCATTCCCAGTCACACGCTCTAAATCGCTGGTGCCTGCCGAAAGTGAAACTACAGGCGCTGATAGCGACCCAGATGGTGGTGATGACTCACCTGCGGCAATTACACAGGGAGATTACTCTGATGAGCAATCCAGCACAGATAGTGGAGATGAGGAGGAAGAGGTTAGTACTAACAATCCGCAAGAGGTTAGCACTAAAGATCAGCAATATCGCCGCATTAGCTTCAAGTATATAAAAGAATTAAAATCTGCTGTGTCCCTTTATGGCCCAACGGCCCCTTATACCATGTCCCTCCTTGAGTCCCTCACTGAAAAGTGGCTTACACCAAATGATTGGTATATGCTAACCCGTGCTGTGCTCTCAAGAGGAGACTTTGTTCTTTGGAAAGCAGAATATACAGAAACCTGCAAGGAGGTTGCACGCCGCAATGCCGAGGCTAAGGGGACAGCAAAGCGGTGGACCATTCAAAAATTTAAAGGGCCTTGCTCCTCATGACACTAATAACAAACAGGCGCGATTCTCCCCCGGACTGCTTGCCCAAATTCAAACCGCCGGCCTCAAGGCCTGGCGCTGCTTGCCCCCCAAGGGCTCCGCCACCACTTCTTTGGCAAAAATTTGGCAGGGGCCTGAGGAGACCTATCGTGATTTTATTAGCCGCTTAACGGCTGCAGCCGAACGACTTGTTGGTAAAGATGAGAATGAAAGTGAATTTATCAAACACCTTGCCTATGAAAATGCAAACCTTATTTGTCAGGATGTTCTTCGTCCATACCGCCGCACTGGCGGTATTTCTGACTTTATAAAACACTGCGCGGAGGTCGGTCCCTCACATAATCTTGGATTGGCCATAGGAGCTGCTCTTCAGGGTTTAATCCAGAACCCTGCCTTGCTTGCTCAAAAAATCTGTTTTAATTGTAAACAGCCCGGTCATTTCTCCTGAGACTGCCCAGCGCCTAAGGCCTCTTGCCCTGAAAGGCCGAGACCGTCCACCGTTTGCCCTCGTTGCAAACGTGGTCTTCATTGGGCTTCTGAATGCAGATCCAAAACCGATTATCAAGGAAACCCTTTGTCCCCTCACTCCGCGGTTCTGGAAAATGCCCAGCGGGGCCAGCCCAGGGCCCCCTTTTCGAGACAAACCCCTGGGGCCATCAGGTTTGTCCCCCAAGGCCACCAATCTCCTCAGACCCAGCGCCCAACGTCGCACTCACAAGCCTTGCCTCCCTATCAAGAGCAACAACAGGCAGCGCAGGGCTGGACCTCTGTTGCTCCTCCCACACAGTATTAACTCCTTAACAAGGCACCCAAGTAGTTAATACCACCACCTTCGGTCCTCTGGCAAAGGGATTTTTTGGCCTCGTTTTGGGCAGAGGCAGCTCAGCCTTCAGGTTATTTGTCTTTCCTGGCATTATTGATTATGACTACAGGACAGATTCAAATCCTTGTCAAAACAGAGCAGGTTATTGATCTCGTATAGCACAACTAGTTCTCTCGCCCTTAATTAACCTATCTAACCTGGATCAGGGACCTGCTAAAGGCAATTCCAAATTTGGCTCCTCTGATGCCTATTGGGTCCAGCAAATGTCCCCTGAACGGCCTTTATTAACACTCACACTGGATGGCAAACAATTTGAGGGACTTCTTGATACTGGAGCCGATGCCCCCATAATTTCTTTTGATTGTTGGCCCGCTTCCTGGCCCCTTACTCCCTCTTTGACCCATTTACAGGGTATCGGGCAATCTGCCAACCCCATGCAAAGTTCCAAATATCTACAATGGAAAGACCCTGAAGGAAACACCGGCATTGTCAAGCCTTTTATAATAAAAGGTATTCCTCTTAATTTATGGGGCCAGGACATTCTTTCCCAAATGAAGCTTATAATGTGCAGCCCCAACGACGTTGTTGCTCATCAAATGTTAAAACAGGGATTCCGGCCTGGCAGTGGACTGGGAAAAAATAAGCAGGGTATCACTCAACCCCTAATGGTCTCTCCTCGTGAAGGACGCCTAGGTTTTGGATCACAAAATTTTTCCTAACAGCCACTGACAAACCTGCACCCCAGACTCACGCAGACCCTATAATATGGAAGTCTGACAATCCTGTCTGGGTTGATCAATGGCCTTTGAGTTCTGAAAAGCTTCATGTCGCCCAAGTGCTAGTGCAGGAACAACTGAGGGCAGGCCATTTAATAGAAAGCTCTTCCCCATGGAATATTCCTATTTTTGTTATATGTAAAAAATCTGGAAAGTGGCGGCTTTTGCAAGATCTTAGGGCTGTCAATGCCACCATGCACCTTATGGGAGCGCTCCAACCTGGGCTCCCCTCTCCAGTAGCTATCCCTCATAGTTACTACAAAGTAGTTGTTGACCTCAAGGACTGCTTCTTTTCCATTCCCCTTGCACCACAAGACCAAAAGAGGTTTGCCTTTTCCCTCCCCTCAATTAATTTCAAAGAACCTATGAAAAGGTACCAGTGGGCCGTTTTGCCACAAGGGATGGCGAACTCCCCTACGTTATGTCAAAAATATGTCGCTGCAGCTCTTCACGATGTGCGCAAAACCTGGCCACATATTTACATCATCCACTATATGGACGACATCCTTCTTGCGGGGCCTATAGATAGCGAGGTTCTCCAGTGTTTTGGCCACCTTAAAAGGCAATTAACCACTTCTGGCCTTGTCATTGCCCCAGACAAAGTCCAGTTACAAGACCCTTATGCTTATCTTGGTTTTTACATTTTTGGCCCTACTATTACCACACTAAAGGCAACTCTTCGCCGAGACCAGCTGTCCACGCTCAATGATTTCCAAAAACTCTTGGGCAATATTAACTGGCTCAGGCCTTATCTAAAACTCACTACCAGAGAACTTAAGCCCCTCTTTGCCCTTCTTGAAGGGGATTCTCATCCAAATTCCCCTCGATCTTTCACCCCTGTTGCTCTGCAAGCCCTACAAAAAGTCAAAGAGGCTATCAATAAACAATTTGTAACCAATTTAGATTATTCTAAAACTTTTAGTTTGTTAATTTTTTTTAGGGGATAGCGCGAACGCAGTCCCCCACTACCACAAATTATGCAGTCGAGTTTCCCACATTTGGGGAAATCGCAGGGGTCAGCACATCCGGAGCGCAATGGGTGAGCCTCGCCCTGGGAAAACCACCTTCGTGATCATGGTATCTCCCCTGCCAGGTAAGTATTAGTTTGTTAATTTTTAACACACCCTCTACTCCAACTGGCCTGTTGTGGCAAGATAACCCCCTTATTTGGATCCATTTACCCTCGTCACCGTGCAAGGTTTTACTCCCTTATTATGATTCTGTAGCCGAGTTAATTATTCAAGGATGCCAGACTAGCCTTAAATATTTTGGCCTAGAACCATTTAAAGTTATCCAGCCATACACCTGCCCACAGGTCGATTGGCTCATGCAGCAAACAAACTGCTGGCCCGTTGCATGTGCATCCTTTACAGGAAGTATTGATAATCATTACCCCCCAAATAAATTAGTTCAATTTTGTTGCCTCCATGCCTTTATTTTTCCAAATATCACTAGTTTATACCTTCTTAACAACGCACTTTTAGTTTTTACTGATGGGTCCTCAACAGGGATTGTGGCCTTTTGTGTAGATGGTACAATTACTAAAATCCAAACCAACTGCGTTTCAGCTCAGTTGGTCGAGCTCAGGGCCATTATGTGCATCTTATCACAATTTGCAAACAAACCCCTTAATATATACACTGATAGCGCTTACTTGGCACATTCCATTCCTTTGTTGGAAACTACCCCTCAAATAAAAAAGACTGCTGAAACTTCGGCCTTGTTCTTGGAATGCCAGAAAACCATTCAGGCCAGAACAGTCCCCTTTTTCACTGGTCATATTAGGGCCCACTCGGGCCTCCCCAGCCCTTTATCCCAAAGCAATGGGGTTGTTGATGCGGCCACCCGCCTTGTCGCCTTTGCCTCCGTAAATAACGTTGAAAAGGCCCGCACAGCCCATTCCTTACATCATATTAATGCTCAAACTTTACACTTAATGTATAAAATAACCAGGGAACAAGCTAGACAAATAGTGAAACAATGCTCCAACTGTGTAACCCATCTCCTGGTACCGCACTTGGGAGTCAACCCTAAAGGGTTGGTGCCAAATGATATCTGGCAAATGGATGTAACCCATCTTTCTGAATTTGGTAATTTAAAATATGTTCACGTATGCGTGGACACCTTTAGTGGATTCGTAGTAGCCTCCCTCCAGACAGGAGAGGCCACCAAACATGTTTTAGCTCACCTTTTGCACTGCTTTCCTATACTTGGAATCCCTAAGCAGATAAAAACCGACAACGGCCCTGGTTACACAATGGCAGCTTTGCGAGATTTGTTGCAAACTTCATATAAAACATGTTACTGGTATCCCCTATAATCCCCAAGGCCAGGGGGTAGGAGAAAGATCAAACTTAACAATAAAACTTACTATTGAAAAAATAAAAACAGGACAATGGTATCCTACAAAAGGCACCCCCCGGAACCTTCTTAATCACGCCTTATTTATACACAATTTCTTACGCCTTGATGACTTGGAAAAATCAGCTGCAGACCGGTTTTGGCACCCTAAATCTAACTCACAGTTTGCCATGGCAAAGTGGAAAGACCCTATAAACAATTGATGGCACGGACCGGACCCAGTACTTATCTGGGGACTAGGCTCCGTTTGTGTCTATTCTCAAGAGCACAATGCAGCAAGATGGTTACCAGAAAGACTGGTCAGACAAATGGACCATAAACCTGAAGTAATGCCCTCCAGGGAGGAGTCAAATCCCTGAGAGATCGTTCTCTTTTTGTGTTTTTACAGGCTCGACAAATATACGTTAGCCCAAAGACCCTTCTATGCACAGATGTGGACTTTCACCTCCTGTTTTGGAATCAGAATCGCGGCAATCGCTCCCTTCCTATTACTGTTTGCCGTGGGGTTCACTGCTGCGACACCCAACGATTGGACCTGGTGTCAAAACTGAACCTTATTCTCCTTTATTTACTGATTTGTCTAATGTTCGCAGGATTAGATTGTTTTCAATATTTTTATTAGTCTCTCCCCAAGCTTTGTCCATGATGGCACAATTTTCAATTTTGGTCACAATTTCAGTGTTGTGTCTCCCCCTTGCGGCTACCTTGCAACCTCAAGCTGTTTACAGGTTTTACCTTACCGAAAACAAGACGTCAGGAGACTCCTCCCAGCGCCTCCTGGGTGTGGACCATTCCACCCTTTTGGCCACGTTTGATTGCCCCTCTTCTGGGTGCCCGACCTACAATAAGGAATTTAAATTTAATAATTTTTTGTCGGGCTACTCAAGTTCCCCAGTCGTTTGTTTTCTATTTGATCAAACAAGAAGCCCCTTTTGTGCCAAGCAGTGGATTCATAAAAATGTTGGCTGTCCCTGGTTAAGCTGTTGGAGGCATTATTTAACCAGGTCAATAAATTGTGCTTCTGGTGTCATGTTTTACCGTTGTGGTTCCTCCCTCATGTTCTCCATTCCTAACCCCTTTGATACATGTTGGAATTCTTTACAAAAAGGAGGCCTTTATTTAAGTGGAAAACAGTTACCCTTCAGCCAAACGTCTTATTTGGCGAGCCCCGGTTACCCCCTCACATGTACCCCAGAGCACTCTGACCCCATCTGTCCACGTCCAAATTCAAAAACAAGAAAAACAATTAACCCAGGTACTTTCCCAAAGCAAAGTTAGCCACCCTTTTTCTTGGATCTCGCTTTTACAGCAAGGCCTAGCCTTGGTTAATTTCACTGGAATAACTAACTTTTCCTCGTCTTATGTGCACCGCACTAAATCGCCCCCCGCTTGCTGCAGTCCCAACCTCCAACCCTATTTCTAATACTGAGACCACCCCGCCTTCCCAAACTCCAATAACTATCAGTGATGTTCCCCTTTATTTACCCCTTGGCACAACCCAAGTCCCGTTTTGTTACTCCGCGCTGTCCTCATCCCTTTGTAATAGCTCTCTCACACTCACAACAGAAGCAGTTGCGCCCAATGCCTTTTTCTTTTGGTGTAATCATATCCTCACAAAACATTTGAATGCTTCCCTTCCGTCTTCCTTATGGTGTATGCCTGTTACTTTGGTGCCCCAATTAACTGTTTATACCACCGCTGAATTTCAATCTAAAATTTCCCCCCCACCCCCTTTCCAAGTCGAAAAGAGCTATTTTTCTCCCCGTCCTGATGGGCCTTTCATTGGCCTCCTCTGTCACCGCTGTTGGTTTTGGAGGAGGAGCACTTGGACATTCTATCACCGCCACCAACGACCTTGCCACTCGCCTTTAAGAAGCTCTGGATGACTCTGCACAGTTTTTGGCATCTCTCCAAAGACAAATCAACTCTTTAGCTGAAGTTGTTCTGCAAAACCGACGTGCGCTTGACCTTATTACAGCCGAAAAGGGGGTACTTGTCTGTTTTTACAAGATTAATGAATCGGGATTAGTTGAGGAACGGGTGAACAATCTCAATAAGATCAGTAGGGAACTACTTAATTTCAGACGCCCGCCCCCAAATTCGCTTAATTCAATGAATTGGTGGTCCTCGCCGTTATTTTCGTTTCTTGCCCCCTTTATAGGGCCGGTAATTGTTTTTCTTGTTGTAGTTTCATTGGGGCCCGTTATCTTTTACAAACTTATGTCTTTTATCAAACAACAAACAGAGGCCATCCAGGCCAAGCCCATACAGGTCCATTACCATCGCCTTGATATGATTAGTCGGGGCGGCTCGGTATCTGAAGATGAGTGTGCGTCACCGGTAAGACCCTCTGCCCTTATGAAATGAGTTGGATAGCCAATGACGGGTAAGACTGGGTGCCCCTGACACCAACCTAAGACAGGCCTTGGTTCGCCTCCACCTAAGGTGGATAAGATGCGTTCACAGAAGGTGAAGACGGGTAAGGGTCAGAGCCACACCTGGCAACCTGAGACAGGCGCAACTCCGTAAGGGTATCTCATTTTCTAAATACATAAAACAAAAAAGGACTACCTGTTGGGAGCCGATGGCCATTAAGGCCCTAGTTTCAGCTACGTAGCAGAAACTTGGCTGCTTCCTAACAGCAAAGCTTTGTTTCCTGCCCAACTCCGCCCCCACATCCCAAGCTATGGGCGGTTGCGATAGCTGACCTTGCCGTTGGTTAAACTACTGAGCACCCACTGGACCGCAGACATACCATATTAGGAGCGTAGCAAACTTGGTAATGCATGTAATAAACCTTAATTTGCATGCGGACGTCTTTGAGAACTATTGCGCGCCCTTTTCACCTGCAGCTGATTGGCTAACGTTGTTATGCTTCATTGTAATACACATATTGTATTGGATGTTATGCAGTATGCCTCATTAGAATACACACCTCCCAGTTCCTCTTTATTGTAAATATATGCCTCGAGTTTTGACAAAATAAACGGGCTTGATCAGCCCTTGTCTTGCTCCACGTCTCTGTGTCTTTCTTCCATCCAGGTTCGCCGCCCCTGCGGGTCACCGCGTGAGGGTCTCGCTGGACGAGACCCCTACACCCACTGGGTGGGGAAAACGTCCAGACACTGAATGCCTACTGGGCCCCCAGTCACCGCCAGCAGAGTTGGAAGGGGAGAGGAGAGGCAGACTTGGAGAGACAAAGGCAGAGGTGCAGGGGTAGGGCGAGGGGCTCACCAGCCACGAAGTCCCCGAAGCCAATGGTGGAGATGGTGATGAAGGAGTAGTAGAGGCCCTCGATGTAGTTCCAGTCCTCAGTAACCATGAACACGAAGGGTGGGATCACCAGGTGCACCAGGACCCCCCACACGATGAAGATGGCCGTGCAGGTGATCTGCGCCTTCCGCTGGCGGGGATGGGGAGAGGTCAAGTAAAACACGGGGTGAGCCGGGAAGCCCCAGGGAAATGAGGGAGGGACGCCCCCAATGGGACCCAGAAGGGCTTGGGGCCCCGATCCTTAGTCTTCCCATCCCCCACCACCTGCCCCAGCCCCTCACCTCTCCCCAGGGTAGAGGACTTACCAGGCTCACGCCTCTCTTGGTGAGGAACTGGCCCAGTCTCTTGGCACGCCCCCCGAAGAACTTGCCCAGGGCGCTGATCCATGTCAGGCAGAGCGGTACCCCGAAAAGGCCATAGAAGATGCAGAAGAGGCGTCCAGCGGGGGTCTTGGGGGCCACGTTGCCATAGCCTGAGGAAGGAGGTTGGGAGCGGAGGGCAAAAAGAAGGAAGGGTCTTTGTGGGAAGGCAGTACAGCGGGGTGGGCAGGAGTGAAGAGAGAGCCACTGAGTGGGGGGTGGGGGTGGGGGGAAACCCTGACTTAGAGTGGCTCTCCTTTCCCTCCTCCCTCCCGGGGGGTGGGGCAAGGGGCAATCTTTAGGTCTTACTTATATACACCACACTAGTTAGCATGGAGTGGACACCGATTCAGGCTCACCCTGTGGGTGCAGCCAGCCTGGACTCAAACACCCATGCCCTCAGTTAGCCCCTGAGCGCATTAACCATTTGCACCGCCAGGAACCTCCTTAATGACATTTCCCTGGGAAATGACACTGGGATCGCACCATCATTTGGAACAGCTAGGATGGCAGGGGCTGTGGCTTTTCCAGCGGCTGGGACATCCCTGAGGGCAGGCCAGCGCCTCCCCCAGTAGGTCTCCCACTCGTGCTGAGGGCCACACCGTGCAAACTTGGAAAAGATGCCCTGCAGTAGCCACTCTCCCACGCCCTCCCTTCTCACATGTACGTGGCTGCTGCTTGTATTAAGGGAGAGGCCCGTCCCCTGCTCTTTGAGGCTGGGCTGGCCAGTCCAGTGCACTGGGAATGCAACTACATAGGTTTAAGAATTCTGTTTCTCCTTCTTGAAGTCTTGGCCCATGGGATTGTCCTACCCCCTTGGAACCTCGTCACCAGACTCTGAGAGGCCCAGGTGTGTGTGGAGGTACTTGGGGGCCACTGACACCCACCACCCCCAGCTGAGATCCCAGCCTCTAGCCCTCATGGCTCTCAGATGTGCAGCTCCAGCCACAACCTAGGACACCGGAGCATGCACGGATAAACTGAACTCTGTCAAAAGATTGTTTTACGACACTAACTTCCTCAAGAAGAGATGCTAAACAACGACTGCAGAGGAACCAACAGGGACAATGGACCAGATTCTATGTCCCTGGGTAGACACTCTGAATATATTTCTACCCAATCCTTGGCGAACCACGCCATGGACTAAGGTCCCACCGTGAGGACCTTGGACACTGACCTTGCAGGCAGCACGGCATAACCCAAGGGCTACACCAGGATTTGACATAGTGGCCCTGCTGAATGAATTGAGCCCTGCCTTGGAGTTACCTGCACTCTTAGACTGAGGACCGGGGCGCTTGGATGCGAGAGGAAGCAGACAGTGGCCGCCCAGGGGGTTGGGGAAGTGGCGGTCATCGGCGCTTGGGGGAACCCACAGTTGGGTGGGTCTCCAATGGAAAGGGTCCAGAATCACTATTTGGTACCTCCATGCCCCCCTCGCAGTGACATGACAGGTTTTGATCTGTTGGGCAGGGATCTGAATTTGGAAGAATTGATCCAGGAAGTTCCCCCGGCACCAGTCCCCATGCATAAGGTCAACAGAGCTCAATGGAATGGGAGATCCAACTGCTTTCGGTAACAACTCACGGGTGCGGCTCACACAGACCCCTCATACCGAGAGGGTCTGGAGGGCTGTGTCATTAGAAAAATCGATTACGTATCGGTGCAGTGGCTTTATACCCCAGGGGCATGATTCACAACGTGTGCTTCTTTGTTTCTATGGGTTTTTGTTTTCCTGCCTTTTGTATGTGTTTGCTTGCTGGTTGGTTGGTTGCTGTTGACGCAGTTGGTTTTGGGCGGTTACAATTTTGTCACAGTACGCCGCCAGAGTAAACCTGAATTGTGCATATCCAGGAACAAGCAGATGGATTCTGGGCTCCCACTGAAGTCTAGCCCCAATCCAAGAACAGTTACAGTAAGTTTAGCCCCAATCCAAGAACAGTTACAGTAAGTTCTGATCACATGGCCCTGCTCAATACTCACCTTCATGGAATGATCACTGGAGAGCAGGGTGCTACAGCAAAGTGTGGTGAAGAGAGCAGATGGTACCTGGCTATCAATTGGAATAGTGACTGGGGTCTTAAAAGCTTATATTCAAACAAGCAGCCGTCTAAGGGAAGAGTCAACTAAATCCACATGGAAGAAGCGCACCAGCTTGTGTGATCCAAAGACAACAATTATAAAACTCAACTATGATGAAGGGAAAAGTATCAAAGCTAAAAGTATGAACCTCCACTTAGTAGAAGGCTGTGGAGGACAATGGGAGCCTAAAACCCATCTGTAGAGTAACTAGTGGGATAAGGCCGCTGGCAGACTCCCATTAGCCACAGGAAGGGTCTTGAACCAGCCTTACTATGACAGAGATCATTGTCACCTTCATTATGCTGGATTGAACTTGATACGTGGGTCAGCTTGACCTAACCTGAATTTTTTTCTAGATGCATGTCTTGCATATTCCATTAAAAACATTTCTTCCCTGTTTTTATCAACTATTGAGGGGAGTCTTCTTTCTTATTCATTATTTGTCTATTTTTATATTACTGCATATGCTTGAGTATAAGCTGTTTTTCAGCACATTTTTAATGCAGTTTTTGTGGTAAAATTTAGGTGCCTCGGCTGATAACAGGCTGTATACGGTGTTATTATTTTATCCCAGTTTATTGTGTTTTTTATTATTTCTGTTGGGCTTCCCAGTTTGTGAAGCACAGAGGAGTAGGTGCATAGAGATAGTAACTGATGTGAGGGTTGACAGACAGGGGAGTCTGGGGTTCGGGAGGAGATGCGGAGGGTGAGGCGATTTGAGGAGCAAACAATGAACTCGGGAGGGGAGAGGGAGCACTAGAACTGCCTGTAATCACACAACTCATTTTACAACTAATTTAACAATTAAAAAAAGTTATAAAAATCTATTGTGGTCATGACTGTACAATTCTTGATATGAATGAACTATTGAATTATAAGGTATGTTGATCAGGAGCTAATAAAACAAATAAAAAAGTCACTAGCTGTGGGGTGGCTTCTTATGCAGTCACAGATAACCAGAGTAGACTCAAAGAAAGAGATTTACTAAATCCCATTAATATGATTGTTTGCCACCCATTTACCTGGCTTGGCTCCTAAATCTGGGTGGCCAGAAATGGACTCTTAAAATGCTCCTTGGAGTTAAGACAGGGCAGTGGGCACCTTGAAAGGCCCTAGAGGAACCTTATGGGGGCAGGGGGCTACCGCAAATCCGAGCCTTGCTGGAGCAGAGCCACCCACCGCGAGCAGACCGACTTACCGATTGTGGTGATGACCGTGGCTGCAAAGATGACGGCATTGGGCCAGTTCCAGTTGTTGAAGGTTTGATTCCCTGTGATGGCCACTCCCTGATCGGAAGCATTGGATACTACCTAGAGACAAGAGGAAGACGCTGAGGCCACACGCACAATCTTCCTAAGTGGCCAGCGGCACCGTATTCAATTCCTCGTGGGTGTTCTCAAATGATCCTCGTGGTGAAGTGGTTTGCCTAAGGTCAGGCTCCAGGGTCTGTTCATCCTCTTAAATCTCTGAGCCAGTGTTTCTCACACGTATCAGCACACACCAGAATTCCCCGGAGGGCTTGTTAAATGCAGGCTCCCTACTCGCCCCCGCACCACCACCCCAGCTTCTGATTCAACAGGTCTGGCGAGGGGCCCCAACAAAGGCCAATGGCACTATTCTGTGGTAAAGGCAGGTGTGATGAAAGACGCATGGGGGGGGCTGTATTACTCCCTGCCCCGCCGCGCCCCAATAGCCTGTTAAGGTGGGTCTGCACAAACCAGACAGTGCTCAGCTACCATCCACTCGTTCTAAGGGTCTGATCCATGAGTTTATAGAACAAGCCTGATCCAAAGGAGGCAGCTGTCAAGGAGATTCCCAAATTTTCATGGAATTCAGGTCTTCCGGATCCACCAAGACTGGATGAACCCCTTCCCCCAAATAACCTAAAAAACCCGAGATAACCTTCAGACCGCAACCCTTAAACCAAAAATACAAGAGTGGCTTCAGGAAGAAAGGAACAGGTAACATAATCCTTCCACATTCTGAAGACCTCTCGCCCTCCTTTAGAAGCTCTGGTGGCGACCACATGGCCATCCCCACTATGAGACACAACATCCCCCAGTGACCCATAGCCCTACAGGGGACAACACTGGAGACAGTGTGAAAACTGCACCCGATCTGATCCTGCCACACAGAGGCAAAACACTAAGGGCGTGCAACAGAACAGCAAGGGAACTGCGCGGCGAAGTCCCCAGGCATGGTGCCCCGACAGACTGGACTGGAAAACACTCCTAAAGGCTAACAAATGATCCTTGAACTAATTACAAGCTTTTCTTTCTTGTTGTGTGTTTTTTGGTCATTGGTTTGTTGTATATTGTTGCTTGGTTTACTCTGTCTTGATTTTGTGCATGTTCTTATCTCAGCGGCTCTGTCTAAATAAGATAGGCTAGCTGAACAATCTGGAGGAGAAAACAAAAGGACCAACAGTTCTGGGAGGACACAGGAGAGGGGGAGGTGGGGGGAAAGGAAGTGGTGTTAACAAACCCATGGATAGGGAACAACAAGTGATCCAAATTGGTGGTGAGGAGGGTGTGGGAGGCCTGGTTGGGCATGATCCAGGGTAAAGTAATAAAGAGGAATTGCTGAAACCCTGGTGGGGACTGAGCATGATAGTGGGACAGGAGGAAATTCAAGGGAAATAGAGGCAAGAGCTAGGAGGCAAAGGGCCTTTATAGAGGTCTAGATAAAGGCAAGTATATATGCAAATATATTTATATATGAGGATGGGGAAATAGATCTATGTGCATATATTTATAGGTTTAGTATTAAGGTAGCAGAAGGATATTGGGCCTTCCCTCAATGCAAGACTACTTTCTTCTATTAAATTGGCATTCTATGATGCTCACCTTCCCGACACAACCACTGAAGACAAAGCGGGTGAATAAGCATATGTGAAGAAAGCTGATGGTGCCTGGATATCAAAAGATATAGCGTCTGGGGTCTTAAAAGCTTGAAGGTAAACAAGTAGCCATCTAGCTCAGAAGCAATAAAGCCCACATGGAAGAGGCACACCAGCCTGCGTGATCACAAGGTGTCAAGGGATCAGGTATCAGGCATCTTCAGAACAAAAAACTCTTCGGAACCACGTGATCACACAGGCTGGTGTGTTCTTCCTCTGACAAGGACATGATCAACTGGGGTTGATCCGGATGATGAGAAAGAGAAGGTAAACAAGCGGCCATCTAGCTCAGAAGCAACAAAGCCCACATGGAAGAAGCACACCAGCCTGTGCGATCACAAGGTGTTGAAGGGATCAGTTATGAGGCATCATCAGGACAAAAAATCTTACCATAGTGAATGAGGTGGGGGGGATGCGGAGTGGAGACCCAAAGCCCATTTGTAGGCCACTGGTGATCCCCTTGCAGAGAGGTCTAGGGGAGGCGATGAGCCAGACAGGGTGCAACATAGCAATGATGAAACATACAACTTTCCCCTAGTTGCTTCCCCTAAATGCTTCCTCCTCACCCCCCACTATCAAGGTCCCAATTCTATCTTGCAAGTCTGGCTACACCAGAGGATGTACACTGGTACAGATAGGAACCAGAATCACAAGGAATTCAGGGCGGATGAACCCTTCAGGACCAGTGGTGTGAGTGGTGATACTGGGAGGGTAGAGGGAGAGTGGGTTGGAAAGAGGGAACCGATTACAAGGATCTACATGTGACCTCCTCCCTGGGGGACGGACAACAGAAAAGTGGGTGAAGTGAGACGTTGGACAGGGCAAGATACGACAAAATAATAATTTATAAATTATCAAGGATTCATGAGGGAGGCAGGAACAGGGAGGGAGGGGAAAAAATGAGGACCTGATGCCAGGGGCTTAAGTGGAAAGCAAATGTTTTGAGAATGATGAGGGCAATGAATGAACAAATGTGCTTTGCACGATTGATGTAAGTATGGATTATGATAAGAGTTGTATGAGCCCCTAATAAAGAGATTAAAAAAAGAAAGAAAAGATAAGCCCCACCCAGTGCTTTGGAGTACTCAGGACATTTGCATTTGAAGAGACACTTGCCTAGGGAGCTGTTGGTAGATTGAAGAAAAAAGGAACTCTGGTTTTTTGAATTTTGAACTAGTGGTTTGTGTCTGAAGCTGGAAAAATTTGGAGCCATAAAGTCTCCTCTCTAGGACTGAACATTAAAGGGAACCTGTGGGCAGCGTGAAAGGCTTGCTAGGTGACCACTTGAGTGAATGTGGGAGAAACGCAGCAATAAGGAGATGGGTTGAGTCTGGCCACTGACACCCGTGGACCTGGTTCACAGGGACTAGAGGGGAAGATGAGAGCAGGTTGGATGCTCTGAAGTTCATGACCTAGCCCACGGGTTATTGAGAATCTGTGATTGGGCCAAGGTGACATGGCCAGTGGGCACCCTGGTGAGGCTAAGCAAAGCAGTGGCCCACATTTAGTTAATCAGAACCCGACCCGGTGAAGAGAAACATTTTGAGCCTGTGAATTGGTGGATATCGCTGCTGATTTTATGGATGGTCTGACCTGATTTGACTTTGCTTACGGATGCAGACTCACAAGGTTCCAACTGAAATGACGATTCTTCCCATCAAAGAACATGCTTGTCTTCTCAGAGCACTGGGTCTATGTAAGTGGGCAGTATAGAAATTGGATACACAAAACGGGGTGGAAAAAGGCATGAAGTGGCTAGCTTACAAACTTTCATAGATGTGGGAATTTATTCATAGGATTATAGGATTGTGGTATAGGTGTTCACTTATAGAATACTATGTTAAATGAGGTTAGCACATTTTGGATTGTATGCATTTTAGTTTTATCTGTTAAGTACAGATAAGATTTTATCATTGTTTTGTTTTAAAATTATGTATGACTAAAGAGTTGTATAAAGGTGTCAAGTTGAAAAAAAAATAAAGGCTCTGGTGGCCCAGTGGGTTAAGTACTGGGCTGCTGACTTCAAGATCAGCAGTTCTAACCCACCAGCTGCTGCCCTGTAGGCTGTGGCAAAGATGTGCAGTCTCGGACACTCTAGCGATGGACCAGTCCTGGCTCTGCCTTACAAGGTCGCCAGGAGTCAGAATCAACTCAATGACAAAGAGCTGTTCCCTCTGAGACAATACCAACCTCACTGCCACCTAGTTGATTGTGACTCCCAGAGAGCCTACAGGACAGGGGAGAGCTGCCCCCGTGGACTTCCGAGACGGCCACTGTTTATGGGGGAAGAAAGCCTCTTTCTCTCATGGAGCACCTGGTGGTCTTGGACTGCTGACCTTGAGGTGGGCAGGCCAAGCTGTTTCCACTACACCACGAAGGCCCCATGCGGTCCCCTGAAGTCTTCTTTACATCAAACGGGAGTTCAACTCGACAAGGAGAAAACACCTGCCTTGACCCATCTCCACAGGAGCACCTCCAAAGAGACAGGAAACCTAAAGTTCCGGGAGGCAGTGAACGAGCTTCTGTGGATGGGGCAGGAACCACTCAGAGGGGAGGGGGCCGCATCACTGAAAGAAGGGCTCTTGGTGGCACTGACACCCATGTGTACACATGGCGGGTTTGCCTGTGTGTTCTGAGTGTCTTCTTAGCAACAATAATTACTTGGGGGGTAGGCAGGTGGTTGTCTTAGAAAGGACCCCTCCTATACCTTTGCCACCACTGCCAGGTAAGTGTGAAGGTCAACACAGTGCTCTCTTGGAGGTGGCTCCTGGTTAAAAATCATCTGGTTGGTCCTCCTTGATCCCCCCCCAGGCCCTCCCTTTTCTCTCTGCCCTGGGCTGGGCAGTGACTGATCGCCTAATGGTGACACATTTCTAGATAATTCCGTTATCAGTCACAACAAACTCCCAGGAACTGGGCAGCAGGTAAAATGCCACCTGGAAGGCAAAAGGCATTTATAGAGCTCTAGATACAGGCATGTACATATGTAAATATATTTATATATGATGGGGAAAAGACCTATTGCATATATTTATAGGTTTAGTATTAAGGTAGCATCTGGACATTGGTCCTCCACTCAGGTACTCCCTCAATGCAAGAACACTGTGCTCTATTAAACTGGCATTCCACGATGCCCACCTTCCTGACACAATTGCTGAAGACAAAGCAGGTGCATAAGCTAATGTGGTGAAGAAAGCTGATAGTGCCCGGCTATCAAAAGAGATAGTGTGTGGGGGTCTTAAAGGCTTGAAGATCAAGAAGCAGCCACCTAGCTCAGGAGCAACAAAGCCCACATGGTAGAAGCACAACAGCCTGTGTGATCATGAGGTGTTGATGGGATGAGGTATCAGGCATCAAAGAACAAAAAAATCATATCATTGTAAATGAGGGGGAGTAGGGGCCCAAAGCCCATCAGTAGGCAACTGGACATCCCCCTTACAGAAGGGTTCCAGGGAGGAGATGAGCCAGTCAGGGTGCAGTGTAGCAATGGTGAAACATACAATTTCCTCCCCCTGACTATCATGATCCCAATTCTACCTTACACATCTGGCTGGACCACTGGTACAGATAGGAACTAGAAACAGGGAATCCAGGGCGGATGAATGCTTCAGGACCAAGAGTGAGAATGGCGATACCAAGAAGTTGAAGGAAAGGTGAGGTAGAAAGGGGAAACAGATTAAAAGGATCTGCATAAATAACCCTCCCTAGGGGACGGCCAATAGAAAAGTGGGTGAAGAGAGACATCAGACAGTGTAAGACACGACAAAATAATAATTTGTAAATTACCAAGGGTTCATGAGGGACGGGGAAGTGGGGAGGGGCAACAACGAGGAGCTGATACCAGGGGTTTAGGTGGAGAGCAAATGTTATGAGAATGATGAGGGCAATGAATGTACAAATGTGCTTTACATAATTGATGTATGGATTGTGATAAGAGTTGTATGAGCCCCTAATAAAATGATTTAAAAATAATTTCTTAAATTATCAAGGGTTCATGAGGGAGGAAGGCAGGGAGGGAGGGGGAAAATGAGGAGCTGATACCAAGGGCTCAAGCGGAACGCAAATGTTTTGAGAATGATGACAGCAACAGATGCACTTGACACAATGGATGGATGCATGGATTGTGATGAGTTCTTTGGGCCTCCCAAAAAATATTTAAAAAAAAAAGAAAACAAACAAATGCCACTTGGAAAGTCTGCGGCGAGGTCCAGGAGAGGCCCCTGGGACACCCCCATTTGAAACCTCTGAGCACTTAACCTCTGCGCCACCAGGGCTCTTTCAAGGAACACTAGTAGCTGCCAAACCTGTTTCAACCTGGCCAGACAATGCCTCTATCCTACCCTTCAGCTCTGCCCACCATTCACCCTGAGCTCCCAACTGGGTGAATGACAGGAAGCCCCCAGAGCTGGCTAGGATGGCCTCCAAACCTGGAGTTCCAGACTCTTATGTCCAGAAGACCCCCAGGCTGGGTCATCCAAGTCTGGAGGCCAGGCCCTCAGCTACAAACCGAAACACCCAACTCCTGCCATCGAGTGGACGCCATCTACCCTCTAGGACAGGGTAGAATTGCCCCTGTGAGTTTCTGTGACTTCAACTCTTTAGGGGAGTGAAAAGCCCCATCTTTCTCCGGAGGGAGATGCTGGCCTGGTGGTTAGCAGCCCAGTGTGAACCCTACACCACCCACCACCAAGGCTCCTCTAGGTGGCTACAATGCCTTTAATGATCCAGTGGAGGTCTACGGAGAGAACAAAGGGAGGACAGGTGTAACAGGTAGCGCACTGTCCTTCTATGGCACCCAGAGGCTGTGTGGGGGTTGGTGGAGAGCAAGGAGAAGCGTGGGTCGCTGTGCCGTTTGCAGGGGCGGCGGTGGGGCCTGTGTCAATGGAAAGGCGGGACTCCTAGGAAGCATGTTGTATGACAACAGGCGCATCCGACGGGCCACCCCGTTCATGGCCTTCCGAGTGCCAAGGATAAACCGTGCTGGCTAGGGGACCGAGCCCAAGCTGGACGGAGAGATCCCAGGACTCTGCATGACGCAGGGATTGCCATCGCTGCCCAGGGAAAAGACCGTCGAGGCGAGCTTTCGGTGCCTTCTCTGGTCATTTCTATGGGATCTTGGCCACGAGGACGGGAGTATCAGAAGACAGGACGGGTAGACTCAGCAAACTTGGCAAGCCAGCCTGGAACACTTGCAATGCTTCAAGCAGCATGTGTGGAGCAAGCAGAAGAGGAAGTGGGCGCTAGCGGCTAGCACAGGTTCACCAGGAACAAGTCATGCTCAGCCTGGTGCGTCTCCTTTTCCAGAGGGGCTGCGAGAGCCTTGAAGTTTGGTGGAATGCGGTACATCTAGATTGCGGCGAGGCAGCTAACTGATGGGCTTGTAGAAACCCATGTGGACAAGGCAGAAAAGTGGGGCACAGTTGGAATGAACTGGATCCACGCAAGGCGTCACGATCCTTATCCACTGAGCTGGAGTCCTTATGATCAGCGTGCCAAAGCCTGGCCTCTTCCGATATTTTCATCAACAATGCGCTCTCTCTGTGTCACAGAGTCCATTCCGACTCACAGTGACCCAACGGAACAGGACAAGGGAGAACCAGCCCCGTCTTTCTTCCTCAGAATGGCTGGCGGTTTCAAACCACTGACCTTGAGGTTAGCAGACCAAACCACCCCCACGAAGCCACCAGGGCTTCTGATCCACAACAGTGAGGACCGCAGACGGCTTACCACTTGAAGGTGCGGGGGAAGCCACGTTGGGGAAAAGGAGGATGGGCTCGGATGGCAGCTAACGCACGCTATCAAGACTCCAAACCGCACGGACTGAGACAAGGCGCCCACATGAGCAACCAATGTCCAAGTCTTGCAATTTGGGCTGCTTTTGAATGGTGGTGCCAGCGGAGAAAAATGAAAGTCCCACGGACTGCCAAAAGAACAAAGAAATCAGCCTTGAAGAAATGTGGCCAGACTGCCCCCTGGAGACAAGGATGGTGAAACTTCCTCCCCACTTGGACATGCTGTCAGGAGAGACCAGTCCCCGGAGAAGGACATCACCATGCTTGGTACATGAGGGGTGGCACACAAAGAGGACGGTCCTCAATGAGATGGAGTGACACGGTGGATGCATCAATGGGCTTAAACCTAACAGCCGAGAGGGTGACAGCTTCCTTTTGTTGCACAAGGGATGCTTAGAATTGGAACCACTGGACAGCACCCAACACCCCCCAACACACAACACAACACACAAGGACCTGCAATGGCACAGACGCCATCTAACCTAAAGAGTGGGGGTTCTGAAGCCTCCCAGAGGTGCCGTGGAAGACGCAAAGATCCCAGCCACCGAGACCCTAAGGGGTAATTCTACTCTGATGGAGTTGCCGCCCTATGTTGCAATGCACTAGATGGCAATGGGTATCCCCCCTATCTCAGGAGGAAAGTCTTGCATTTTATCTAACTGTGAACTAGCAAACACCAGGGAGGTTGTGTAAAGAAAAATAAATATACGTAACCTCAGGCGGCACCCATGACATCTCCAGGACTGGGAGGTGCCAATCCCAGGTTTTCTGTGGGGTCAGGACACACCCCCCATTTCATTCCGGCGTCAGGTTTCACATGATCTGTTGTTCATCAACAGGCCAAGGTCCAAGAGGAGACAAGTCCCGGCTGTTTTAGATAATGAGCTACCACAGAAGGGACTGCCCTTGGCAGTAAGCTATTTCCAACCATGGCAGTGGTTACACCAAGGTGAACCATCCTCTTGCAAAGGGGGGATATCACGAATCTGGAGGTGATGACCCAGAATTCCCCCTTGCCCCAGACAGGGTTTGGGAATTCCACCGGAGGGGAATTTATTTCACTGGCACGGAATCACTCCACAGCACGGTCCACACCAGGCGCCTGTCTTCACCATGCTTTACTCGGTGATGAGGGCGTGGCAGGCACTGAGTGGACAAAGGTCTGGCATGCTGAATGCCCTGCAATTCAGAGCTGCACCCACAATGCCAACAGTGGAGAGATAAGACGAGACAGAGGAAGTCTGAGATTTGAGCAATCTTCAGTGGTAGAATGAACCCTTACCCAGCCGTGGTTAAACTTGGCCTATGTGCCTCCTCTGCCAGTGGGAGGCACCGATGTTGCCAGGATGCTGAAGAGGCCTCCGTGGAGCTTCCAGACTAAGACAGACTAGGAAGACCGTCATGGTGAGCACTTTCAAACACCATCAGTCTATGGATCGAAACAGTCTAGTATGTAGCCGATCGCTCAGAGGATGCACAACCAGGCAGTGTGCATGAGGTTACCATGCATAAGGGTTTGACCTGACTGGCAGCTAACCATCAGCACCACGACACCACAAAACCCAAACCAAACTCACTGCCATCGAGTCGACTCTTGGGGATCCTAGAAATGCCCCACGTGGGCTTCTGAGACTGCAACCCTTCATGGGAGTAGGAAGCCTCGATCTTTCTCCCAGAGAACAGGCTGTGGTTTCAAACTGCTGACCTTGGGGATTGCAGCCCAACAGATGTGTAACCACTACGCTGCCACCGCCACCACCACAAGGAGACAGACATCAAGAGTTGGCTAAACAGGGTCGGCAACAGGAGCAGAAAGGCCGGGGGCTATTTCCCACCTGTTATTCCACCTCCTGGGCCCAGGCTGCCTTTGCACGGGACAGACATAGGGGGTGTTTCCAAGAGCTCTCACCCACAGGTCTGGAAGGATCACTAGTGCTTACAATCCAAAGGCAGTAGTTATAGCCTGTGGCCTGATCAGGAAACTGAGGCTGAGAGGTGATGGGAGGGGTTATGTTCTAGACCAGCAGTTCTCAACCTGTGGTCTCCACCTCCTTTGGGGGTCAAACGACCCATTCACAGGAGTCGTCTGATTCATCACAGTGGCAAAATGACAGTGATGAAGTAGCAACGAAAATAATGTTATGTTGGGGGAACACCACCACATGAGGAACCGTATGAAAGGGTCGTGGCATTGAGAACCACTGTTCTAGACTGATTCAGAGTAAGCACAAGCCCCTGCTTTTGCCTGTCCTGGGCTCCTGTCTTGGCTCAGGGCACTTCCTCCGAGCAGCTGGCCTGGAAGCAGTGCGTGGTCCATCTCCATGCCCCGGGAAGGGAGCATGTGCTGCTGAATGACACCCCTGCTGCTGGGCTTCTTCTCCACCCACTCCCCAGCAGCCAAGCCAGGCAGTACTGTCCGGTGAGGCCCTCTTGGGCTCTATAGGTGAACTCAATACAGGCCCCTTCTCCCCGCCCCCCATGATCAGCTGTGGCCCTGGCTGGGTCACCTCCAGGCTACAGTCAGCATCGCTCAGCTCAGGCCTCTCAAAAACTGTTTCCCCAGCAAATGTTGGGGCTGACCCAGGACTTGAGGTCACTCCTGGGCTAGGGGGAGGAGCATGAGGGAGCCAGGCAAACACCCGGTTAGACAAGGTGTCCTGTCCTCGGGGTTATGGAAACAGCTTTCCTGGGAGGAGGTGGCCCCTGGTCACCCACAGGATTCTTTAACTTGGCTCCCAAAGTCACACAAGGCAATCTTCTGTCTTTCCGTGGAAGCTGGGAGAGCAGCAGGGTGAAGGGGAGCCTGCACACGGGCAGGCCCGGCTCTTGTTTGAGGATGGTGTCGGGTTCCTGTCCTCCTTGTTCTGCAATGATTTATTATGGAGGGCTTGGGCTGAGCCCTGGACATGCCCTCGCTCATGTCAGGAAGACAGACCCCTGCTGGGAAGAGGTTTTCATTTCATTTCTCTCCCTTTTTTTTCTTTCCCAGCATGCAAATGGCGATTTAAGGCTTAGCAGGGTTAAGTAAGTAGCTGGAGGTCATAGTGCAGAGAGCGATGAAGTCAGGGCTGGAGCCTGGTCCTGTCCCTGCTGTCCTACCCTCTCTCCCCACAAAGGCCACAGGAAGGAGGCCTGTGCGCGCCTCCACCCCTTCCAACCAGCTGAAACAACAGGGCCCCAAACCAGTCTGTCCACTTCAACCCAAGGCTGGCGTTTGGAGCCCAGGAGCACCCTGCTCCTGCCCTGTGCCTCAGGCAGCTGGCTGGCCTGCCCCACCTTCCTGGCTCCTGCTGCCCACGCAACCTGGGCTTCCGGCCTGCCCCTCATCTCTCTCCCCATCCCCTGCCCCCTCACCGCCCGCCATCCAAGGCTGCAGCTGCCAGGCGTTGTCCCCTTCCTGACAAGGGGGCAGATCCTGCGAAGAGACACACCACCAGCCCTGGGCACAGGCAGGAGGAGGCCTTCAGGCACTCAGGCTCTTGGACTAGCTGCAGCGCTACTTCCTGCCAGGAGTCTGGCTTCCACGGCAGGCATCGCTCCCATCCCAGAAGCCTTTCCTGCTCTGTGGGATGCAGCCTGGAGAACCCACCTCCAATTTAGCTTCCATGGGACCCTCGGGCTGTGGATGGTGCAGCTGCAGACGCTCCTTGTCATCCCTGCCTGCAGCTCCGCAAACTCACACCAGCTGAGCAACCTTTCTTAAAGAGCCCTGGTGTCCGGGTGGGTCACACCCTGTGCTGCTAACCAGTTAGCAGATCAAGCCCCCTTACTGCTAATCAGAGTTAGCGGATCAAGCCACCCAGCTGCACGGCAGGAGACAGGTGGAGGCAGATGCCCGTCCTTAGGAAGAGGGTCTCAGGTGGGGGAGAGTGCTAAGGAAGGGGGTCCTGAGTAGCAGAGGGGCACCTGTGGGGCTGGGAGAGGACCCCGGGGTGGCCAAAGGGGTTGCCCTTTCACTAGGAAAGGGACATCCATTCCCTGGAGGGTCTCGATGTAGGCAGGGCGAGTTGGAATGAATCAATGAGGGGCGCCAAGGTTGATGGGACAATTTATCTTTTACTCCCCCCCTCTACCCCCACCACCCCGCCCCAGCTTATTGAAGCCACTCATCAAAGTCAACACCGATTGCAACACTTCCTCACTGAGTGCTTACAGCTGCTAGGGGCCACCCTCCACCCCACTAGCTGGCAGTCACACTCTGAAACGGGAGGGCCGCCTCCCCACCTCCACAGCCTGTGCTCTGGGCTACAAGCAGTCTCTTGCCTGTTAGCAGCGGGACTCTGGGAAGGCTAGTGAGCCTCACTTTCCCCCTTTGCCCAAAATAACACCGATGCTGAGTTGATGGAAAACCCCGGCCAAACCCACCGCGCTCAGGACAATTCCAACTCAAAGTGACCTGACCTAGCGGAGCAGAGACATCATCTTGTGTCCAAGTCCCCCTCTTCCCTCACCAAGTCACCCGGGCTCCTTTCTCAGACCTGGAGGGGGGTCCAAAGGAGTGTGTGTGTGTGTGGCTTTTGCGGGGCAGCATGCTTAAGAACCACCTGGAGGCCTGGTGGGAATGCAGATTCTGATTCCAAGGTTTTTTGGGGGGAGAGGGGAAGGCAGGGGGCACCATGCAAATTCTCAGCAGCTTATGCGCCGCTTCAGTTGGCTGCTCACTGGCTGTGCAGGCTCCATGAGCCCATGTCTGTCTGTCCATCGTAACAAGTCACTCCATCCACGGAGCAGGCAGTGTTGCGCAGGCCACTTGGAGAGGGGAGTAGCAGCCATGAGCACTGCCAGGGGGACCTTTGCCACTTGGGCTTGTTTAGAAGTCCACAACTTCTAAAGCCAGTGATTCAGAAGAGGGGGAGAAAGGATGGGGAGGGCCCCAGGACCTTGGGAAGCACAGGTGGAGGAGGAGTCTAGAGGCCAGGGCTTGCAGGCACTGTAGCTGTCACTCAACCTGAAGGCCTCATCATTAGCATATCAAAAGAGAACCAAGCCTGCAACTCTGGTTCCCCAAGACCAGTGAGAACCTTCCTGGCTCCATTCTCCACTTGGACAACCTTCCCTCTCCATCTCCCCGGGACTGACCCTTGAAGTACACTCGGGGCAGGGGCAGAGCGTGTTTGCAGATGTGGGCACTGAGGTTTAGCTAGGGATCTTACTGGAAATAATAATGAAAAAAAAAAAACAACCCACCACCGTGGCTTCCAAGGCTTGGCCACCTTATGCATGTCCCTCCCGGTCGAGCTCGGTCCTGTTGGTTTTCAGTGGCTGATTTTTTCAGAACCAGATCAACTAACCTGTCTACCAAGATACCTTTAGGTGGACTTGAACTTTCAACCCATTTGCCACCCATTTGCAGCCTCCAGGGGTCAACCCCTTGGCTGCACACATGCCATCATCCAGGGGTCTGAATACAAACTACCCCCCAGATATCCCAGATATTGTTCAGCTGACTGGGGTGGGGTTTTCAGGAGCTCTGCAGGTGATTCTAAGGAGCAGCTGGTGCTGTGTGGAGGGTGAGGACTGAGCGTGGGCCTGCCCCCTCCAGCCGAGGAGGAGGTGCAGGAGGGCCAGGAGGGCGTATGTCAGGACAGGAGGAAGGAATCCCAGGTATTTGCTCACTGCCCTCTCACCCCAGACCAGGTGCACTGGGTGTGCCTTGAAGGGTGTCCCTAGTTTCCGGGCCACAAATTGGCCCAGGCCCAAGGGGTGCGTGCCACCCTGATACTGGTACCAGCTGTAGATCCGGCCTGCCTCTGCTTCTGCTGTGTGTCTTTCTGGGAGGAGCAGCAGGTGCCGGGAGCAGGGCAGGGGACAACTGAGTCTGAGTTAAGGCTATCGCAAGTTGACATCCTTAAATTCTTTTTGACTGATCTGCATATTCAGATTTGCTCCAATACCAAGAGATAATAAGCCAAAAATCCAAACTCACTGCTATGGAGTCGATCTTGAGTCATAGCGACCCTAGAAGGGCAGGGTTGAACTGCCCCTGTGGGTTTCCCCATTAACTCTTTATGGGGAGTAGAAAGCCTGGTCTTTCTCCTGAGGGGTGTTTGGTGGTTTCAAACCGCTGGCCTCACAGTTAGCAGCCCAGGATGTAAAATCACGACGACACCAGGGCTCCTTATGCCCAGATAAAGTGTGTGTGTGTTAAAGCTGGAGCAATAAACTGTTGGGGGCTGATGTGGTAGGATGTCCATGTGTAGGGTCTGTGAGCTCAGGTTGTCCTAGCTCAGCTTGGCCAGTCACTTGTCGAGATGCTCCAAGAATCCTTCCTTTTTCGGCCTACTTCCATGACTGTAAAATGGGCCAGGCTGGGATCATGGGCCTCTGTCTGAGCAAGGTTCCTGGGGTAACCCTGGGTAGTACCAAGGAGCCCTGGTGGTACAGTCAACAGTTTGAAACCACCAGCCACTCTGGTCCCAGGCCCTCTGCTCCAGCTCCAGCCCCTTCTGGGTCCCCAGGACCTGGTTTCTGCCCCTAGACGCACACATGCTTCCTTCGTTTCCACAGATCCTGCTGCAGGCTAGAAAGGAGGTGACTCCGTAGGTGCAGTGTCCTCTTTGGTCCTTGAAGTAATGTGCCCAGTGTGGGCACAACATCCCTTCCCTCCCACCAGCCAGTACATGCCCCATGGTGCCATGGAGGAGAGGCTGTGCGTACGGCCAAATCCCCCCTGCCCCATGGTGGGCCTGCTCGGGATGAGCAGGTCACCTACATCAGTGTTTCCCAAGGTGGGTGATCTCACCCTGAGAGTGGGGATGGGGTCTGGAACAGTCCAGTGTGGCTGCAAAAGCAGCAGCTTACATGCCACCCTCGATTAGGGGCTATAGTGCACACGTTTTTCATTGCCAAGGGGATGCTACCCACCCACACCCTGAAAAAGGGGTGATAGACCAAATAAGCTAGGGAATCTAGGATCTAGATCAAGCTCCCAGGGCCCCCAAACTCAGACAACCCCCCTCCCCCCCACCTGGGACACTTGCTGTTAGAAGTCAGCTCCGACTCAGGTGACTTTCCACAGAAGAGAAGGATGCTGTAGCCTGCTCCTGGGCTGGCCTCCTGATCACGATTAAAGGTCTGGCCCATTGTTGTGGCCGCTGGGCATTGCCTTCCAACCCAGGGGGGCTCCTGGTCCAGCAGTAAGTCAGATCAACATGCTGCTATGAACCAGGTTTTCATTGGCTGACTTTCAATAAGTAGACTGCCAGGCCCTTTCTTCCCAGTCTTAGTGTGGAAGCTTCTCTGACACCTACCTGTCCACAGTGGCATCTGAAAAGGGTGGTTCAGTTTCTAGTATCACAGCCACATGAAGCCACTCCAGTGACTGTCTTGCATTTGGCCCCATTGCATGTGTTTGGTGAGTCTGAAGAGGACTTTATAGATTGGTATTGGACATAGGGGCTAATATTGGACTTATGGACTTGATCTGGACCGGGCTGTTCTCAGTATTCAATTGCTCTGGTCTATAAAGCTCTTTCTTATACACATATGAGCGCCTCTGGATTTTGTTTCTCTAGTCCACATGGGTTAACACAGTGAGCCTCTGTACAACAGTACAAAAAACAGTGTCCCGTCCTGCGCCATTCTTAAAATCATGCCCATGTTGGAGTCCATTGTTGCAGCCAGAGTCAATCCATCTCATGGTGGGTTTTCCATTGTTTTCACAGACTTTCTACTGCACCAAACATGATGCCCTTTTCCAGGGACTGGGCCTCTCCTGATAACATGGCCAAAGTAGGTGAGAGGCAGTCTCGCCATCTTGGCTTCCATGCGGCATTCTGGCTGTCCTTCGTCCGAGACGGATCTCGTTTGTTCTTTTGGCAGTCGGTGGTACTTTCAGCACTCTTCGCCAGCACCATGGTTCAGATGGTTCAATTCTTCTGGCCTCCCATAATCACTGTCCAGTGTTCACATGCCAAGGAGGTGAGTGAAAAGCCCATGGCGTGGGTCAGGCGCCTCTTAGTCCCAGGATGGGAATCCTTGCTTCCCAACACTTTAAAGAGGTTTGTGCAACAGACTTCCTAAATGAAAACCTGGTTTGGTTTCTTGAAGGCTGTTTTCCATGAGCCTTGATGGGGAATTCAAGCAAAGTGAAATCCTTGACAACTTCAATCTTTTCCAACCCTTGGTGACCCTCCCTATAGAGGGGTTTTCTGAGATGGTAAACCTTTAAGGTTGCAGACAGCCTCGTTCTCCCGAGGAATAGCTAGCTGGTGGGCTTGAACTGGCAACCTTTGCCACGAGGGCACCTTAAAAGCACCCCAGCTGGTTCTAATCTTATTCAGCAAAGTTTGAAAACCACTTCTCCAAGATGTCTCTCTCTCAATCTCTCTCTCTCTCTCTCTCTCTCTCTCTCTCTCTCTCTCTCTCTCTCTCTCTCTCTCTCTCTCTCTCTCTCCCCCCACTCCCCCCACCCTCCCAGATGATAGGCAGGCCCTGCCTGCGATCCTTTCTTCCCCGCCCCAGCCCTGGAGTCAGCAGTAAGCAGGCAGGGACTCTGTGATAGCTCTCCTTCTGTCCACCTCTGGGTTTCCTTCCTCCATCCACACCCCACCTCCGCCTGGTCCCGGACCATCTCTCAGCAGCCTATTTGGAGTGCAGAGGTGCCGCTGGGTCTCACGCTCATGGGGACAGGTCTGTGCCAGATGGGAGGGTGTTTTCAGCAGAACCCTCTGGGTTTCCGACTTTCACAGGCCCTGGAGCCCAGTTCAGGCTCTCTGGAGTAACAAAGAAAACAAGGCCAGTGACCCTGCCCCCATTGTTCTCAGGCTGGGACGGTAACCCCAGCAGCCACCCCCCCTCCCTACAGACGCCCCTCCTGTGGGAGCGAGGGCAGGCAGAGGTGTGGAAGGTTGGAGGGTTCGCTAAAGCAAACAGGGAGCGGGCTGGAAGGGTGAGCCTTTCCAGCCACCTGGAGATTGAGTCAGATGGGAAGTCTCTGGGCACAGCTGCCCGGGAGCTGACCCCTACCTATCCAACACTGCAACCATGTTCTCAAAACTCAGCACACGCACCCCCGGCCCCTACCTCATGGTCCCCCCTGAAGGATTTTGGGGGAGCGGGGCTAGATTGCCAGCAGGCAGGTGAAGTGAGAAGACACCGGCTTCACCCACCTGCAGCTTCTCCAGCACTGCCTAGCCCGGGGCTGTGAGGGGGTCTGCTCCCTGCCTTGGCTCTCTCCCTGCAACATACATCTCCCCCTCCCCCTAACCCCCTTCCCAAATTAGATCAAGGAGTGAGGTGTCTGATATGTTTCTGATGCTAGAGGGATCTCCCCACCAGTGAACACCTGGAGGCCACTGTTTCGGGGAGGATCCCTTGTGTGGGGGCCCTGCCGGGCAGGCCAAACAGTTTCCCTAGAGCCTTCTCATGCAGGGTCTGAGAGTCTGTGACTTCAGGCAGCCCTCGGGGTCCTGCTCTCCACCTGCAAGGTTACTGAGTCTTCAGAGGGTCTCTCTTCCCCCTAAGCTCACATCCGGGCACCTCAAGGCTCCCAACTCCTCACCCCAGACCACAATCTTACTTGAGACACTGGAGCTGGTAGGGAAAGAGACAAAAATGGATAAGAAACTGATCAGAGAAGTCCCACAGCAAGCTGATGACAAAGCAGTCTGGAACCCCTCAAAGTCCCCCAGACTCTTCTCCTGAAACGCGGCTGAGAGATGGCAGCGGAAGCTGAGAAGGGGAAGTGACACGCAGGCATGAGGGACGGACAGGTGACTCAGAAGGGCTGCAGAGGAGCTGTGGCGGTCGCATCCACGGATCTAACCTTGGCTTCCACAGGCAGAGCAGGCGCATGCTCCCAGCCCTGACCCCGAGCTTGCAGTAGGGCACCAGGAGCAAACTCGGGAGTCATCGGCCAATGGGAGCTTTCTAAAAACAGCCCTCGGAGCAGGCTACAAAGGAGGTCACAGAAACTGCTGACTCGCTTCTTCCATCCTGGCTCAGTCAGCGGGCTCCCAAGCCCAGGTCTGGATGCCTCCCCCTTCCCTCCACAAATCCCAGTTGAGATGGCCACCGCCCTTCAGCACGCTCTCAGCAGACACCCCCAACATGGAGGTAGGGACCCGCCAGGAGCAGCATGGGGGCAGCAGGGGAAAGGGCCAGGCTTTGGGGCAGACACCTGCCTTCCAGTTCTGACCACCGGGGCATGTCCTGTCACCTTTCTGAGCTTCACCTTCCGAATCAGGAGAACGGGTGCGGCCTCCGCCTGGGGTTCCAGTGCAGGCTACAGGAAGTCATGCACGGTCCTGCGGGGCACATAGGGAGGCTCCACACCTGGGCACCAGGTTGCAAAGGTGTGGCCAGGGGCACTAGTGGGTTCAGCAGCAGGCGCCTCCTCGCCTCCCAAGCGGGAGAGGCCTCAGTGTCTCTGTGCATTGCCTTGAGGCTGAGCAAGCTTCAGGGGAGCTTCCTGACTAAGATGGCTCAGGAGGGGAGGCTGGTGATCTGCTGCTAAAACACGAGTCTCAGAAGACCCGCTGATCACTACCCTCTGATACCTGGCTGTGCCCAGGGCCTGGCAGCTTTCCAGCCCGCGGTGCTCAGAGTTGCTGTAAGTTAGGGGACTGATCAACAGCATAACCACATCACTGTCCCTTCACATGCTGGCCAGCAGGCCAGGGAGCAGCGCTTCGTCCCGAGGAGTTGCTGTCATCCCTGGCCTCTAGAGCTGGCCCCTGTGGCTGGGAGCAGTACCCTTTCCCCGCCCACCTCTACTCAGGATGCTCAGGGCTAGGGGCAGCAGAGCCCACCACCCAGCTCGGGCATTGTCCGCCACTCCTCCTTGCCAGAACATGTGCCCCTCTCCTCCCATTAACCACATGGCTCCCTCCTGCCCTACCTAAGTCACTCTGTACCCTGCCACCACCCAGCCCCCTGTCCCATTCCAGCACGGAGCCAGGCAACAGATAGTGCTCAAGTTAACACATGTGACATGAGGCGCTGGCTGAGTCATGCTGTCACTGGTCATCAAGCACTCCTTCCAGGGCAGGGCCGTGGGTGGCAAGGTTGTACTGAAGGTGGGCCCTCTGCTTCAACCCGGAAGGGGGGAAAGAGGGGGAGGGTGGACCCTTGGCAAGGACAGGTGCACTCTGGGCCAGTGACTGTGCTTCTGCAGGGTCGAAGCCTCCGGAGGGAGGTCCAATCCTCTGGTGAGTCAGCACCCACGGACTCTGGAGCTGAGAGAGGGAGATGGGGCGGCATGTCCGAGGGCCGCAGGTGTTGGGGTGACGAGATGGCTTTTTGCCTTGCCGAGTGACGGGAAGGAAGGACGCTCTGTTCCACAAAGTTCTCTTATGACCTCTTGGCCACCGGCCTTGTTCCTTTAGACAAAGCGGCTGGGTCCTCTCTGGGGGTTCTCTCTCCATCTGCCTGTACTTGGTGACTTGGTGATGGTGGTAGTGGTGGGGGTGGTGTTATACGTCACCACTCATCCTGGAGGGTTAGGGGGCTCATGATGAAGGGCTCTTGCAGGCAGGCAGCTGCCGTCAAGTCAGTTCCCACTCACACGAATCCCCCCAGAGGTCAGCGTGAACGGTGACCCAGTAGGTTCAGGTGGGTGGCCCAGTGGTTACACATCGGGTGGCTAGCTGCAAAACCAGCCGTTTGAAACCACCAGCCACTCCGATCCTCAGGAGAACGACGAGGCTTCCTACTCCCAAAGAGTCACAGGCTTGGAAAACCACACGGGCGGTCCTACGCTGACCCTCTAGGATCGATTCGATGGCAGTGAGTTTTTTTTTTTCTCCAAAGATCACTCGGCCTTTCTTCCTGGGCACCTCTGGATGGACTTGGGCACCCACCTTGCTGGCTAGCAGCGAGCAAGCTGGGTTGGGGGGTTGGGGATTACTAAGCCTCCTCATTTGTTTGTTGAAGATGACCAAGATAATTACACTCTAATTAACAGTCTCGAGGGGCACCAAGTGTCTCTCCTATGAAATCCCCTCTGTCTATTTTCACACGATGTCACCTTCTCATGCAGACTGGACACAGGGGGGCATTGTCTGAGAACGTCTTCACCTCCGCCATGGCCCCCAAGTACAAGCTCCCCACAGGAGCCTCCGGAGGGCAACCACCTGTCACAGAATCCCTTCTCATTGTCTGCCAGGAACCTAAATCCCTCCGGCTGCAGTCCAGGCCCATTTCCTTTGGTTCAACAACAGCTGGTCTCCATCCTGCCCTGGCATCAATGGTACAGAAAGTACCAGTCAGCCAGCATGGGCACCTTGGGGTGGCTGGTACTTCTGAGTTAGGAGGGGCGTGTCTTGCTGCCTCCACAGCCCACACAGGAAGACTGAGTTGCCAGTGGGGTCAGCAGCCAAGACCAATTCCCTGCACCCCAGGAATGGCTGGGTGGGATACAGGTGAGGGTCCCCCACCAGGTGTACCGCTGCTGAGCCCCAGTTTCGCAAACACAGCGCAGGCTGTGGATGGTCCCCATCCCTGAGCCGGGGACCAGGTACAAAGAATAAGTCACGGGAGCAGAAGACCAGACCAGATGTGGCTGGCCTCTGCCTGCCCCACCCCGAGAGGAAGGTTCCCCCACCCACCGGCCATGCCTGGCTGCCTGGGGAGTGGGACGTGACCAGAGTTAAGATACACAGAGCTGTTTTGTGCGGAAGGTCTGGAAAAGTACAGCCAAGGCCTCCCAGCCCAGAGGGGCTGGGCTGATGTGAGGAGTGGTGGTGGTGGTGGGGGGCGGGGTCGGAGGAACAACACCCCACTCCAAAACCTGGGGACTGGGGCTGGCCCGGCAACAGGACATGGAAACTCCTCTGACAAGCACCTCCAGTCACAACCCCTAGGTGAGACCAGAGCGCCCCAGGAAAACACAAGGACGGTCGGGCCCTCTAGTCCCTCCTTCCCACTCTTGTCACATGGACCTGTGGGTTTTAAGCGTGGATGTTTACCCAGCCCATCTGCCCCCACCCATTCCATCGGCCCCCAGCCAGGCCGGGCCCCCCTGAGCCTTCCCAACAAGGCGGAGGTGTGTTTGGCTGCTGGGCCTGCTTCTGCATCTGCACCAGAGGGTATCAGAGAGCTGGTGGAAAAACAAGAGAAGGGGATTTTCCAGGAACCTCTTGAAAGCCCCTCCTAAAATGAGCTCAGCACACTCCCGCCCCTGCCACCACCGCGTGGGTCAGGCCGTCAGGGGTAAGAGTCAAAGGGCTGGAGGGCCCAGAGGAGGACTGGAGATGCTCATTGCCTTATCGATGGCAGCTGGCCAGGAGCCAGTGGCAGCATTCTCCACTCGGGAGGCCAGAGTTCGATTCCCAGCTGGTACACCTTAGGCTCAGCCACCATCCTGGTTGGTGGGGTCTGTGCATTACCGGGGACCCTCACAGGCTGAGGCAGGGCTGTTTCTGCAGACCAGCCAAGGCAAACCCTATGGATCAGAACAGGCCAGTCCTGGGACACGTGGGTCACCACTGTCTGAGGCTGACTAGGGCTGTGAGCCACAGTTTAAGGACAGCCAGTGCTGCTGGGCCAGGGAGTGTGTCACGAGGCTGGAAGAAGGGGCATGCATTTGCAAGCTAGGTAGGGGAGCAAGGTCTGTGTCTCGCATGGCCACCTCCTGTCTGCCCCTGCCCCCTGCAGAACTCGGGGGGTGGGGGGGGAGCTTCATTGGCCTCTTCACAGGCTTGTGCAGTGGTCTGTTCAGCCCTTGGGCTGCTGACGCAGAACAGTCTGTCCTGGGCGGCTAAGAACTACAAAAGTGGCCTGGCAGTGACCTTCTCAAATGCAGCCTGCCTTCTCGAAGCACCTCTTCCCTCTCCCCTGCAAGAGGAGCCAGAGGCCAAGATGAGCAAGTGAGGGACTCTCAGCACCCTCTCCCTCCCACCTTGGGCTGTGCCCCTGTTTGGAGGGGCAGAAGAGCGGCAATGCTGTGTCCTCTGGCTGTAAATGCCACACCCTGCCAGATGCCAGAGATCGCCTTCCCCCCATGCTCAGAGCACCCACTCAACCTAATTCAACCCAGAGGCAGAAGGGGCCAACAGCATGAACAAACTCCTTCCCTGCTCTCTGCGGACACCTGCACGTGGGGAACTCAAGTCTGACGAAGGCGGGCAGGCAGACAGGAAAGGGCGACAGGACAGTGGGAATCGCAGCTGGTAAACAACTCTGAGGTCAGGCCAGTCCCTGGGGGGCTCCCGCCAAGCCTTTCTCAAGTCCAAGCAAAGGGGCATTGAAAACAGGGCGAAGCAGCCCAAACACAGGTGGGGAGCGTGAGGCCCGGAGCAAACTCCAGGCAGGTCAGAGGCCGGACTCAGCCTGAGAACGCCGTGCATGATCCTGAACCCGCTTTCTTGCTCCCAAGCCTTGGGGTTTTCCCCACCCCCTTCCCCTTCCTCTGGCCCAAGACCCTCTCTCCCATGGGACCGAGCGAGGGTCTGGAAAGCCCCTGAAAGTTTCCAGAGTCTGTTTGCGCTCACTCGTTCTGAAACAGCAGTGGAAATACACCATTATAGCTGTGTCCGCTGGAAGGAGATGCTGATCTAGTAGGTAGACTCCCCGGGACCCTGAGCGCTCTGAAACAGGCTTCCCTCCACAAGTGGGGGGCAGCTGGTGGGCCACAACAGGAAGGAGCCTGGAGACCATGAGCAACGCGCCAGCTGTCTGTGAAAATGACTCTTTTTCTACATCCTGGTCCCACCTCAGGTGTCGCCAAGCTTGACTGATGACGGTGGGTCAGGCCATCCGGGATCAAGTGCCTGCCGTTCAGGGGGTGGGGGCGCGACATGGGAGTCACTTCTGACTCACAGTGATGCTGGGTGACTGACAAGAAATTCCCCAGGTGGGCCTCATGGCTACGATCTTTACAGAAGTCTCCAGGTCTTGGCCAGGCTTGGGAGTAGGTTTGAACCAGAAACCTCCTGGTTAACCACTGTGCAGCCAGATCTCCCTCCCGCCTCCCCTTCTCTGGAATGCTCATGCGGGTCCGATGACACAGCCAGAGCAAGGCCTTCAACACGACCTCTGCACACACACAAAATGGACCAGGGGGGCTGCCAGTTTCCAGGTGAGGGAGAGGCTCCCCCTACCCCAAGTCAGCCACCTGCTCGCCACCCCTCACTCAAGGCTGCTGGGCCACCTCGCCACTCTCCCAACCCCAAAAACTCACTGCCAGAGTCAATTCCAACTCACGGGCAGAGCTGCTTCTGTGGGTTTCCAAGATGATAAGTGCCCCATATATATATTAATTATTGTGTTTTGGTGAGGGCTTACATAGGAAATTAGGTGCCCGTTAGAGAATGTCTATGCATCGTATTCAGTGACATGGGCTGCATTTCTCACATTCCATCAGCTTTGTTCTTGTTCCGGTATGCACAAACCATGCACCTGCATGGCTAAATTGCTTTTGAAATGAGTTGTGTATACATGATCACAAGCAGTTCTATTGCCCCCCCACCCCCGATGGTTTAAACTCCTTCAAACTTCTGACCTCAGATGGTTTGCCGCCAGCGTCACCGCTGTCATCCTAGTGGCAACCCTTAAAAATGAGGAAGGCACTGGTTCAGAGACGACAGGATTCCGACTTCGCGGCGGAGTCCGTGAAAACCACACTGACTTGAGCTGTGTGTACCTCGTCCGTGGCAGAATGACTTCGGGGTAGAAATGGGGTATGTGCGCTCTGGCCTTTGAAAGCTAACCTGGTTTTGCTTTCCCCTTCTGTCGTTTAGGAGATCTAACTGCATTGACACCAGATCTCAGCGGCAGCGAAAGAAAAAGTCGTCAATAATTCCGCCTTGCTGATTCTGCACTGCCTGGCTTCCGCTTTCCAATTGAATTTCTGGGGCTAACACAGAAGCACAAACCCTACACTCTAACTGGAGCCTCCTTGCCTTCCCCCCCCATTCCTCCCCCTCCCCACTACCCGCTCCCTGGCTGCTGTGTTTTGAAGCCTGGCTCAAAGCTCAGATGCGCTGCGAGAAACACACAGTTCCGGCCCTAGCCTAGCCTAGCTTCGCCCCTAGGGAACTTAGACTCCAGAGGGAAGTTTTAACTGAACATGAACACAATACCCCTAACACAGAGGATGGAGTTAGGTGGTTTGACCCTCGGAGACATTCTGGACAGAATGGGCATGTCAAAATCCAGTTTATGACCACTGAACTCCCCAGCTTCTTCTAGAGTTTTCTACAACCTTTAGGGTTAGACCTGAAAAAAAGGCACCCCCACAGGGCTCAGCAGCTGCTGTGCCTCCAACCCCTGGGAGCCTGCCCTGGGCTACCGAGAACACGCCCTGGGAAGCGCTGACGCACTTGGCCGCCAGCACTTTATCGACCAGCCCAAACAGAGAACAGAGTGTCCCCCACCTGGAGGGCACTGCACAGATGAGAGGCAGCGCTTGGAGCAGTCCAGTGCTCAGCTCGGGGAGCAGCTGGCCAGGCAGGGCTAGAGCCTGTCTGAAAAACAAAGAGGGGTCGTAAGGGTATATGTGTGGGAGGAGAAGGGTGCTAGAAGACAGAAATTAAGGGTGTCATGGTTCAGGTAGCCCACCCCCTGCCAAGACCCAAACTCACTGCCATCAAGTCAATTCCAACTCATATTGACTCTATACAAGGACAGAGTAGAAAGCCTCATTTTCTCCCACACAGCAGCTGGTGGTTCTGAACTGTTGACCTTGTGGTTAATAGCCCAATAGGTAACTCATGATGCCACCAGGGCTCCAACGGTTAAGGACATTCATTAATCATTATATGGTCCTAGATTTGGCATCCAGTGGGGCTTTGTTCTCATAAGACTACGGGCGGGGGGAGGTGTTGGGAGGCAGTTAAGACAAACCGCACCCTCTCCACCTCCCAGTGCAATGTGCTGATGGGATGGGGGGAAGGCAAGGGTCATGGGGTTATAAAGAGGGGCAAGGCTCCATCCTTGAGTTCCATATGACAGGGACAGGGACTCTTCTTCCCTGGAGCATTGGAGGCCTTTACACAATGCTCCACCCTCCGTTTAACCCTTCCTCTGTACTGCCTGGTGAAGTATATGGAGTCCTAGGATCCCAAAAGATGTGCTGTGAAGTCCTCATCCCTGGCACCTGTGACCGTGACCTTGTTTGCAAGGGTCTTTGAAGACGTGATCAGCTCAATTAAGACAAAATCCGTACTGGAGTAGGGGGGAAGTGGGAGGCGGCCTCATCCAGTGCCTTGGTATTGTTGCTAGGTGCCCTTGGTTCTGGCTCAGAGCACTGCTCTGCACAACACAACCAAGCACTGCCCTGGTCTGCAGGCCACGGCCACGTTGCACCCCGTCGTCGCGCTCCCACTGAGTCCATCTCCTTGAGAGTCTTCCTCTTTTACACTGACCCTCTGGAGAGCGGTCACCTGATAAAACAGAGGAGACCCAGAGACACCGAGCGCAGAGACAGAGATTGATGTTTTACTGGCGCAACCAGCCTAGGAAAGACCAGGGTTTATCAGAGGCTGGAGAGACCAGCAGGCTCATCCCCCAGGACCTTCAGTGAGAACATGGCCCTGAACCAGCTTTGGGACGTCTCGCCTCATTCGCTAAGAAACAAATAGGCACAATGACACACACACCCCCTGCCAAAGCCAGAGGTGATGTCTAATAGCCTCTTACCAGAGAGACCTGGTGGGGGCGAGGGGCGCGTTAAGCAGCAGGCGGCTCACCCCGACTTGTCGAACCCACCAGCCATGCAGAGGGAGAAAGATGAAGCAATCAGCTTCCATAATGACCTACAGCACTTGGAAACCCCAGGGACCAGGTTCGACTCTGTCCTACAGATAGGGCCACTGGATGGCACGGGAGGTGGGGGGTGGGGAGGTGTTCAAAGGGTTAAATACCACAACCTTGCCACCGGCTCTGGTACTCAGGAAAGGTCTGACTGCTAAGCCCACTAGCCTTCCAGATGGGGATGAGTCCAGCTCCTGGGGTCCCTCGTGCCCATATATTCTCGGGCTGAGTTTAGAGTCTGGGAGATGGGGGAGGAGGGGTGTTGAGAAAATCAGGACACCCTCCCTTTTCCTGCTACTCCAGGGAGTGCTGACAAGACACACTAGTGCATCAGCCTGCCCCACGGAGTCCACTCAGCACTTCTGCACACAAGGCTCCAAGGGGAAGGGGCGGGGGGTGGGGGGATGCTGAGAAGGGAAGGGCGCCCTTCCAAAGCTAACACTGTCAGGATGCATTCCACGACCCGGGAGGCCAGCGTCCTATTTGAACAGGCGCCCTGGGGAAGCTACCGGGCTGCTGTTTGCTGCCGTTTGCTCTCCTCTGGAGGGTCTGTGAACAGGTGCCCACCTCCACCCTGCACCGAGGGCCTGGGAGGAGCCAGGCTGCTGCTGGATGGGAGGGCACCCAAGCCAGAATAAACGGTCGATTCCACAAGCGGCCGGTCCTGGGGTCTTGGGCTGCTGCAAAACCATCTTGCTCTACTCCGCGCCCAAGGAGCCCTGGTGGGCAGTGGGGGCTGAGTATGGGACTGCTTAATCACACGGTTAAAGCCGCCAGCTTTGCCCAGAGGCGGCCGTCTGTTTTCAGAAAGGTTGACAGCCTTGAAAACCTGATGAGCCCGTTAGAACAGACAGCCGGCGGGCTTTTGGTAGTCTCACTCTGCAGCTGCTACGCCCTAGCAGAACGGAAGCTGAAGGGATGCCCCTCCTGAGATATACACCAGGGTCCCTGATGGGAATGAGCCCCGGAGAAGCCAAGAGGGGGAAGTGTCACAAAAGTGGGCTTAGTTGACGGGGAAACGGCAGGTAATGTGGGGACACAGGCAGAGACCCCACGGCGAGAGGCAATTGCATTCTCCCTCCAGCTCCTTGGGCATCTTTCTGGGAACCCCAGTCTTGGGCTCTCTCAACCCACAAGCCTGGTGAGGGATGAGGGGTGGGAACAATGCCAGGGCCAGGAGGGGGCGCAATACCATCCCATCCCAAAGACACCCATCTCCTCACTGATCAATGTGGATCAGGTCCCAAAGGCCAGGCCGTGATGTGACCATCGGCATGAGGGGAAAATGGAGAAGGACCACAGCATTACAAAACGGAGGTTGATGGCGGCATGACCTAACGGCCAAATTCTAGCAGGATGCAACACCGCCAACTGGCTGAGCGTCGCGGGCGGCCCAGCCAACGTGTCACGGCCTTATGCATCACAGCCAGCCCTATGCGCACCTCGCTGTTTACTGGTGCCACACAGGCTAAAGCAACCAGGCGGACTTTCTCCAAGACCGTTCTAACTTCAAGATGTCACGTTAAGGAGACAGTCGGTAAACGAGGAGTAGACGTACCATCAGAAAGTTCACGATAGAAAATAAATGTCTGGAAAATGATGATGGCAACCTATGTACAAATGTGCTCGTACAATGGATGTATGGATTGTTATAAGAGCTGGAAGAGTCCCCTGACCCACCCCCCAAAATTTTTTTTTCTTTTCATTAAAAAAGTTTAAAAGGGATTAGAAGCAAGGTGAGCTATGGCTCAGGAATGAGTCTGTAGGGAGGGGAGAGGGGAGAAGGGGTTGGGGGTAGGGATAGTTGACAGCTTGAGTGGGGGGTGTCAGTTACATAACCCTGGTTTTCTTGCTTTAACATGTGTCACCCTCAAAATGGTCACTGAGGCTAGCACACAGGTAGCTGGGTGTCAGAGCCCACAGGAGCGAGCAGAGCAAATGGGGCCAACTTTGTGCCCGGCGCTGCCAGGGTACAAGGAAGAGGCCGTTCCAGGCAGAGTGGCTGGCAGCTTAGCAAGAGCAGCAAGATGGGACTAATTTAGGCCAGCTCTGCAGAGTGTTGGCTCGACCTCAGTACTGAGTTCAAACCACTAACTACCTAGCCCTGTGACCTTCAGTAAGTTACTTAACTTCTCTCTGTCTTGGTTACCTTCCTTGCAAATGCTGGAGGGGGTTGGGAGTGGGGTGTCTGTGAGATGGGAGTTCAATGCCCAAGGCAGGCTTTCACAAAACGTCAAATAATGTCACCAGTCCCCTTTGTGGCCCTTAGCGTGCTGCCACCACCCTCCCACCCCAACTAATTTATAAGTGGCTACAGACCACTAAGGAGTCCTGGTGGCGCAGTAGGGTGAGTGCTGGGCTGCTAACCGCAAGGTCAGTGGTTCAAACCCACCAGCTACTCTTTGGGAGGAAGATGAGGTTTCTACTCCTATAAAGGTTGGCAGACTCAGAAACCCTGTGGAGCAGTCTGCTCTGCCCTAACGGGTCACTCTGAGTGGGGACCCACTCGATGGTGGTGGCTTCTGGGTTACAGACCTCCAGTTCTGTGTAAGGGGTAGACGCTCGCTGTCACCGTGTCCAATTTGAGACTGCCCGCCTGTCTGATGCTAGCGCCTCCTGCTGGGAGGAGAGAGGGGACAGGTGATGGTGTGGGGCTGCAGGGCACACAGATTTTCTCATGATCTCTCTGACCAGAGTTGGCAAGGGGACTGTTAGGGTGTTGAACAACCTTCAGCCTACCCCTCCACCCTCTGCTCCCAAGAAGCCTTCCTAATGGCCCCACTTAACTCTAATTGCCCCTTGATTGTACTTCTCCTCCCTCCCCTTAGAGCACAGTGACCTCCGGCAAGTCATGTAACTCCCCAAGGTCTGGGCCTGGGCTCCCCAGCTACTAAGGGCCGGTTACCTTCCTGCCTCACATTTTATGATCGGCCACCAGGAGAGGTATGAAGAACATGACCCTCCTCCCCCAGCCCCAGCTTGTTGGGTGCAGCCACACGGGCGCTGATTCCTTGGGAGTAGAAACTCCTGGGGGAGCAGGGAGGCATCCGGTCACTTGTCTGAGGCTCTGGTGGCCTACCACCCCTCAAAAAAACGAAAACCAAAACCATAATTCTTTCTGAGCCTCTAACAATAGCAGCATACATAAAACCCAAGCAAACCATTGCCATCGAGTGGATTCTGAGCCCTGGCCACTCCACTTGTTCGAGCAGGCCCCTGCGCCCCTTAGGGCTTGCACGGCTGTGGGAGTCACACCTGGGCCCACTGTGAGCCTGAACCGCTGACAACACTTTCTGGCAGATCGCCAAGGCTTTCTTCAGCAGCACAGTTGGCTGGGACTGAACTGCCAACCTTTTGGCGAGAAATCAAGCGCTAACCATCCTTCCACCCCTGGCACTTGTCTGGGCCTCCAGTCCACTGCAGGAGCCCTGGTGGCCTCGGGGGGGGGGGGGGGGCGTGGACACACTGGGCTGATAACCACCAAGTCAGCTCAAAAGCACCAGCTGCGACTTTCTACTCCCACTACCGGTTAGTCTTGGACACTCACAGGGGCAGTTCCACCCTATCCTATAGGGTCGCTGTGAGTCGGCATTGGCTGGTAGTGAGTGAATCTCTCCTCCCTGGGTCTCAGTATCCCCATCTAGCAAGCAAGCCTCAGAGTCAGCCCCCAGGAGCTCACAGGAAGGCACTTTCATCAGGTCCCAGAGGCCCACAAGAGTCGGAAGCTTTTAAGGACTGGGCAGGTGTCACCCCAGCAGGCCCTTCCCCGGTGTCAGTGTCCTTGGTCAGCTGTGGGTGGGGGTGCGGGGTGCCCCATGGCATAGAGAAGTCCAGTGAGACCGCATCGGCAAGGGATGTGGCCCTCTGCAAACAGCCTGGCCTCCCTCCTGCTCCTCTCCAGAAGGCTCTGAAGATGAAAAAAGCAGCTTCCACAAGGAAAGGGTGGGCGGGCAAGCAGTGCTTCCCCGCTGGCACGTCCACTTGCCCTCTTGGTTTCCGCAGTACGTGGTCTGAAGACACTGCCTACGGGCCATGCTCTGGAGCCAAGGCCTGGTAACGGAGTGTGCACTTAGCAAGCACCTGCCTCACCAGGCCCGGGATCGGACATGCTGTCCATGTCCACGCTCCCCTGCTACACACCCTCTGCATCAAATGGCCCTTAGTAAGGACAAAGGGGAAATGCCTGGGAAAAGCTTATGAAACAAGGGACAGGACATGGGACAGAGAACGGGGCTCATGGAGGCCAACCAGTCCAGGGACGGCGAGCTATTGGATCTGTAACACCACTTACGAAGGGGACAAAGTGACAATAAGCTGGTCTCAGAGGGTAACCACACACATGATCTCCACTCTGCTGAGAGTATACTGAACCCCACTTTCAGATGAAGCAATGTGCTCCCGAGGGGCAAGGGCAGGATCCTAAGGCACTCCCAGCTTGGACTTGACCTGACTTGAAAGCCGGTCTTTAACCACTAGGCCCTGGCCCATTTGGACGGAAGCTGGAGTGGGAGTAGGTTTGGATAATGACCACCTTCCCCTGGGAGCCTCTGGGACTCCAGGAGTCTGCACCTGGCTTCATGCACCAGGTAATGACCTTGACCTTGCGAAAGGCCGGGCTCCTGACTCTCACGCCTGGAACTTCCACCCTGAAGATTCACAAGCCTCCCTGGACCCAGGCTGGGCACCTGGGATCCAACAGGCATGTCAGAGACAGTCCAGTCACCTGAAGCTCACAGGCCTACTGAGCAGCTCTCGCGGCCTGACAACACAGGGCTACGGCTGGGACTTGGGGCACCAAAAGAAAAAGCAAATAAATTCGTTCCTGTCCAGCCCATTGCAACTCGGCCACCTGAGAACTACACCAGAAGGGTTTCTTGGATGTAATCTTTAAGGAGCATGATGGCCACGTGGTTAAGGAGATAGACTGCCAATCCATTATGATCTGCAGGCGTGGGTTCAAATCCCATCCTCGTCAGGTAGCTAAACCTACTGGCCACTACCTCGCAAGGCTGGTGGTGGGACAAACCTACCAGCTGCCACACAGGAGAAATAGGCGGCCGTCTGCTGCCGTAAAGATTTACAAACTCCGAAATCTGATGCTCAACGGCCGCTATGAGTTGGAATCAACTCAACGGCAGTAGGTGATCTTTACAGAAGAAGCAAGTGAATGGATAGGTTTGAACCGAAAACCTTGAGGTGAGTGGGCCTTCCGACAGATATGCGTGCCATCCCTGATCTCAACTGGCAGCAGGACAGAGTGTAACTGCCCTAGAGGGGTCCTAGGCTGCTCCCATGGGCGTAGTCACCAGGACTTCGGAGCTGCCGGGTACCTAAACAGTGAGCCACCAGGGGATCCTTGTCATAGAGATGAGCCTAGAGCTGTAGACTTACACGGGGGACAGCTTGAGCCAGGCCTGGATGGACAAGAGGTGGGCAGGCTTCCTGTGAAGCACCTACGTGTGCCAGGCACTGTGGCTCCTGGACCTGGGGTTGTCCTCATGCTAATCCTAGTCTACAGGGAGCCCATGACTGGCTTCGGCCTAGTTGGGCTGCCATCTGCATGGTGGGCAGTTCGAAACCACCAGCAGCTTCGCTGGAGAAAGACTGGACTTTCTACTGGGGGTGGGGGGGGTTACTATGAGTCAGCAATGACTTGATGGCAGTGAGCTTGAGGGGGTTTGGTTTGTTGTTTTCTAGCGTTTTATTGGGAGCGCATACAGATAACATCACACCCTAAGTCAGTCACATCAAGCAGCCAGATAGAATTGCTACCCCAGTTTCAAACATTTCCAAACCTTTTCTTTCTTCGTGAACTCAGTGATGTCTGTTCCCCTGTGTCTCCTCCCTCCCCCACAGGAACCCTTACTCTTTCTGTTTTCTTATTTTGCCAAGTCTCACACAATCCTATCTGTCCATGCGCCTATAATTCTGTTGTTGGGGTTATACAGTCATCAATGCTATCAGCTCCCCACCCCCGAATTTTGGTTTGTTTTGTTTTCTTTGCTTTTTACCGAAATCATTTTATTGGGAGCTAATATAGGTATCAAACGTTCCATTGTTCAATCACATCAATCAATCATGTACATTGCTACCACAATCAGTTTCATAACATTCTCTTGAACTCCTTAACATCAGCTCCCTCTTACCCCTCCTCTACTTAGTCCCTAAGAGGGTCACCCCCAGTGACATAATACATCTGAGATAAATCTCAAGACAAACAACAACAACAGCAACCCACAGAAAATGTTGAAAGTCAGATCAGGCCCAACTCCTGATGTATGTTCAGACTTGCGAAGGTATACTATATACCATTTTCAATGTTTAAGTGGTCGAAATGTTACTTAAAGTTTACTTGTGTATGTTAAATCATGCTCACATTGGTGTGGTGTGCTAAGTGGAATTTTTATATGTCTTGATGTTTGCAAATATATAACTGAGGTTGTTTGTTTTTTTTGAGAGACCCACTCCATGGTTCCCAGTAACAGCAGCCTATGGTGAGGCAGGGCACTGACATTCAGTACCCTTGGCTGACTTCAGACGGAACCCTGGTAGCCCTGGGGGTCACCTGGTGGGCTGCTCTCCCCACGGTTGGCAGTTCAAACCTCGCAGCTGCTCCTCGGGTGAAAGATGAGGCTGTCTGCTCCTGTGAAGATCTAGTCTTGGAACTAGGGAGTGGTTCTACTCTGCACTGTCAGTGGCTATGGGTTTTTTGAACCTTGGTTATTCAGAGTGTTGGTCCTTGCTGTAAGTCCAGGTGGAGCCCCCGGAATAGCAGAACTGTGGGACCAGAGGGAGGACGGGAGCAGTATTGTGGGTGGGAGAGTGATAACAGTACAGAACCCTTCCCTGGCTAGAGGCTGTATAAACTCCACACCCATTATCTCCTCACACCCTCCAGAGACTGCTGGCCTCTGTCAGTGAAAAAACAGACACAACCTCACTGCCATTGAGTTGATGCCGAATCATAGTAACCCTGCAGAACAGGGTAGAACTGCCCCTGAGTTTCCAAGACTATCACTCTTGGTGGGACCTGAGGAATTTGAATCGTCCCCCTAGGACAGTGGTACTCAACCTTCCTCGTGCCGCGACCCTTTCATACAGTTCCTCATGTGGTGGTGACCCCCCAACCATAAAGCTATTTTTGTTGCTACTTCATCACTATAGTTGTGCTACTGTTAAGAATCGGGTGACCCCTGTGAAAGGGTCGTTCAACCTCCAAAGGGGTCGAGACCCACAGGTGGAGAACCATTGCCCTAGGAGGCTATACTGAAGGTGGTGTCAGCAGGGGTCAGAGGTCTAGAGGGGGGAAACTGTGGGCCCACCTTTCCGGATGCTTAGTGGTGAGACCCTGAGCTGCCGGGCTCCCCATCTCTGAAGTGGGATCCGTCTTACTCATGCCCACAGAATCCACATGGGCACGCTTGTCAGGGAACCCGGCTATGAGGAGCTGCTCTGGCTCTGTCCTGACTCCCTGTGGTGGTTGTTCTGGCCCTGCCCTTTATCCTAATCGGGGATGCAGACAGGAATGAAGAAGACTCTTTGAGAAACCCCTGCTCATAACGTTTTCTTACATAATCTGATTGGCTCCCTCTGGGCTTTCTTACTGGGGCTGCCCACTGTCTTTCACTCCCCCACCTTGAATTTTAACCCCCACCCTCTCCCAGAAGAGTCTCTGGGCCACATCTGTAAAGTATGGCTGGTGTACATTTCCCTGCCTTTCAGCAGGGCCATGCTCTGCTCACTGTCTGCTCTAGGGGAAAAAATTAGGGAAGACTTTCTCTGTTCAGCCCACCCCCATTGGCCCACACAGCCTCACAGATAAGAGTGCTGTGTTACAGGGAGGGCCACAGGCTCTCGGCCTGAGTTGGGCCTCCTTTGGGGACCTGAGACATCCTCATCTATCAAAAGGTCCCTGGGTGGCCCACCAGGTCTCTTTGGCTTTGAAATGTGTATTCTTTATTCCCTCTCTTCCATCTAAATATTTGGGTTTCCTGCCGAAATATTTAGGCAGGACTGTGTACTTCTGGCTGTTGTCACCCACTCCACCCATGTCCCACCATCATCTGGCTGCAGCTGCTCAGATGGGGCCTTCTATGAGGGGGTCACTTGCTCTGCCTCTAGGAGGGAGATGTGAGGGGTTGGGGTGGCTGGTCGCTGGCCCTGTGGGCCGCAAGGGCCTTGATGTTGGCCACACCAGATAGGAAGGAGTCTGCAGTTGAGTCCCCACCCCCTTTCCCCTTGTTTGTCCCTGAGATATGGAGTCTCTTATCTGAACCCCTCCAGTCCTGGCCCTCCTCAGAGATCCACGCTAGGCTTCAGCTCCGTTGACTACGCTTGATCTCACTCAAGAAGGCTTTGAGCTCCTGTTGAATCAAGGCCGGTTCATCTTTAGCAGTGGTTCTCAACCTTCCTCATGCTGCGACCCTTTCATACAGTTCCTCATGTGGTGGTGACCCACCACCAACCATAAAATTGTCGTTGCTACTTCATCACTATCATTTTGCTACTGTTATGAATCGGGTGACCCCTGTGAAAGGGTTGTTCAACACCCAATGGGGTCGTGGCCCACAGGTTGAGAGCCGCTGCTCTACAGTGCATACCTGGAATGCCCAAATACGTGTCCTTGCTGATGTTACAGCTCCTCACTCTTGCTCCTGCTTTCGTAGGGTTAGCGGCTACATGTTGGGCTGCTAACTGCAAGGTCGGCAGATGGAAACCACCAGCCTCTCTGACAACGATGGAGTTTTTCCCTCCTAAAAACAGCTACAACCTTGGGAACCCACAGGGGGCAGTTCTACCCGGCCCACAGGGTCGCTACGACTAAGCATCGACTCCACTGCAGTGAGTCTGATTTGAATTCTTCCCCCTGCCTAGACCAGGGGGACTCTGAGGGCAGGTACGTGGTTTTGTTCTGAGCTAGATCCCACCACCACCCCCCCCACACACACACACACAGACTAAGAGGTAGCTTCAAAACCAGCTGGCTTCTGGGGCACTCAGCTGCCTGGGGACCCCGTGTGTCACCCCGGGGTTTTCGGTGGCCTTGAATCCCGATGCATTGGCCAGCAACCAAGCGTTAGCCACTCGCACCATCCAGAGACGCCCGTCGCCCTACAGGAAATGGAAAGGCGGCGCCATCAGGGGTCTCTGACCCTCACTCCACTCTGCTGCCCGGGCCATCTGCTGCCTGTCCCTCAGCACTCAGCTCGCATTTCCCCTTGCTTCCCCACTCTGGCCCTGCCTTCTGAAGGCCCCTTCGGTTTCAGAGTGTTCACCGCACCCGGAAATGACAGTCAGTGGGGAGAGCCCCTTCCTCGGCCCACCTCCACTTCACACACTTCCACACCCCCACCCCCTGCCTGAGAGAGAGAGAGAGAGAGCATGAGCGCGCACTTTGGGGAACAAAAGGGCAAGAGGCCTAGGCCATCTGTGCAGGAGGTGAGGCTCAGCAACCCCACTTTCACATAAGAAACTGCGGGGCAAACAGAGCAGTCCATTTTACAGTAGAGAGGACAAAGGGCAGACCTTGGCCCTCCCCGCGAGAAGATGCCCTGAGCAGGGAGGGCTGGGGTGAGGGGAGTGTTGGGTTGGCTCCATTTGGGGGGGAAGGGGCCCCTGCGAGCGTTCCTGGCTTCCGTGGAAAAAACCCACCCTTCATGGTCACAGAGAAGGGAGGAGGAAGTGGCCTTATCAGAACAGCCATGGGGTGAAGGGATCAGGCCACAGAAATGCCGTTACTTCGGATTAGGAGAAAAGAGGGATATGAAAGAAAGGCTCCTCACTCCTCCCCTCCTTGCAAATTACGAACTTGTAATGAGTTCAAATTCCTTGGCTAAACCCAGAAGAAGGGTTTTGCCCCTGACCCTCACCTCCCTGCCCCATGACTGCAGTTCGGTGGGACCACCAGGAAGGGTTGTGTCTCCTGGTTCTCCCTCCCTGACGGTTGCGGGTGGACAAGAGAGCCACTTGCTATGTGTCTGTGGAACCCTGCTGGTGCTATGGTTTGGGGGTCGGACTACTAACTGCAGTTCCAACCCACTGGCCACTCTGAGGCTCGCTGCTCCTGTAAAGATTGGGGAACCCTGGATTGGGTCGCTGAATGGGAATCGACACCTGACAAACAGTGGGTTTGCTTTGGAGGACGATGTGCCAAACACGTTTTTGAAGAGTTATGAGGTGATTTTATGAGGCACACCCTCTAAAGTAAGGAGACCAGGGTCAATAAGCCACCCCTATAACCATGACACACACTATTGGCACGGCGCCTGGGGTGGGGGAGAGCTCTGGCAGGTTCTGGGTCCATGGCAGGCCACTCCCCATTCTCAGGAAGTCAGGTCCAGGGCTCCTGTCTTGTTCTAGGGGGCTGCTTGGTGCCACTTGAGCTTCCCCACTTCCAGAAAGGGATGCCAGAGCGTGAGCAACACAGAGCGCCTGCTTCCCTGTAACCACCTGCCCCACTCCTCCTCTCCCCTAGAGCACCCCGTTTTACAGCAGCCTGCTGCCTCTGCCCTTGGAAGCCATGCGCTTCCCGGCACAGTCCTCCCCCAACACACACACACACACACACACACACACACACACACACACACACACACAGTTCAGAGGCTAAGCCTAATCAGACAGCAAACAGCCAAGTTCAAGATGAAAGCCCTTGGCCCAGGGTCAGGGCCAGCCAAGCACAGCATCTAAAACCAGAGGATTGTGTTTCTTTTAAATGCCTGGCTATAAATAGGGCAGAACCCCAGGAAAATACTTAGAAGTAGCAGCCATCACCTCCCCCCTACACAGTTTCCCCTCCCACCGGGATCTGTCAACACATACTAATATCTACCCTCAATAATTCTCCTATTCCGGAGCCTTCTGCAATCATGCAACCAGACTGTGGCTGCTAAGCGGATTCCGACTCCATAGGACAGAGTTCCCAATACTGTCGTCTTGGTTATTTCTCCTGCTGAGCGGATGCTGGATTCAAACCACTGACCTTTCAGCAGCCACTCAGCCTCTGAGAATCATCCCAAGGGTTCTCTTCTCCAAAGGACTTAACAGGAATTCAATTTAACCACGAGCGCTCTAGTCAGCGTCGTGAACGAAGGCGAATTTATGAATATACCAATTGGAGAGGTCTCTCTCTCTCTTTTGGAGCGGGGGGAGAAGGGGGCTGCTTTCACCTTTGAACAAAACACAAACAAGGAAAGAGCTACCAGAAAGACTTCTGGCTTCCATTTCCTCTCGGAAAGCCAATGTCTCCACTGTCCACATCTGCAGTCCTAGACTCTGGGAACCCAAGGCCCAGGGAACCAGACACAGAGGCCCCCCCACCACCTTCGCCAATCAAAAGACACATTGTGTCCTGGAACTCACAAAGGCAGTGAAGTGGAGTTAAGGGCGCTTTATAATTTCCAGTGAGGCGCAAACAAAAGGGGTTTTCATGTGAACCCTCACTTCCCTAGAAAACCCAATGAATCCCCCTCCACACCTCCCCCACCTCACACACACCAGTTCGAAAGCGTTCTGGTCAGATGTCATTTCATCACAGAATCCGAGGTTTCAGTTTTCACGTCTTGAGAAAGAGGCATGGTATTAATAACAGGATGTCAGGACTTGGAGAGGATGGAGCGAGCTTTATGGCCGCCGCGGCCGGCCCACGCGCGCGCGGCGGCGGGAAGGGTCCAAAAAAATGAAAGGCGAGAGGTCTGGCGCGTGCGGAAAACCTCGGAAGACCGTAATGCAATCATGCTGTCTGGGAGCTTAGGTGGGACGGAGGCCAAGGGGATTGGACAGGCTTCCGTGAACGGGTCAGCAGTCTGGGTAAACTGGAGTTAGATCTGGGGCGGTGGGAAGCGGCTACAGTGAGTGGCAACTGCTGATCTTACCGTTAGCGCCCCAACTTCGTACCCCACTGCATCACCAGGACGCCTTTCACTTCTCCCCAAACCAAACCAAGTCACTGCCCTCGAGAGTCAATTCCAATCCACCGCGGCCCTGAGGCAGGGTACCTGTGAGCTCCTGAGACTGTCACTCTTTACTGGAGTAGAAAATCCTGTCTTTCTCCCTTGGAGCGGCTGGTGGTTTCAAACTGCTGACTTTGCAGGTAGCAGCCCAGCACTAACCCATTATGCCACCTAGGGCTCCTCGCTAAAATCTTCCCCCCCTCGCTAAAATCTTAATTCCAAAACCTTACTTTGGTTTCCGGTCATCTCAGGTTGGACCCGGAGATCTCAGTGTTACCCAGGTGCCTCTGAGGGACCTCGCTGTCTCAAGCTGGGTTTGCTTATGTGTCTTCCCAGAGGGCAGCCAGAGAGCTAGCTACCAGGTCTAATTCATCTTTGCATTCCTGGCACCTGGCCCAGTGCTTGGCACACAGCAAGTGCTTACTAAATGGTTGGTTACTAATAGCATGTGTTGTATAAGATGACACTGGTTTGAAGCTGACGCTGCCCTTTTTAACACCTGAAGGGGGTGAGTGACAGCAACTTCCCAAGTCTTGATTTCCTTACCTGTTGAAAGAGCACAAGGTGGTCTACAGGATAAAATTAAAATGAGATGTATGTCACATGCTTGTTCATAGAGCCTGGCAGAGGGTTTTGCTCAAATCCTTCCTCTATGGACTGTTCATGTGAAACCTGGCTTCTTTCTCTTCAGGCCAATCCTCAGCCTTGGTTTTGGTGATGTAGTGGTTACCGGTTGGGCTGCAACCCTGCTCCACAGGGTAACGATGGGGTTTTCTACTCTCAAAAACAGTTAGTCTTGGAAAACCACAGGGACCGTTCTAGTCTGTCTTACAGGGTCGCTATGACTCAGAACTGACTTTGATGGCAGTTGGTGCGATTGGGGAGGCAGCTTTGTGGCTTCGGTAGCAGAAGTGATGCTGGGGTGGCCAGGTGACAACATGGGAGAAGCCTGTGTGCAGAGGACCTGTTCTAAGGGAAACAGAAAATAGAATTGCCCAGTCTGAACCAATTTACTAAATTCACTTGCAGGACGATAATCCTATGTCATCTCTACCCAGAGGTAGCGAGGACAGGGGCATATGCGGGTAAGGAAGGGTGCAGGCTCCAGAGACAGCCTGGGTTTGTACTCTGCTCCCGAATAGGGGTTGGTTTGTACTCTGCTCCCGAATAGGGGTTGCCTGAGCCCACTAGACAGTGGATCAGTGTTGGTTTGGCTGTCATCACGGTTACCAGTTCTCTGACAGTTTAAGGCTCTGTAAGGAGGATGGGAAATGTGGTTTAGAGCAATTAGCAAGTTGCCTTGCTCAATACCAAACTCCAACCAGTTGAGGCTGAGCCACTTTTGTTTCACTATCTGCAGGCATCTTACCCAACACTTGACAAAATCTGCAGTTTGCAGAGAAGGAAAAGGAGGCAAAGGGAGGTTAAAGGACTTCCGGTAAATGCCCAAGCCAGGTAGCAAAACCAGCTCTCATAAAATGTGGCTGAGACCACCCCCAGAGGTCAGCACCCAGGAAGTGCTCTGGAAATGCTAACTTCCACTGAAGGGACCGCTCCCCGTTAGGAAGAGGCTGGGGAGTCACTATATGCTTGGTGGAGCGGCCTCTGGAGGAAGGGGGTTAAAAAAGATGATTGCCAAGGCCAGAAAAAGGGTGGCCCCTTCAGCACTTTCAAGTCACCCTCTGCTGCCTGCTTAATGAAGCTCACTTAAAGGGCCATGTGAGTGGGGGAGGAAGCACCTGACATGCCCTGGAAGTATTTCTGAAGAGAGGTTCGTATAAAGTGCGCACACCATCGGTAAGAAAATCCCAATCCCCACAGCACCCCTCTCCCAAGCATCCCTGCAGCGTCCCCGCCCCCACCCCAGGAATGCTTCCAGCTAGGGCTCCTTTATGATTACAATGTGATTCAGAGGCTGCCCAGACACGGGACGGCGGGTAGAAAATGCCCAGGCAGCCAGATGGGAAAGAAAGGAATTTAGAATTTTCACTTTTCCTTAAACCAATTTCCTGAGGTAGTGAGTGCCCTGAGTCACAGAGCAGCAGGCAGAGCAAAGCGGATTTCTACGGGTGGAAATGGAAGGAGCAAAAAATGCTTCCAAGGGTCGGCTTTCATTTCGGTGGGGGGCACTCGCTTGTAGTTGGGGTTTTGGTTTTTGTTTTGGCTGGGAATGGGGATGGAATTGACTGTGTATAGAGACCTCATGTCTGTAATGGGTCTCCAAATCACACTGGCCCCGTGCCAAAACTCTCTATTCCTAAAGTTACCTGCCTGCTTTCTCGGAGGGTAGCCATGTGTGGACTGGACTGAGCAGGGGCCTCAGAAATAAGAGGCGCCTTCTTTGTTCCTTACGGAAGCCGTCTAGCCTCCAGAGCGGGCAGCCATCAGCAGCTGCACCCGGCTGGCTCGCAGCTCACCCCCTCGCTCCCCACCCCCTCCCCCCTTTCCTTTCGCCTCGTGTTTTGAAGTTTATTTTCCCACATTTAGCCTTGGATTCTTTCCTTCCTTCCCCTGCTGTGGCGGGAGGAGCAGGGAAGAGGGGAAACACTTCGAAGGCAGCAAGGCTTTATCATCTCCGCTGGGCCTGTACCCTGCCCCTCTACCCACCTCAAAACAAAGGCGTGCAGCAAACCAAACAAAACTCTTTCTCTGGAGGAATTGTTTCCTCAAGGGAAATTATAAAGTGACCCCTCCCCCCCAACTCTCTCTCCTGACCACACTGGGATCAGAAGAAACCTACATCACCCCAACCCCTCCCGGGGCACACACAGATCCTAACCTAGCCAACTTTTAGTTAAAGCTCATCCTCCCAATCGCCCTCACCTGGAAATAGCTACCCAGCAGGTGACCCTCCCCCACTAAAACCTAGCCCCACACAGAGAAGGAAACAGCTCAGAGAAACCTGGCCATTGCCCTGCTTCTGCAGAGGCTTGCAGGAATCAACTTGGAGTTTCTGGAGTCAACCCTGCCTCTGTTTGTGGCTCTGCTGACAGGTTCTTCTGGACTCCAAGCAGTCCCACAACACAATCTGGTCTCGGAACTTTCCTCACGGGTCGCGTTACAGGGCAAGTCTCTTAAGCTGGTCGGCCTGGTGGGCACCTATAAACTCAGCAATGTGAATGTCCAACAACTCAAGGCCAAGGGAGTGGAAAGGTTGGCCATTTGAGCCCACCCAGAGGCCTTCAAGACTGGTGGTCTACTTCTGAAAACCCTAGCCCCTGGAGACCCTAGGGTCCAGTTCTACTCTGACCCACACAGGGGTCCCAGAATGGGAACCCACACGACCATAGCGGGTTTTTACTGCTAAGAGCCTCTGGCTTCTGCTTTCAACCTCACAACAGTGCAGGCGGGATGGGAAATGGGATGAACTAAGTAAATTCCCAAGGGTTAATTCCCATTTTACATATGGGGAAACAGAAGCCGACGAAAAGGGGGGTGTGCAGCTGGACACAGCATAAGATACTCAGAGCTGCTGCAGATTAAATGCTGCTCCTTTGCGCATCTTTCTTTCTGGCATCTTTCATCCTAAGAGAGAAACGTAAAACCGTGGACCGTTTATCCAGGCTCCACCAGGCGCGCTGACAGACCCCCTCCCCACCCACCCCACTCCCGATCGTCTACAGCCCTGGCATCCAGGATCTGGCGGTTCCCGTTTGAAGAGGCAGGTGGAGAAGAAAATGGGAGGTTAAAGGTCCCGGGCATGCACACAGTTGGAACTAGAAGGTCAGCCCACAGCTTATCTGAGTGAGGTCAATGCCACGGATAGGGAGCGCGCCCTTAAGAGATAGAGGCTCCAGTGCCAACGAGGACGAGACACTCCCCTACACCACGGCCCAGTCGCGCCCCCTTTCTTCCTGCTTCTCTAGAAAAGTCCGTTTGTTTAACTGGCTACTTTGACGGAAGTTTAACTCCAAGCCTGGACGTCTCGGCAAGATAAGCCTTTGCGGAACCTTGAGCGCGTCCCAGCCTTCCAGCCAGCGGCCCTTATCCAGGGCTCACGCAGTCACACACGCACACACACACACACACACACACACACCCTAACCCCCCCCCCCAACACACCCTCCCTCCCTTCCTGGGCTCTTTGTGGGCAGGGGACGTTGAGAGACCCCTCCTGCTGCTCAGAAGGTGTCGAGATTCCAGAAGAAAATCCGCGCGGGCGTAGCATTGGCCCGGGACCTGGGAGGTGGAGACGGGCGGGAATTGCAACCCGCTAGGCTAGGCTAGGCCCCCGGACTCCGGGAGCCTCTCCAAAGAAAGATAAACGCCTTTATCCGCCCTACAGCCTCTTTCCAAGTAGGGAGGTACCCACACAACCATACCGAGAGACGGAGGGGGCCGCGCTCAGTTCACCTGGGGTCAACTCCAAGTTGTCTCCGGACAAGCCGGGTTCCAACGAGTCTCCCACGCGTGGTGACCCTTATGTGTATCCAGGTTAGATCCCCGAAGCTGGACTCAGGATGGGACACCGCTCCCCGGTACCCCCAGGGCCTTCCACTGGGTCTGGGGGGCCACCAAAAGCTAAGGAGAGCTTCCCTTCCGCGCGCCTAGACTCCAGCCAGCTCCAGGCAAGGTACAGGGGGTACAGGCGACGGCTTACCTTCAGGATCCTGTCTAGGCCCTCCTGGCCCAGGCACGGAAACTCCTTCAGCAGCTGCAGCTTCTGCGTGTAGTAATTTTTCTTGGCCTCCTTCCAGTGCGGCTCCTCCAGCACCTCGAAGATCGCTGCCCCGATGGACAGGTAGAAGATGATGGCCGAGGTGAGCAGAGGGCCGCGGTCCACCATGGCTCCCGAGCGGCCGCCCCCCAAAGAAAGCCTACCCCAGCCTTGGCAGGTCCGAGTGCCCCCACCACTTCAGCCTCGGCAAACAGCTGTTTGAATTTGGAGCTCCGCATGCGCAGTGCACCGTTCCCCCCCCTCACCCCCCCTTTAGCGCCGCTCGCGGACAAAGTGGCTCGGGCAAGTTGGCACACTGAGCGCGAAGTGCGCGGTGCCTAGCTAACGTGGGCCAGGGCTAGCAGGGCACGAAAGTGACCGAGCGGGCGTCTTGGAGCGTGCGGGAGTGCAGGCGGCGGGGAGAGCCCAGAACTCCACTGGGTGAAGACACGTGAGCCGCGGCTCCGCGCGCACCTCCAGCCCTCTGCTTCGCGCCAGCCGCCGAGCGCCTCTTTAACTAGCTCTCAGCGCTCGCCACCCGCCAGCTCAAGACTCCGGCCGGGGCGGGGCCCCGACAAGCCCCGCCCCGGACCCGCCCCCGCGGAGCTCCCGCACGGGGCCCCGCCCCCGCAGAGCCGCCCGCCAGTCCGCGCGAGGTGCGCGCTGGAAGGAGCAGTGCGTTTTTTCCTCTCCCGGGGACAGCCGCCAGGGGAGGCTGCGCGCTGATCCCCCTCGCCCACCTCCCCCACCGATCGCCGCGCCCCGCGGTGCCCAGGGCCTAGGGGCTACTGGGACTCCGGTGATCGGTGTTCATGTATTAACTCAAGTGATGGTGGTTCTTATTACTAGGGTCAGAAGTTCATTTCTGTGATATTTTCATTACAGGTCAATTTTCGTTTGCTGATGCTTCTTCCGAGAAGTCTTTAAGTCTCGGTCTCACACACGATCCTGATACACCTTCGTGTAAGCCTGATGCAAAGAAAAAAGAAACATTGCCTTCCACTCAGTCCCTATTCCTAAAGACCCCAGTAGGACCGAGCAGAACTGACTCATTGGATGGCCAAGGCAGAAGCAGAGCGCCACATGTCACCTGTTGCCAGGTTCGAACCACTGACCTTGCAGTATGCAGCCCGAAGGAGAGAGCGCTAAGCATGATTTTGAAAAGTAACTCTTCCATTTGAGTCCATGCTGACTCTTAGGGACCCTATCGGACAGGGTAGAACCGCCCCTGTGAGTTTCCAGATTTACTTTAAAGCAGTAAGCTTTAAAGAAATAGAAACCCCGACTTTGTCCCACAGAGCGGCTGACCTTGCAGTTGGCAGCCCCACACGTAGCCACTCCGCCACAGAAAGGGGTGAAAAAGAGTTGAAGAAATTGTAGGGAATCAAGCTATCTGGACCCAAGTCAACCACTGGCACTTCTAGCTCCCCTCTAGCCCCCATGCTAAACTGCCCTGTGAGACAGCAACTTCTGGAAGGCACAGCGTGGACCATCACAGACTGGGACACCCGCGGTTCCACGTTGTAACTTGACAGGCAACACTTGACCTTTTTCTTCCTCTTAAAGTTGTTTAAAATTGCAATCATCATCACTCCCATGCCCCTTTCCTCCTAACGCTAAAGTTCCTCTTCTGATACCCCACCACCTCCCATACTGGAATGTCAGCGGAAGGAGTGGGGGGAGGGGCGGTGTGTGGGTGTGTGGGTGTGTGTGTGGGTGTGTGTGTGTGTGTGGGTGTGTGTGTGTGTGTGGGTGTGTGTGTGTGTGTGTGTGTATCCACAGTTCCTGGTACAGAGCAAACTCAGTGTAACGTTTGTGTGGTGGGTGAATGGGCTTTTCAAACACGTGTTTCTCTTCCCAGGATATTTCTCAGTCACTTCATCTTACTACCATCTCCTGAGCATCTATAAACCCCAGATTGTATGACATCCTTTCTACTCAAACAGAGCTCTCTTCTGCAACCCCTCCTGTGCTACCTCCCTTGTGCTTGGGCCGAAACCCCAACTCTGCAGCCCCCAACCCCTCTCTGCTAACATGAGGGGGTTCATATCCATTGTGAGAGTCTGCGACCGTACTTTGATGTGAACAGTTAGTTCACCAGCCTCTCAGCACGGGTGGGACCGTTTGAGACTCTCCCTTTGGAAAAAAACTGCCATTCTGTTCCCACCTCCGTCTGTGCTCTCTTCCTAAGAAAATAGAAGGGCCTCTTCCTATTTCAGCCTCACTGCCTCTGGAAAATGCCGCAGACTTTGTGATACATTGATTGCTATTTGAACTTCTGTAACCTTCCATTCAGCTATTTCCAGCTCTCTGAGGCCCTGTAGCCGCCACCCCCTACTCTCTCCTGCTTTCTTCTCATCTTGGTTCTTGTTGCTCCGGGCAGGCCAGACACCCTGGCCCCCTTGGGAAAGACTGCCTCCTCCTGTACTAACCTCCCCCCCCCCCCATTGGTTGTAGATTGGACTGTTGCGATCTACAGAACTCTCATTGGCTGACTTTCAGAACTAGATCGCCAGGCCTTTCTTCCTCATGTTAGTCTGGAAGTGCTGCTGAAACCTGTTCGGCCTCACAGCCACCTACAAGCCTCTGGTGACAGCAGCTGTGCTGGAAGTGCATTGGCCATGAATCCAGTCCAGGTCACTCACAGGGCAGGGGAGAACTCTACCCCTGAACCACCAAGGCTCCACACCCTGTGTTTTCCCACCCCACTTCCATTCACTCTCCCTGTTCCTCCCCTCTGCTCTCCTTTGTCTTCACCTAGGTGCAACAAGCCAGAGTGCCTAGAGGCAAGGATGGTGAGACTTCCTCTGTGCATGGGACATGTTATCAGGAGAGATCTGTCCCTGGGAAAAGACACTGTTTGGTAGAGTACAGTAAAAAAGAGGAAGGCCCCAGCAAGATACCGTGACATAGTGGCTCAGAAGAACAATCGTGAGGGGGCGGAGGACCAGGCAGTATTTCCTTCTATGTTCCATTGTGTGTTGGGTTTTTATGAGTCGGAACTGACTGGCTAGATGCAGATTCCCCAGGAGCAGGGTGTTTTGAGGAGCGTATCTGGCCTCCTCTGATTGTTCCTGCCTGAGAGTCAGGGGTGGGGAAAGGTTTGGGCTGCTGGTCTCCAAGTTTGTCCCCCCAACTTTTTGAGCCCCCTCCCTTGTGTTTTCTTACACTGGAGATAAATCAATTTGTATAGTTTTATCTTCTTGCTGATGATTATATTTATTAGTATATTTATGGTTAGGGCTATAGATTGCCGCAGAGTGCCATCTTCTTTAAAGAAAAAAAAAATCACGCCATCGGAATGAGTGAGACAACCCAGAGAATACTGACAGCAGATAACCGAGAGGTGCTTGTTTTGAGCTGTCGATTACATTCTTATCCCCATCCAGTCAGTTTTAGTGACCCCGAGCTCCTTGCTGCGCTCTGTTCCCACACACTGGAGGTACACATGTGAGACCCCACTAACTGGACTGCATTAATTTTGTTAATTGAATTAAAATTCAATTCCAAGCAACTGTTCCCAAGAAGTGTGAGAATTCTATTTCCGATGTACAAAGATCCACCGCTTTGGGGAGCTGGAAAAGGCTTAAAACACACAACCGCTATTTACAAGTTGTGACTTTTCACGCCAATAAGACAAACACTCGTTTATTTTGCCCTTGATTGGTGGTGCAACTGCTACATAAACGTTGTATCGGTTGTTTGCAGAGTGCTAGCTTTTAAAAGACAACCTCCTTCCATCTGGGTAGCAAGAGGAGCCCTGGTGGCTCATGGTCTGCTAACCATGAGGTCAGCTGTTTGAACCCACAAGCTGCTCTGCCAGAGAAAGAGGCGGCTTTCTACTCCCATAAAGATTTACATCCTCAAAAATCCACAGGCTCAGTTCTTGCTACTCTGACCTGCTGTGTCTTGAAGAGTGGGAATTGACTCGATGGCAGTGAGTTTGGATTTGGGGTTGTTTTTTCTGGGGGGGGGACAGTGATAAGGTCTCATCATGAGAAATGGGCAGCGCCAATCAGTGGGTTCCCCCTCAAGGTCAACCTCTCTCGTGCTCCGGCGATTAAAGGAGCCGCACACCTCCATTTCCGCCTGGGTTCAGTAGCTGTTGGTGCCTGGGAGTTGGGTCTCCCACAGAGACCCCTTTGTGCAACCGAAGGAAACACTGCCCCCAGTCATTTCCATTGGGTGCAAGGATTATCGGCTGGGTGAGCTGTAGCTTTAATAACCCTTCCATTATGCTCAGAGGGGATGGCTTCTTTCTGTTCCGCTTGCTCACTGCCATGGAGCCGACTCTGGCTCTTCACAGCTCTGCAGAGTAGAGTGGCAGGCTTTCGAGGGCAGCCATGGATTCTTGGAGGCAGACTGCCTCATCTTCCTCCCACAGAGTGACTGGTGCCTGTGAACTTTTCGGTTAGCGCCCCACGACTTAACCCGCACTGCCATCAGGCCCCCTTTATTCCAGGTCAGGGATAAGTATTTCTTTTCTCTCTTTTTAGGGATAAGTATTTCTGTTGGTTTGGTTTACGTTCTGTTTGGGAAGCTCACGTCGGAGCAAAGGAAGCAAAGAAAGAAACCATGAAGATGAAAACATTGGATGTCACAGATTGGCGCATGTAGGGAAACGGCCACTAGTCCTGGTCTGTATTATTAGCATAGTTTTTAAAAAGCCAGCGACAACACAGTTAGCTGAAAGCATTGTTTCCTTAAATTAAAATGAAAAGGTTTTGTGGCTCTTTAATAGAAATCAAAAAGGTTTTCTTTGTATTTTTGTTCTTGGAAAAGTGCTGGAACTCAAAATTCACTGCCATGTGGTCAGGGCTAGCTCATAGGGAGCCTCCGTAGGCTAGTGACTGCCCGAGTTTCCAATGCTGTAACTATTAATGGTACTAGAAAACCTCCTCTTTCTCTCTCTGAGAGACTGTTGGTTTTGAACTGGTGACCTTGGAGTTAGCAGCCCAACTTATAGCCCCACGATGTCACCAGGCTCCTCTTGCTTAGAAGATGGATAATAAATATTAAGTGCCTTGTAATATAGCTTGCCTTGTGAGAGACTATTCATTTGCCAACTTGTTCTATTTCTAAGGGATGGTTTTTGTACATGAGGAACACGGTGTGAAGTTTTTCCGGGTACAGATGATCTACTTATTAAGCTAGGATGTTTTCTGAGGGTCAAATTACATGTCTGTGATAAGGAGGGCCTCGTGTTTCATGCTATGAGAAGTGAAGTAGAATCTCAGAACATGAATTTATAAGTAGGGAGGGTGGGTCAGAAAGAGAGAGAACTTGTAAATTCAATTTAAGATGTTTGAAATTGTAAGTCCTCTTGGCATTGCTGCTCAAAAGCTCAAACACACTGCCATTGAGTTGATTCCTGCTCACAGCGACCCTATAGGACACGGTAGAACTGCCCCTGTGGGTTTCCAATACTGTCACTGTTTTCAGAAGAAGAAAACCTCACCTTTCCCCTATGAGGAGGCTAGTGTTTTGAACTGGTGACTGCAAGGTCTAAAGCCTAATGCTTAACCATTAGGCCACAGGCCTCCTTGACATTGTAGCTCTGAGACAATCATTAAGCCAGGTTGCTTTATTAGGGTTCCTTATCACTCTTAACATCCAAGCTACATGTCCTTCGCCCTGAGAGCCAGTTAAGCTTCAGAAACGCGTGCCTTTGTAGGTTAAGAGCCAAGGTGGAGTGTTGGTTCTCAGGGCTTTGTATTTGATGATTTCAGATGGAGGCATGTGCTCAGCTGCTAACAGAAAGTCCCTGTCTACCAGGCGTACCTACGGGGGAGAGAGTCTCGCTGATGCACGTCCAGGAGAATGACGGTAACTACACCCTGGGCAGCCCTCTGCAGCACAGTTCTACCGTGACACCCATGAAGTCGTCCTGAGTCGCCCCCTACCCAAGACCTCTTTTAAAGGCAAAGGAAGGGGGATGACTTTCAGATCCTACCATTATACTTCTGTGGAGCCCTGGTTGTGTGTTAGGCCGCTAACTGTAAGGACAGCAGTTCAAAACCAGCAGCTGCTTTGTGGGACACAAGCGAGGCTTTTTAATTCCACTCAGGATTTATGGTCTCGGAAACCCCCAGGGCAGTTCTACCATGTCTTACAGGGTTACTGTAACTCAGAATCTCTATGAAGTCAGAGAAGGAGCCCTGGCCTCCTTTGGCTGCTGGCCACAAGGTCAGGAGTTTGACCTCCTCAGCCATTCCATAGGAGAAAGATGAAGCTTCCAGCTCCCATAAAGAGCTACAGTCCCAGAAACCCTATGTGTGGTGACTGTGAGTCAGTATTGATGCAGTGGCAATGGGGTCTGTGATTTAGATAAGGCTCCCTGGTAAGGCTACTAATTCACAAGTCAGCAGTTCAAACCCACTAGCCACTCGGAGAGAACAAAGAAACAGCAGTCCTCTTCTATAAATAGCTAAGAGCTCTGGTGACGTAGTGGCTACTCCTTGGGTTACTGGCAGCCAAAGTCAGCAGTTTGAAACCGTCAGCTGCTCTAAGGGAAAAGACAAGGCTGTCCGGTCCCATAAAGAGTAAGTCTCAGGAGCTGCCAGGGGCAATTTTACACTTATAGGGTCCAGTGAGCCAGCATCAACTTGATGGCTATGAGGTTTATTCTGTAAAGATCACAACCTTGCAAACCCTGAGGGCTAGATTGACCGTATCCTTAGGGGTGGTATCCATGGCTACAAAGGCCTTCTGCCTCTTTATGTACGCTGACCTTTATCTGAAACCTAGCATCATCTCCAGTCATGAATGTAGGCAGCAAACCACGGTAAAGTTCTCAGCACATTGTCTCCAGCAGACACCCGGGTTCTTTCTGTATCATGTGGACAGGGTGCCAGAGGACCCCGATAGTGTCTCACACTTGTGGCAGTTATTGGGCTCCCTGCTAAATTTTGCAAGACAAACTTTTTAAACGAGGGTCTATATGGCTAGACATAAATCTTTCTTCTTCTTCTTTAAAGCATTGATGATTGTGCTTCAGTACAAGGGATGGCTTTTGTGAGTGCTTCAGTCTATCCATTTAAATACATTCCAATAGGAAGGTAGCCGCAGACATCATCAGACTGCCAGAGAGGGTCTGTGACAGATAAATAAGGCTAGGGAGTCTGGTCTGCATTAATGAAAGGAGCAAGTGGCCTGATCGTGGTGGTATTTTCAAGAGTTCACTCAGGCAGCTGTGTGTCCTTAGGCATTGGCGGTAGTGCTCCTGGGGTGAGCTAGTGAGGACCAGAAGGGAGGTAGGAAAGGTTTGGGGGAGACGTGGGGACCACTCAGGAACTGTTAAGGTGCTAGCAGCTCTGCGGTTTTCCTAGCGACTCCTTGCAAGACCCGCAGCATTCTTGAACTGGGCACCAGTGTATGTCCTCCTTCTGCCTCTCACCATTGCCTGAATGCACGAGCACAGCCTGAGCATCCCCCTACCCCCACCCCACGCTCTTAGCCTCCCTAGTGTCCTGCTGCACAAAGCTCCTCTACCCACCCCTGCAGTCCCACAGCCGCCCCATCTGACTGCCCCAGCACATCAAGATCCCAGAAGACAATTGAGACTTGTTACTGGATGGGAGAGGGGCTTGAGGATTGGCTGAGAGTGAGGGGTGGGAAGGGGAGGAGGATGCCAGAGGGAAGGAGGAACCAAGATTCCTGGAATTTCTGCCTCCTGAGCCAACCTCCAAGAATGAGCTGGGCACTAAGCAGAGCTTGAGGAGGGGGACATGCGTTTGGAGGTGATGGGCCTTTGGCACTAGCCCCCCCTCCCCACCCCCCGTAAAGCACACACGTGGTTACTTGTTTCATATCAAAAGGGATGCAATCTTTGTCCCCTGTCAAAAAGCAATCCTCCTGAGCCGGCACCTTGTTTCTCAATCAGGGACTCAACTGCCCTGAGCTGGGGTGGGGCTGGAGGAGCAAACGCATATATTGGACCTTACTGAGGGTGAATAAATAGGGATGTAAGGCCAGTGCTTTTCTTGTGTTTGCTTGTTTGTTTGTTATGAACTTGTTTCTCAGTAAAGACTCCAAGTCCATTTTGATTGGACTCTTCCTCCCTTTTTTAAACCACTCAAGTGCTATTTAGGTTTGAAGAATAAGGAATCTGGAGGGATTTTTGTTTGTTTGTTTGTTTGTTTTCTGTTTGGTTTTTTAAATGTTTGTTTTCATTTAAAAAAATCATTTTATTGGGGCCTCATACAAGTTTTGTTTTGAATTTACAGAAATATCCTAGATATAGATTACACAGCCCCTCTCCAGAAATGAAATCAACAACATCCTATTAAACCCTCCACTTTTTTTTTCTCAACACCCCCCCTCCCTCAACCCTTCCCCCCCTCAGCCCTCTCTCCTCTCTGTTCCCAGCCCTGTCCAGGGCCTCCTCAAAGTCCTGTCAATTGGCCCATAAACCATGTTTACCCTTCTTTGTATTTCCTCATAACAATGGTGATAGTAAATGTTTACCTTTGTAGGATTGAAACATAATGTTCTCTAGTTTTGTCTATGCCTTGCGGTGTTTAAGACAGTTGTATTTTTTTTTATTGATGCTTATAATCCCATAGTAGCAATGAACAGGAGCTTGTTCATCCATTCCTCTCTATTTGGGAGTTTTGGGTTCTTTCTATGTGTCTGCTCTTGTGGAAATTGCTGCAGGGAACATAGGTGTCCACACGTCTGCTCATGTGTTATTCTTGAGGCCAGCGATTTTCTTCTGGCAGCCTTACTCTGAGGGCAAGAGGAGGGCCGTTGTAGCAATTGTAAGTCATGGCGCGCCCATGCATTATGGAGCAGAACTGTTCCACGGGGTTTTCTCGACTGCTTTCCTTAATGGAGAGAGATCGCGAGCCCGTTTCTCCCGGAATACCCAAATGGATTTGAACCATGAACCTTTCAGTATACAATTGAGTGCAAACAGCTTGCTCCATCCTGGGACACTAAGGAAGGCACTCAAACCAAACTAAATCAAGCTCACTGCCATCAAGTCCATTCTAGCACATTGTGACCCCGACCCCCCCTCCCCGGTGGGTTTTTGAGACTGTGACTGTTAATGGGAGTCAAAAACCCAGTCTTTCTCCCTTGGAGCTGCTGGTGGTTTCGACCACGCCGAGTGCAGTCCAACTCACAACCACTAAGGAACCGGGGGGCAGACAACAAAGGGACAAGGTATAAGTAATACCATGCTAAATAATGCCACTGTTATTGTGGGCTTCTTATGTGCCCAACACTGCCCTCAGCACTTGTTATACATTATTGCATTACATTGTGACATTCATTACTTCTGTGTTAGTCCAGGTTGACTAGAGAAACAAATTCAGTGATAAACTTATATATGTAAGAGAGAGCTTTATATCACAGAGCAATTGTATATTAAGAAAACATGCCAGCCCAGGCTAGATAAAGTCTATATGCCTGATATTAACCCATATGTCCGATATGAGTCCATAAACTCCTCTTTAAACTCATGCAGCCATGCGGTGATGCTGAATGCAGGAAGATCACAGGCCAGTAGGGGGACAGTCTTGTGGATCCAGTGGCAGTGGAAGCATCTCAGTGCTAGCGTGGATCTCCACGTGGCTCCTCCAGCTCCAGGACTCTGAGTATATCAGTGCGTCTCCATGTGGCTTGTCACCAGGGATGTCTCACAGAGAGAGTGTGTGTCCCGCCTCCAGGGAGGAAGTAAGGAGTTCCCAGAATCCTCAGGCAAAGGCCATGCCCACCCAAAGGCATTACTGGCTATGACCTGATTGACAGGCTACACTCCACCCCTTCACTCAAGTGGACAGGAGATTATGTAACTGCCACAACTACCTTGCTGCATTTAACCCCACAGCCATCCTCCAAGGTAGGTGTTGTTATCGTCCTCATTAAACAGGAAGAAACTGAAGCTCAAAAGGGGTGTCTTGCCTGATTTGGGGTGTGGGGAAGCCAGATATGATACCCAAGCTGGTCTGATGCTCAAGGACTTAAAGGAGGCGGTATCCCAGTCAGCTTTCCTTCAAGAGCACTGGCCCCCGTGGCTCTCCCAGAACCTGGCTTTTACCTGTTGGGTCATGGCCATGTTGCTTTCCATAAGATGCATGGAAAGCCCAGGTGAGCTTGACTTCATCTAACAAGAGTAGCTTCCAACACAGGAGGCATTCCCTCCCAAGGGGAGGAAGTGGCAGTATCCAACACCAAGGGACAGAAAGTTCATGAACCACCCACTTCCCCATCCTCCACTGGGGAAACAGGAAGATGGCAACATTTCACAAAACTTATAAACCATTAAAGAACTGATTGACGTGGTTGTGGACAGTGGCAATTCCAAAATCCATGGATCAGGTATTCATCTGAAGACTAAGTATTGGTAGCTGATTAATCAGGTCCAGTGGCAGGTTGCTGGCTTAAGTCTCCAGATGATGACAAGCCAGATGCAGGGTACAGATCAAGAGAGAGAAATTTGCCAACACATTCATACATATATTGGATGAAGACCATACCCTTTTGGGAACTCTCCTTACTTGAATCAGATGGTCCAAGAGTGTGATGTGGAAAGGGCTATAACTTGAGACACACCCTAAGACAATCACTCAAGAGTCATCCGATCTTAATCTTGCTTACTTAGCTAATGGACAACTCACTTCAAAAGGGGCTTATAGGTACAGGCATAAAAGCTAAGATTTACAGCATATCACAGAATTGAGCATTAAGGACCATCCCAAGGTAGGATTAAAGGAGTCCTGGTAGTACAGTGGTTCAAGCATTCAGCTGCTAACCAAAAGGTCAGGGGTTCAAACCCACGAGCTGCTCTGCAGGAGAAAGATACAGCATCCTGCTCCTGAGAATATTTACAGCCCAGGAAACCGTATGAACAGTTCTGCTCTGTCCTGCAGAGTTGCTATGGCAGTGGACTTGGCGGGGTGTGGAGGGAGGAGGAACAAGGCTCACAGAGAAAGAATCCATCTTCAGCGAACACCAGACAGATTGCAAAGTTGGGAATAAGGCTGAGGGAGAGCACGATAGACAGGCGAAGGATAATGATGTCCCTGGAGATTATGTTTTCAAAATGTAGTAAAATATGTACACGAAAAGTATTGTCATCGTACGCATTTTTAAAAATATTTTTTTCTGTGTGCGTTTTTGGTAAAAGTTTGCGGGTCAAAAACTTGATTCCCATTTGACAATTTTCACACAAATTATTCATGGACTTTTACTTTGTTTGTTTTTTAAACCTCCATAGTGTTATGGTGTTTTGGTGACTCCATTTCCAGAGCTCTAGTTTCCCTACCCTCTGCTCACATTTTGCTCCCCAGTAATTGATGACCTTTGGTCTCCTAGCGATGCTTTCTTTTTTTTCCAATCATTTAATTGGGCACTCTTATCACAACCCATCCATCCATCCATTGTCAAGCACCTTTGTACATCTGTTGTCATCATCATTCTCAAAACACTTGCTTTCTACTTGAGTCCTTGGTATCAGCTACTTATTTTTTTCTCTCCACCACCCTCCCTCCCCAACTCTTGATAATTTATAAATTATTATTTTTTCATGTCTTACACTGACTGATGTGTCCCTTCACCACTTTTCTGTTGTCCATCCCACTGGGAGGGGGTTATATGTAGATCATTGTGATTGGTTTCCCCTTCCTCCCCGAACCTTCCCCTTACCCTCCTGGTATCACTACTCCTGAGTGGTTTATCTGTCCTGGATTCCCTGTGTTTCCAGCTCTTATCGGTACCCGTGTACATGCTCTGATCTAGCCAGATTTGTAAGGTAAAATTGGGGTCATGATAGTGGTGGGGGGGAGGGGAGGCATATAGGAAGCATTAAAAAACTAGAGGAAAGTTGTATGTTTCTTTAAATTTTGTTTTAATTTGGAAACATGCTTCTTTATTTCAAAGGTAGATACAAGAATCACCTATATTTTTTTCCATGAGACTTTTGTAAATCTGGAGACATTACTTCTTTGACTTGCTGAAAGATGCTTCACTTTTTTGGGAAGATCATTTTATTGGGGGCTCTTACAGATCTTATAATAAATCCATACATCAATTGTATCAAGCATATTTGTATATATGTTGCCATTATTATTTTCTAAAAATTTACAGTCTATTTGAGTTCTTGGTATCACCTCCTCTTTTTACTCTCTCCCTTTCCACCCTTGTAACCCCTTGATACATTATTATTAATTTCATATCCATTTTTATACTCTAGAAACATTTTTCTACAATTATTTATTGATTTAAAAAATCATTTTATTGGGGGCTCATACAGCTTTTATCACAATCCATCCATCCATCCATCCATACATTGTCAAGCACATTTGTGCATTTGTTGCCATCATCATTTTCAAAACATTTTCTTTCTACTTGAGCCCATAGTATCGGCTCCTAATTTTTTCTCCTCTCTCTACCATCCTCCCTCACTCATGAACCCTTGAGCATTTATAAATTATAATTTTCATGTCTTACACTGACCGATGTCTCCCTTTACCCACTTTTCTGTTGTCCATTCCCTTGGGAAGGAGTTATATGTAGATCATTGTGATTGGTTTCCCCTTCCTCCCCAACCTTCCCCTTACCCTCCTGGTATCACTACTCCTGAGTGGTTTATCTGTCCTGGATTCCCTGTGTTTCCAGCTCTTATCGGTACCCGTGTACATGCTCTGGTCTAGATGGATTTGTAAGGTAGAATTAGGGTCATGATAGTGTGTGTGTGTGTGTGTGTGTGTTGGGGAGTGTTAAAGAACTAGAGGAAAGTTGTATGTTTCATCAGTGCTTCAAGCACCCTGACTGGCTTGTCTCTTTCTTGTGATCCTTCTGTAAGATGAGCTTTGGGTCTCTACTCCGCCCTCCCCCTCATTCGCATTGATATGATTTTTTTTATTCTGGGTCTTTGATGCCTGATACCTGATCTCATTGACACCTCATGATGACACAGGCTGGTGTGCTTCTTCCATGTGGAGTTTGTTGCTTCTCAGCTAGATGGCCGCTTGTTTGTCTTCAAGCCTTTAGGACCCTAGATGTTAGATCTTTTGATAGCCTGGCACCATCAGCTTTCTTCACCACATTTGCTTTTGCACCCATTGTGTCTTCAGTGATCGTGATGGGAAGATAAGCATTACGGAATGCCAGGTTATTAGAACAAAGTGTTCTTGCATTGTACTTGAGTAGAGACCCAATGTCCATCTGCTACTTAATACTTAAAATATAAATATATGTGCATAGATCTATTTCCCTATAGTTATATATAAACTTATTTACATAGGTACATGCCTGTATTTAGATAAGTCTTTATGAGAGCAGGAAATCTCGTCTTTTTCTTATAGAGCTGGTGCGCTCAAATGTCGGACCTTGTGATTGGCAGTCAAACTCAGTAGCCACTACTCCAGCCATAGGGCTCCTTATTTATTGTACAAAACCAACCTTCAAAGTCATTACCATCAAGTTGATTCCAACTCATTAACTGTCCCTATGAGTTTCCAAGACTGTGACTATTTATAGGAGTAGAAAGACCCGCTTTCTCCCCAAAGACTAACTGGTAGTTTCAAATTGCTGACCTTGAATATCGAAGCCCAGTGAATTTGTAATCCCTACATCACTGGGGCTGCTAACATTTATTGTACAATAATTCTTATTTCTGGCCCCCTTTTAAGACAGCACATTGGAACTGCCTGCTATCCAGTTCCTAAGAAAGGTGCAAAGATACTTGGGGGAAATTCCAAGTTCGTGTCATTTCACTCTTCAAATATGTGTTTGGATCACAGGACATGATGTGAAGTATAACTTGACCTTGGTGTTCAGGACAACACAAACGACTTCAGATAAGACCAGTGTGCACTTCCTGTATCTCAGGATAGCTAACACTACATTAAAAGATCCTGATTATCTTTTATGTGCAAGCAGAGTGAACAATGGTAGATGGCATCTGTTCTGTATCACAAAACCTAAAGCTGATAGGGAAAAGCTGGTACCACTTTTGGAATCAAGTATCCCCAGGTCAAATATAGCCAGAGACAAGGCTAATGTCTGAGGCACCAAAATGTGTGTTGGCCAGTGTTATTGGTCACCATGTATCGGTTATCACAGTGTTTTGACAAAAATTGGGCCAGGAAGGGGTTTCCAGTCCAGGCCTGAGGTGGCCTGAGGGCTGTACCCTCAGAGTTCTATGGACTAAGCCTGGCCATCTTTAGGAATTAGAGTTTTGCTCCACATGGATCTCCCATTTTGTCCAGGGCCCTCTAGGGAGGGATAGCGGAGTGGATAGCGGTGGCAGCAAGGGACCACTACTAAGCTTTCAGTTCATAAGTGAGCACACACCTTTGTGTCACCTGGGGTGCACGCTGATAGACACAGATTGACCGCCGTTTAAAAAGGAAGAGGGAGAGAGGAGGAGAAGGAGGGAGAGAGGGGTGTGTTAGGCAGGGTTCTCTAGAGAATTAAAACCTGGATACTTATGATTATATATAGATATCATATATATTGAAGTATAAGTCAATCCGAATACCAGCCAAGGCACCTAATTTTCCCACAAAAACTGCATTAAAAATGTGCTGAAAACCTCGGCTTCTACATGAGTATATATGGTGTGTGTGTGTGTGTGTGTGTGTGTGTATGAATAAGTTTATATTAGCCAGTTCAACTCACTTCCGTGGAACAGTTAATATACTGGAAGTCCTTCAACTCATGTGGGCTGCCGGGTTCAAGGTCAAGGAAGCAGACAGCTGAGACTTCCCTCAGGCAAGGCAGGCAGGGTCTGTTCGCAGTCAGCAGACAGCAGGGTAGGTCAGCAATAGTCAGTAGCTTGGGAGCTTAGGGAAGCAGGCCCTGATGGGATCTCGAACACAAGCATGGGGCTGACCGGATCCACCAGCCTCAAGCTCCAACAGTGCACACACCAGCATCGTGGAGAAGCAGGTCCCAAAGGAGCCTCTAGCTCCGGTGGCGTGGCCCACAGGTAGTGCAGCACACAGGTTGAGGCAGAGAACTAGCTAAGCAGCAGCACGCTGGCCCTATCACCAGGGCACAAGAGGGAGATGGGATGCTGTCTGTCTTTATTTCGGTCTCCTCCAGTCAGGCTGTGACCTGATTAAAATCTACCCACATGTTCCTATTGGCCTAGTTGGCACAATAAACCCAACACAAGGAGGAAGAGGAAGAAGAAGGAGAAGGAGGAGGAGGAGAAGCAGACAGCCTCTGCTAGGAAGAGCTTTTCCATATAGTGACATAGAAGTATGGAACATATAGCAGGACCATAAGACCCCGCTGAGGACAGTCCATGAGGAAAGAGGGTCTTGGGGAATACGAGTTGGGTCAGCCACCTGGGGTCTCCCGTGTATCTGTTTTCTGACACAACTGGAGCATAGCAGCTCCACTTCATGCAGACGCTCCCAGGCATGTCCCACCCAACCCTGGGTCCACAGCCTTCGGTCTGCATGTGCTTGCCACCCTGCATACCAGATCATGCAACTCCCTCTGGATCTCCATCATTAAAATCCCTTTCTCATCGGGTCCCGACCCTAGCTAACCCTCCAGGCAAAAGGGGAACTGAAAAACAATTTGCAACAAGTCCATGGCCTCTTGGAAGAGGAACCGAGACCCTGGGAGCAGGCGTGCCTTCTTCACCAATGGCAAGCCCGATGGTTGGATTTGGGGCTCGGTGGCAGGCAGCAGGCTTGAACAGGGTGCATGACAGTCCTGGCTGCCCAAGGGGAAAGCTTGTAGGTGTGCCTGGTTTTGCAACAGCTGTAGTCTGACTGAATCTTTGCTAATCAAATCCTATTTTCCAAGTGACTCATGGGCCCATTTGAGAACAAGGCTGCACCTGGAATGAGAAGTAGTTTCAGTCTCTGGAGAAGCCGAAGGGCAATTCAGTTGGTCTCAGCCAGGGATGTTTTGTGGCGATAGAGTTCTGCTTCTTGTTGAGTCTGCCTTTCCCTAACTATGCCTGTGGGTCTTCTTAAGCCCCGGCTTGGCTCCGATTCAGTACATGTAGTTGAGAGCAGTTTGTATTCCAGTCTTTGGATCAGGGGACTGGTCCCGTTTCCTACAGTTTCTGTCTCACCTCTGGGATCAGTTGTATCCTGTCTCAGTGAAGAGTCCTCCCTTTCCCTGAGCGCTCAGTCAGGTGCAAACCACAGTGGCTAATACCTTACTTTTCCAGCCTGGGAGCAGGAATGGGGCAGTTTGATCCAGATCTGAGATGACAAATACCATCTGTGTGCTGTGCACTCTGAATCCGTCTCTTTAGCCCCTACTCCCGAATTTCAGGTCCATCTCCCCAATGCCCTCAGGGCTTCTTCACCCAGGAGACCAAGAGCACCTTGCCCTTCAAGAGCCCCAAGGTGAACTACCACAGACTCAGCAAGTTCACTCCAAGGGAGAGAGCCAAGGGAATTGAAAGCAGGTATTCAAATAAATAATGATAATGAATTCAGCATTGTTTGTCATGGTTAAAAGGTGTAGACCACCACCAGATAAATGGATAAACAAAATGTGGTACGTCCATGCAATGCAATATGGTACACACAAAAAGAAACGAAGTCCCAATACATGCTACCGCAAGGGTGGACCTTGAGAACATATGCTTGCTCACTCACTCCCATTGAATCAATGCCAACTCATAGTGACCCTCTAGGACAAGGTAGAAGTACCCCTAGGAGTTTCTGAGACTGTAACTCTTTACAGGAGTAGAAAGCCCCATCTTTCTCCTGAGGAGCAGCTGGTCGTTTTGAACTGCTGATCTTGCGGATCCCAGCTGAGCTTAAAACCACTATGCCAGCAGGGCTCCTTTTTTTGCTGACTGAAAGAAATTAATTCATGGAAGCAGAAAAAGAAGATTAGAGGCTACCGGGAGCTGGCAGAAGTGGAGTTGGACATGATTGCTTCATGAGTACAGAGTTTCTGTTTGAGGTGTTGAAAAGTTTTAGGAACAAATAATGGGGTTAGTTGCACAACCTGGTGAATGTAATGGATGTCCCTGAGCTCTATGTGTACTGGCGACTCCTCCCTCTGCAGAATAAAACCATTTACAAAACTAATAGCCTAGACCAGTCAGGGTCTGCAGCTACCCTGAGGCCAGAAGAACTAGATGGTGCCAGGTATCGTTACCAACCCTCCTGACTAGGGCCACAATAGATGAAGCAGGACCGTATGGAAGATAAACATGAAGCACACATAGTTCCAATTCTTAAAAAGTCCAGTTCTATTGAACTAGGTGAGGCTCAAGACTCCCCACTACGGCTGTATTGGGATGCCCTTTAATCTTCTCATGGAAATTATCCCAAGGTCACCTTTGGGTGAAATAACAGATTAGCACACAACTAATGAGTACTGAGTTACACCAAGAAACCATCGAGGGATTCAGGGGAGAGGTCTGGGGGGCCGGCTCCAATCCCAAATACTATGTGGACACCTGCCCCTCCCCCTGGAAGAATTTATTTCAGAGGACAGCACTGAAGCTGCAGCTCAGGGAGAGGGACATGTCTGATCAGAGCACACGGGAGCAAATGAAGGGGCAGGAACAGTGGGGCACATCCTGGCCCACCAAGCCTTGAGGATGATATCCCTGCTCAGAGCAGCCAATGCACAGAGAAGACCACATGGCCGGCCCCACTATGAGATTGACATTCCTCACTGACCCATAACCCTACAGGGGGCAACACTGGAGACACAGTGTGGGAATTCTGCCCCATCTGATCCCACCTCACCGAGGCAAAACACTAAGGTGTGGAACATAATAGCAAGGGGAACAGAGCAATGAAGTCCCCAGGGAACACCAAAAATAGACTTTGGTATTTGTTCTTTCTACTTGATACGGTGGTATCAGCTCATTTCCCCCTCCCTCCCTCCCTCATGAATCCTTGATAATTTATAAATTATTATAATTTTCTTCATCCCTTTGGGCTTTTAAACCTTTAAATCTTTTAAAGCCTGCAGTGACTGGTGAGTTTGCTAGATTAGGGATAAAAGAGGGTGGTCTTTCCGAATGGCGGCTAAATGAAATCAGCTGGCACTGCCGCAACAGAGGGGTCAGAAAGAAATCAGGCACGCTAATTAGACACCTATGGGGAAATCCGAGCTGGGTATGCGCAGACCCAGGCCACCTAGGCCCAGGTGGAAGCCAACCTGGGCACACCCACATTAGGCACCAGCAATATCACGTCACACAGGTGCATCTAAACTCAGCCACTAGGTCGGCCAATACCTTCAACCACGCGCTCCCCACCCCACCTTACCCCACCCCATCCCAGCCAGTGTGGATAAGAAGGGATAAATACCAGACTGAGGCTATTTATCTCTCGCTCCTCGCTCTCTCTCATTCTCTCTCATTCTCTCTCATTCTCTCTCTCTTATCCCTCGCTCCTCCCTCCTCCTCGCTCTCATTCGGTGCTCTCTTGCCAGTCTGGGGGTGAGAGTCCTCTCTGTGGGTGTGCATGCTTGGGATTTCCTGCTCTTGGTTCTGCACGCGCGGTGTGGCTTTCCTGTTCCAGTAGTCCTTTAACGCGGAATTTCCCGTCCTCCCGAGGTGGCCACCTTCAGTCTCGAACTCTCTGGCCGCACGCCTTTCAGAGATAACGTGTGCTTTCAGGCTGTAATGCCTGAAACTTCCCTGTCCCTCACGAAAGCTATGTGGATTACAAAAGTGCTTCTGCTACGTGAATTCTTTCCGTGTTGAAAAGAAAGAATCGAGGTAAACCGCCCCAGAAACCTACCAAGTTCAAACCACTGACCTTATGATTGGCAGCTTAGTGCAGCCCCAGCAGCCACCGGGGTCCATAGTACAGCTTCCGCTGGAAGTCCCTTAAAACCTCATTCTTTTTCAAATATTTCTTACTTTTTTTTTTTTGGTCGTATCCTTTGCAGGCCTGAATTCTCATATTTAAAAGTAGGATGATAAGTTAATATATTAATATAATTTAGAGGGGCAGTGGAACACTGTCTCTGAGAAGACAGAGCTGATGGGATCCATCTAATGCCCTTTTCTGAATCTGTGCGCCCCCCCCCAAAAAAAAAACCTTAAGTTAGGCCTAAAACCACCCGGAAGGAAATGGTTTTGGTTGGTGGGCTAACAGCAAGTGGGTGAACGTCCTTTACCCGGGATTCAGGTCAGCCAGTAGGGAGTGGGGTAGGAAAAAGGATGAATGAAAAAGGTAAACCAAGGTAGGGGTGGGGGTGGGGTGGAGGATGATCTTACATTGTGGGGCCTGCAGTCCATGCCAGCATATGAATTGTTGAATGGAAAACCACTTGGCCCTGTAAATGTTTACTTAAATGAGAAAGAAAGGTTAGCAGTTTGAATCCACCCAGTGGTGCTAAGGGGTAAGGGGTGGGGGGAAAGGTCTGGCTATGATTTGCTTTTTTTAAAAAATCATTTTATTAGGGGCTCATACAACTCTTATCACAATCCATACATACATCAATTGTGTAAAGCACATTTGTGCATTCATTGCCCTCATCATTCTCAAAATATTTGCTCTCTACTTAAGCCCCTGGTATCAGCTCCTCATTTTCTCCCCTCCCCCATGAACCCTTGATAATTTATGTTATTATTTTTTCATATCTTGCACTGTCTGACATCTCTCTTCACCCACTTTTCTGTTGTCCGTCCCCCAGGGAGCAGGTTATATATAGATCTTTGTAATGGGTTCCACCTTTCCACCCCACCCTCCCTGTACCCTCCTGGTATCACCACTCACACCACTGGTCCTGAAGAGATCATCCGCCCTGGATTCTCTGTGTTTCCAGTTCGTATCTGTACCAGTGTACATATGATTGGCTTTTATAAGGATTAACAAATGAACTCACTTCCATCCAGTCACATATGCCTCATCAGGATATCGCTCCTTTAGGACAGAGTAGACTAACTCTTTGGGAGAGTAGAAAGGCTCATCTTTCTCCCTGGGGCAGCTGATGGTTTTGAACTGCTGACATGGCAGTCCTCAGCCCAATGCATAACCCACTACCATGCCACTAGGGCTCCTGTAGAGAGAGCAGCTGTAAAGAAAAACGACCACCCCCAGTCTCCCAACCCCCCCCCCAGAAGACTTTCTGCTAGGAATTGACTCAGGCAAGAGAACCTTTGCCATTTGAACATTCTTCAGAGGTACCATTCAGTGCCCATAACTGTGTTCACCGTGATGCTCAAATGGCTCACCACGTAGCCATTTCTAAAGTGTTTCTATCACCCGTAATAGCTCCTGTCCCTTAATTCACGAATGCCCTTTCATTCTATTTCTGTGTCTTGTGAAGCTCCCGACACCACACCAGACACACAGTCTGTGTTTACCAAGGGCAACGTAACTGAGAGGAATTACTGAATGAAGGCTGTGCATGGTAGTGGGAAAGGAGGAAAGCATAAGGAAATAGAGGAAAGGAGTAGGAGGCACAGGGCATACAGAGAAGCCTAGGTATAGACATGTACATATGCAAATATGATTGTGGGGGAAATAGACCTATGTGCACATATTTATAGGTTCAGTAGTAGGGTAGCAGGTGGACATTGGGCCTCCTCGAGCGCATTCCCTCAATACAAGAGCACCTTGCTCAGCTAAATGGTCATTTCATGATACCCACCTTCCCGACATGATCGCTGAAGACAGACGTGTCCATAAGCAAACGTGGTGAACAAAGCTGATGGTGCCCAGCTATCAAAAGATATAGCATCTGGGGTCTTAAAGGCTTGAAGACAAACAAGCGGCCATCTAGCTCGGAAGGCACAAAGCCCACAGAAAAGAAGCACACAAGCCTAAGTGAACACGAGGTGTTGAAGGGATCAGGTAGTAGACACCAAAGAACAAAAAACATCATTGTGTGTTCACCTTCCCCACATAAATGCTGAAGACAAATGTGTGCATAAGTGTGGTGAAGAAGGTTGATGGTGCCCGGCTACTGAGATAGTCTCTAGGGACTTAAAGGCTTGAAAGTAAACAAGCAGCCATCCAGCCCAGAAGCAACAAATCCCACATGGAAGCAACACACCAACATGTGTGATCATGAAGGGCCGAGGGGACCAGGTTTCAAGCAACAAAGGCGGCGGGGGGTGGGGGGGGTGGCAAATCATATCATCGTGAATGAGGGGAGCTCTTGATGGGGACCCAATACCCATCTGTAGACAACTGGGCATTCCTTGCAGAGGGGTAGTGGGGAGGAGATGAGTCACTCAGCGTTCAGTGTAGCAATAATGAAACTCACAACCTTCCTCTAGTTCTTAAACGCTTCCTCCCCCCAACTATCATGATCTCAATTCTACTTTGCAAACCTGGTTAGACCAGAGGATGCACAGTGGTGCAGATAGGATCTGGAAACACAGGGAATCTAGGACAGATGAACCCCTCAGGACCAAGGGTGAGAGTGACAGTACTGGCAGGGAAGTGGGGGTAGGAAGGGGGAACTGATCTCGGGGATCTACATATGGTCTCCTCTCTGGGGGATGGGAAACAGGAAAGTGGGTGAAGGGAGACGCCGGGCAGTGTAAGATAAGATAAAATAATTTATAAATTATTAAGGGTTCATGAGGGAGGGGGGAGCAGGGAAGGAGGGGGAGGGAAAAAAGGAAAATGAGCTGATTCCAGGAACCCAAGCTGAAGGCGAATTTTGAGAATGATGAGGGCAATGAATATGTAAGTGTGCTTTACACAATTGATGTATGTATGGCTTGTGATAAGAGTTGTATGAGCCCCAATAAAATGATTTTTTAAAAAAGACATGGCTCCAATTAGTTCCATAAGAACAGCACAGCCAGAAACCAAGCATTGCTCCGGCAGACTGATCACCTTCAAGAGCTTTGCAAACAAGTGCAGTATCTGCCAGCTCCCTAGAGCAGTGGCCTCCACCAATAGCCACAGGCTCTGTGACACCTACAAACAGCTCCTGCACGTTTGAAAACATGCTCTTCAAAATCAGTTTTAAAGCAATTACAAACAAGAGTCTGCACAAACAGACGTAGGCCCTGCAAGCCGTTCTAGCATTTGTGAGTGAAGGATGGCCTTTTTCGTGGGCCCTTGGTGGTGGTGTGATTATGAGCTGGGTTGCTAACTGCAAGGTTGGCAGGTTCAAACCACCAGCTGCTCTGAGGGAGAGAGACAAGGCTGTGTACTCCTGTAAGGAGGGACAGCCCTGGAAACCCACGGTCGTAGTTCTGCCCCGTCCTATGGGGCTGCTCTGAGTCAGAGCAGACCGGACGGCAGGGACAAGAACAGTCCCAGACATAATGGGAGATGCATTGGACCATGTGCACTCATTGTTTAGGGAAATGAAAATACTTCCTGGATCCTTCCTGGCGATTGCTGAGAATGCTTGCACACAGCGCAGATTTATTTACTGAGAGTTGTGGTTACTGTGTACCTGGCCCCTGGTTATCAAGTGGAGCAATAAAAGCCACCATAATCCATCTGAGTGCTCTATCCAAAGGTGATTGCCACCTCTGCCCGTGGTTTCCGACATCAGGGCAGGAGCGCCTTGCTGTGCAGACACAGGCATTCCAAGGGCAAAGACTAAACCCAGGCCTGACAGTGGGACTCCTTGCATGGCCCTGCCCAGCCTAGGGTCCCCACATGCTCCGCTGGGTCCTTGAGGGGCCCCCTGAGAAGCTTGTGTGGGGGGGTGATGCTGGCACTTTAACTTAACCAAAACATCTCCTGTAGGAGGAGATGGGCACTGATCATGTACACACAGCTAGGGCCTCTGAGAGGAGAGGAGAGGAGAGGGGAGGGGAGGGGAGGGGAGGGGAGGGGAGAGGAGAGAAGAGGAGGGGAGAGGAGGGGAGAGGAGAGGAGAGGAGAGGAGAGGAGAGGAGAGGAGAGGAGAGGAGAGGAGAGGAGAGGAGAGGAGAGGAGCTGGCCTCGGGATACAGACATACTTTTGTGCTGTGTGGCCTGGGGAGATGGTGTAACTTCTTTGAGCTTCAGTTCCATTTTCTCTCAGATCCACTATGGGAGGACTGAATGATTTAAGGCTAGTCAAGGTCTAAGAACAGTGCCTACCTACTCTGGTTAGCTCCATCTAAGTTAGATGATGATGATGATGATGATGATGTGGTGGTGGTGGTGGTGGTGGTGTAGGTGTAGGTGGTGGTGGTGGAGGTGGTGATGGTGGAGGTGGTGGAGGTAGTGGTGGTGGAGGTAGTGGTGGTGGTGATGGTGGTGGTGGTGGAGGTAGTGGTGGTGGAGATGGTGGTGATGGTGGTGGTGGTGGTGGTGATGGTGGTGGAGGTGGTGGTGGTGGTGATGGTGGTGGAGGTGGTGGTGGTGGAGGTGGTGGTGGTGGAGGTAGTGGTGGTGGTGGTGATGGTGGTGGTGGTGATGGTGGTGGTGGTGGTGGTGGAGGTGGTGGTGGTGGAGGTAGTAGTGGTGGAGATGGTGGTGATGGTGGTGGAGGTAGTGGTGGTGATGGTGGTGGAGGTAGTGGTGGTGGAGGTAGTGGTGGTGGTAGTGGTGGTAGTGGTGGTGATGGTGGTCGTGGAGATGATGGTGGTCGTGGAGGTAGTGGTGGTGATGGTGGTGGAGGTAGTGGTGGTGATGGTGGTGGTGATGGTGGTGGAGGTAGTGGTGGTGATGGTGGTGGTGATGGTGGTAGTGGTGGTGGTGGTGATGGTGGAGGTGGTGGTGATGGTGATGAGGATGAGAGGGGGAAGCACTGGCAACGATGGTGGGGGAAGCCCTGGCAATGATGATGATGTTGGCAGTGGGGGTGGGGGTGATGATGGTGATAGTAACCATGGTGATGATGTTGATGACAGTGATGCTGATGAGCGGATAGTGAGATGATGATGGTGGTAGTCACTTTGAAGATGATGATGGTAGTGGCGGCGATCAGGGAGGAGGATGAGAAGGAGAATATTCTCCAAGATAAAATTCCATTATCTTCCCTCGGAACCCGCCCTCACATTTCCAAGTTGGAAGGCTCGTTGGAGACCTTCTACTTAGAATGTTCCCACCATGGGGACCACTGGCCATTTGCTTCTTCTCCCCCTGCAGGTTGAGCATCACTGTCACCTCCTCAGAGAGTCCTCCACGATGGTCTTAACCTTTGGTCTCCCTTCTGACCCCCTTTTTGGTGGCTACGTCATAGAAGCTTTATTAAGTAAAAATATCAATATGGAAAGCTACTGCTCTCAACACGCCTTCCATCTAGGTCTCTAACTGGGTTTTATTTTTAAAAAAATCATTTTATTGGAGGTTCTTACAGCTCTGATCACCATCCATGCATCCACCGTGTCCAGCACATTTGTACATTTGTTGCCATCACCCTTTTCAAACATTTTCTTTCTACTTGAGCTCTTGGTATCCGCTCCGCATTGTTTTCCTCCCTCCCCCACCCTCCCACCCTCGTGAACCCTTGATAAATTATATATTATTATTTTCATATCTTACATCTTCTGCTGTCTCCCTTCACCCATGTTTACTTTGGGCATCAATCATTATGATCGGTTCCCCCTTCCTCCCCCTGCCCTCATGGTATCGCCACTCCCATCATTGTTCCTGAAGGGGTTATCTGTCCTGGATTCCAGGTGACCCATTTTAAAGCTGTTTCAGTTTAAAAAAAAATTGAAGGGGAAATACTTGTGAACGAAGCCCAGGTAATCCCCTCTAACCAGAGACCATTTGTTCTAGTCTTTAAGATTTTCTTTTCTATTGGGAGTCCTACCGGTTTTAATTTGTTATTGTGTTTTTTAAATTTGTTTTTCTGAGTATGAAATGCGGGATAGGTGAATCTATGGCGAGAGTAACTGGACTGATGGTTCCTGGGGCTGTGGCAGGGGAGGTTGGAGGAAAGCAGGAAGCTAAGAATGAGGAATATACACAGGAACGAACAAACTGTCCTAGAACTGATTGTAGTGCTGATGGTACAACTCTTCTTGATGTAATCGCACAATTGGATTGCAGGATATGTAAATGATAGGCCAATAAAACGGAAAGAATTTTTTTTAAAGTAGATTTTCCTGCACATCCACCTGACAGCCCCTATTTACCCCCTTTACAGCCCTCTTCACAATTGCCATTGTGCCTCCTGCTGTTGACTTCCGGGTGCTTGGTGTCTCTTTTCCTCACCAGTTTATCCAACCGCCAGCCCTAGGGCAGACAGGAAAGGCTTGATCAGCCTCTGTCAGATTACGGAGGGAGGGAGTAAAGAAATAAACAAGCGAGATTAACTGCAGTCAATATTGGTGCCCTTCCTTTTTCTTGCCTCCTTGTGCCAGATAGCAGGTTCTTTGCCCGGGAGAGGTTAGACATGCCTGGCCACTGATAAAGACTGTACAGTAGCACATCCAACCCTAGCCTGCCAGGATGTCACTGGGTGGCATTGGGGGCCTAGCCCCACTCTCTGTGCTCCGTGCCCTGCTTCCATTGGGAGCCCAGCCCCACATGAAATCTCAGCCAGGGAGGGAGGCAGGAAGCAGATCGGCGCATCTAGCCACACTCAGTGGATATTCCCACAGCTCTCAGCAAACAATGTACTAAGCTGTGTTGTTTCACCAGCGCTGTAAAAACAGATGGCAGGAGAGCATGCACATCCCTGGTGGCGCAGGAAGTGTTAGACTGATTAAAAAAAAAATAAGGCAGATCATTTGAATCCACCAGCCACTCTGTGGGAGAAAGATGTGACAACCTGTCTCCGTAAAGATTCCCCAAACAAACTCACTGCCATCCAGTTGATTCCAACTCATCGCCACCCTGTTCAGCCCAGGCCATGCGGTCCTGCTCCCCTGGGGGTCCTGTGGCTGTAAGACTTAACAGGAACACATGCCTCATCTTTGTACCTGGAGTGGCCGGTGGGTTCGATGCAGCACGGTGCATAACCCACTATGTCACCAGGGCGCCTCTGTAAACGTCACAGCCTGGGAGAGCCCACCGGGACAGGTCTACCCTGTCCTCAGGGGTCACTCTGGGTCAGCATCCTCTTGATGGCATTGGGCTTGGCTGTTCTGTTTGGGCAGCATCGGGTCGAGAGTGAAGAGACAGCAGCACTCCCGGCTTCGGCTCAGCTCATGTTTGTTATTTGTTCAGCTGTGTCCTTCCCTCAACCCTGCCTGGATGGCATCACCTGTTGCCCTGAGGGGGGTTAATCAAAGAGTTAATCAGAGAGTGAGAAAGTAAATACTTGCATCCTCCCTGACAACCCCTTCACACCTTCACATTCTCCCTGCCCTCGCCCCTGCCCCCACTCACCCTCTCCAGAGCACACGCACACACCATGCTCTCTCTAAACAGTCCCTTGTGTTTAAAAAACACAGTAATCCCTTCCTTCCGTCCAGTCTGTGAAGCACGTGGGTGCCCTTCTTTGGGTGACTTTAATTTATGCTGGGAGACTTTCAAACTCACAGGAGCGAACCAAGCGCAGTCCTCAGAGCCGCCTGGTTTCCTTCACCCAGATTCTGCTCATGTCCCACCGCGCCCGTTTCATGACCCGCTCGTCACATATACTTCATCATCTTTTGGGGAAAAAAATGTTTCCTTTACGAGCAAGCTGCAGACATGAATTCCTTACGGCCAGAATAACATTCTATATAATCTAAACCAAACCGGGTGGCCGCCAAGTCCATCCCGTGGCGACCCCATGAGTGTCAGTGTACACCTGTGCTGCATCCGGCATTCAGTGGCTCGCTTTCAAAGCCGGTCACCAGGCCTGTTTTCTGAGGGCCCTCAGGTGGACTCGTACCTGTAACCTTTCTCTTAGCAGCTGAAGGAGCTAACCACTTGTGCTGCCTAGGGACTCCATAGATCACTCGATAGCTCTCCAAATTAAGAAATGCCTCATTGGATGATTGTGTTGAACATAGGTCATTTCAACGTGTACTGCAATTGCGTGGTCGGCAGTTCAAAACCACCAGCAGCTCTGAGGGAGAAAGACTGGGCTTTCTACTTGGAAACCCACAGCGGGGTCAATGTGAGTCAGCAGTCACTCAATGGCAGTGCGATGGTTGGGGTTTTTCGGAGTTGTTGAGAAGAATGGGGCCCTGATGGTGCAGTGGAATAGCCAGAGGACCACAGGTTTCTTGCTTGGTTGCTCACCTCCGAGTCAACAGTTTGAAACCCCCAACTGCTCCTTGGGAGAAAGAGGAGGGTTTCTACTCCCATAAAAAGCTGCAGCCTCACCCTGTCTTGGTGGGTGTACAATGGAAAGGGAGCCCAAATCACCCTCGGGCCTGGATGTCCCCCTCACAGTGACATGACAGGTTTTGATCTGTTGGGCAGGGATTGATCCAGGAAGTTCCCACCTGGCACCAAGCCCCATATGTAGGGTAAACAGAGCTCAATGTAATGGGAGAGGGAACTGGGTAGAGAAACAACTTATGGCTTCAGCTCAAGGTGGAACTGTACTCGCATAGATTCCTCATACTGAGTGTCTGGAGGGCGGTGTCACTGGGAAAATTGAAGATGTGATCAGGGCATTGCCTTATACTCCAGGGAGATGATGAACAATATTGTGCTTTTTTTGTTTCTATGGGGTTTTTGTTTCCCTGCCTTTATATTGATTGTTTGTGGATTGGTTTGCCGTTGTTATTGATGTAGTTGGTCTTATGGGGCTTTGATATTGTCATATTGTGGCCGGCATACCTGAGTCATGCTTATCCCATGGACAAAGCAGATGGATTCTGGGTTCCAATGTAAATCCAGTCTCAATCCAAGAGCAGTTAGTTCTGATAACCTGGCCCTGCTCCATGTTCATCTTCATGAAATGATCGCCGGAGGTCAGGGTGCTACAGCCAAGTGTGGTGAAGAAATTGGATGGTGCCTCGCTATCAATTGGAGCAGAGTCTGGGATCTTAAAGGCTTCTATTCAAACCAACAGCCATCTAAGTGAGGAGTCAACTAAATCCACACGGAAGAAGCACAACAGCTTGTGGGATCCAATGAAGACAATAATAAAATTCAAATATCACAAAAAGAAAATTATCAGAGCTAAAATTGTGAACATCCAGTTGGTAGATGGCTATGGAAGACAGTGGGAACATAAAATCCATCTGCAGAGTTACTGGTTAGATTATGCCACTGGCAGACCCCCACTAGCCACAGGCAAGAGCCTCCAGTGGTCTTAATATCATACAAAGACCACTCCCCCAAGAAGAATTTATTTCAGAGGACAGCACTGAAACTGAAGCTCAGGGAGAGGGACATGTCTGGTCAGAGCATGTGGGAGCAAATGAAGGGGAAGGAAGAGAGAGTGGAGCACATCCTGGCCCACCAACCCTAGAGGACGATATTCCCACTCAAAGCCCCCAATCTACAGAGAGGATCATATGGCCGGTCCCACTTTGAGACAAGACATCCCTCACTGATCCATAGCCCTACAGGGGACAACACTGGAGACACAGTATGTGAATTGCACCCCTTCTGATCCCACCACACCGAGGTGAAACACTAGGGCATGCAACAGAACAGTAAGGGGAACAGAGCAAGGAAGTCCCCAGGGAATACCAAAAATAGACTTTGAGGCCAGGGTTTGGCACCCCATCAGACTCAACCAAAAACACTCCTAAAGGCCAACAAACACTCCTTGAACTAACTACAGGCTTTTCTTTTTTGTTGTTGTTGTTGTCTTTGTCATTGGCTTTTTGTTGATGTGTTTTCTTTTGTTGCTTTATTTTGCTCTGTCTTGTTTTTGTGCATGTTATTATCTCTGCAGGTCTGTCTAAATAAGATAGGCTAGATGAGCAGTCTGGAGGAGAAAACAATGGGACCGATGGTTCCCGTGGGACATGGGAGAGGGGAAGGTGGGGGGAAAGGAAATGGTGTTAACAAACCCAGGGACAAGGGAAAAACAAGTGATCCAAATCAGTGGTGAGGAGGGTGTAGGAGGCCTGATAGGATGTGATCAAGGGTAATGTAACCGAGAGGAATTACTGAAACCCAAATGAAGGCTGAGCATGATAGTGGGACAAGAGGAAAGTAAAAGGAAATAGAGGAAAGAGCTAGGAGGCAACAGGCATTTATAGAGGTCTAAATAAAGACATATACATATGTAAATATATTTATATATGAGGATAGGGAAATAGATCTATGTGCATATATTTATAGGTTTAGTATTAAGGTAGCAGATGGACATTGGGCCTCCACTCAAGAACTCCCTCAATGCAAGAATACTTTCTTCTATTAAACTGGCATTCCATGATGCTCACCTTCCCGATACAATTGCTTGAAGACAAAGTGGATATATAAGCAACTGTGATGAAGAAAGCTGATGGAGCCCCGCTATCAAAAGATGTAGCATCTGGGGTCTTGAAGATTTGAAGGGAAACAAGAGGCCATCTAGCTCAGAAGCAACAAAGCCCACATGGAAGAAGCATACCAGCCTGTGTGATCATGAGGTGTTGAAGGGATCAGTTATCAGGCATCAAAGAACAAAAAATCAAATCAGTGTGAATGAGGGGGAGTGCAGATTGGGGACCCAAAGCCCATCTGTAGGCAACTGGAAATCTGCTTACAGAAGGGTCTTGGGGAGGAGATGAGCCAGTCAGGGTACAGTGTAACAATGATGAAACACACAACTTTCCTCTAGTTCCTAAATGATTCCTCCTCACCCCACTTCACACACTATCATGATCCCAATTCTACCTTACAAATCTGACTAGACCAGAGGATGTACACTGGTACAGATAGGAACTGGAAACACAGGGAATCCAGGACAGATGATCCCTTCAGGACCAGTGGTTAGAGTGGCGATACTGGGAGGGTGGTGGATGGGTGATGTGGAAACAGGGAACTGATTACAAGGATCTACATATAATCTCTTTCCTGGGAGATGGACAACAGAAAAGTGGGTGAAGGGAGACGTTAAACAGTGTGAGATATGACAAAATAATAATAATTTATAAATTATCAAGGGTTCATGAGGGAGGTGGGAATGGGGAGGGAGAGGGGAAAATGAGGTGCTGATACCAAGGGCTCAAGCAGAAAGCAAATGTTTTGAGAATGATGATGGCAACATTGCTTGTATGTATGTATGGATTGTGATAAGAGTTGTATGAGCCCCAAATAAAATGATTAAATTAAAAAAATTATATCAGACAGAGAGCATTGTAATCTTGGTTTTGATGGATCGAACTTGATACATGGTCAACCGACCTCCCTATTGACCCAATCTGAATTTGTTCTAGGTATACATATCTCTTGTTCCAGGGTAATAATGTCTTCCCAGAGGACAGTCTTATCTTTGTTACTCATTATTTGTATTTTTATCTTTATAGTATTATTTTATCCTTCTGACTTTGTTTTGTTTTCGATGGTTTCTATTGGGTTTCCGTGCGTATGAAGCACAGAAGGAATGGATGCATAGCAATAATAACTGATGCGAGGGGCTGAGGATGGGAAGGGGTGGGAGAGAGGGAGGGTGGGGTGACATCAGGCGCCCACAGTGAAGGCAGGAGGGGGAGGGAGCACTAGACCTGACTGTGGTTACACAACTCATTTTGAAGGGGATTTAGCCACGGGGGGGGGGGGTATTCTAAAATTGATTGTGGTGATGACTGTTCAATTCTTCTTGAGAATGTGGATTAGGTGCTAATAATAATAATAATAAGTTACAGCCTCCGAAACCAACAGGGGCAGTTCTACCCTGTCTGATAGCATCACCATGAGTCTGAGTTGGTGTTTTTGTTGTTGTTGATGGGCAGGTCCATTCCTGGCCAACCCTCCCAGGAGGGAGATGAGGGAGAGGTGCAGTAAAGCCACCTGAAGCCACCGGATGGAGGCTTTCTTTCTCCAGTCTAGGTTCGATTTCTTTGTAAGAGAAACGTATTCTTGGTTTTCAAGTACACTCCTACCTTGGAGCGCAATCTATTTAGTTTGCTGGCTTTCTTTTCAACGTACCGTCAATACCTTTGCTTCCGTTGTTCTCCCTTCCCTGGGCTCTTCCTTTGTCTCCCTCGCTGGCTGACTAGTCGTTCTTCCAGGCTGAAACAAAAAACAAACGTCCTCTCCTCCAGGAAGCCTGCCTGGACTTGGCATGTGGTTTGGTCACCTTTCTTCTGCTTTCCCATCATGCTCTGTACCTATTCCATGTGGGGCCCTTATCCATTGGCTCGTAAGTGCTGGTTAACTTCCTGTCTCCGTGCCCATCTACCACCCCATCAGGGCAAGTGCTGAATGAAGGCCTTTCTTCTTTATACTCCCGGCTCTTGGCCAAGTGCCCAGCACTAAGCAAGCCCTGGATGAATATTGGTGAAATAAATGACTGACTATATCCAAGATCTCTGCACGGCTAACTGGTACTTTACTTATCTTTGAAAAGGTAATTCACTCATATAATTTAAAAGCCAAGAAATAGAAAGCCGGATGTAGTCTTGCTCTCACCCGGGTCCCAAACCAGTCACGTTCCCCAATCCTGTTCACTCCAGCATCTTGAAGTAGTTCTTTTGTGGCGAGTGAGTTTCCCTGTTCTCCTACACGGTTGCGCAGTGTTCCCTTGTCCCAAGATGGCATCATTTCTTGAAGCAACGTCTGATTGATGGGCCTCCTGGTTGCTCCCAAATATTTTCCAGGGTGGAAAATGAGCAGTTTGAAATCACCAGTGGCTCCACAGGGGAAAGCGGAGGCGTTCTTCTCCTTGAAAGAGTTGCAGTCTCAGAAACCACCAGGGGCAATTCTGCCCTGTCCTCTAGACTGATTTGGTATGATTGGACTGACAGGCAGCGAGAGCAGGGTGGTGGTGTTAATTGCTCCCCACAGAGGTTGTTAACGGCCATTTAAGAGAGATGATGGAGCGACTGATCAGGAAAAATTGTGTCCAGCTTCACAGGACTATCAGCTGCATCATTCTCAACACTACGGGCCTTTAGGAATGGATGGGGTGCTTGGAAATGAGCCAGGTTCTGTTTGTCAGTGACCTCATCTGCATGCGAAAGCTGGACCACGAAGAAGGAGATCGGGAGAAACACGGACGCCTTGGGACTGTGGTGTGGCGGAAGGACACCGACTACACTGAGCATTTCCAGCCTCGCAGGTAAGTCCTGTAGAAGAAAGACAACCAGAATGGTCCTCAGAAGTGAGGGAAGAGCGGCTTTTAGCATGTTGACTGTGGATCTGTCTTCTTCAGGAAAGATCCATGGTCAGAGGAGAATGTCATGATTGGGGAAGTAGCTGCTGCCATCCAGTCACAGCTAAGTCATAGGACACACAGGAACTGCCTTCCTCTCCAGGTTTCTAAGGTGCTGATCTTTACACAAGTAGACGGCCACATCTTTGCTGCAAAGTGGCTCGTGGATTTGAACTTTTAAAACAATCATTTTACTGGGGGCTCTTACAGCTCTTATCACAATCCATACATTATGTTGAGCACATCTGTACATATATTGCCATTTTCATTTGCAAAACATGTTCTTGCTACTTGAACCCTTGGGATCAGCTCATTCCCCCATGGATCTTTGGTAATTTATAAATTATTATTTTTTTCATGTCTTACACTGACCACTGTCTCCCTTCACCCACTTTTCTGTTTTTTGTCCTCCTTGGAGGGGTTTATATGTTGATAATTGTGATCAGTTTTCCCAAATCCAGCTAAACCAGAGCATGTATACTGGTACAGATAAGAGCTAAGAAACATAGAAATCCCACCTCCCCCAGAAGAATTTATTTCAGAGGACAGCATTGCAGCTGCAGCGCACAGAGAGGGAGATGTCTGATCAGAGTACACTGGAGCAAATGAAGGGGGAGGAAGAGACTGTGGAGCACATCCTGGCCCACCAAGCCTTGAGGACGATATCCCTGATCAGAGCAGCCAACCCACAGAGAGGACCACATGGCCAGTCCCACTATGAGACACAACATCTCTCAATGACCCATAGCCCTATGGGGGACAACACTGGAGACAGAGTGTGGGAACTGCGCCTGATCTGATCCCACCACACCAAGGCAAAACACTAAGGAGATGCAGCAGAACAGCAAGGGGACCATTGCAACAAAGTCCCCAGGGAGTACCAAATATAGACTTTGGGGCCAGGGTTTGGCACTCATCAGACTCGATCAGAAAATACTCCTAAAGACCAACAAACAGCCCTTGAATTAACTATAGGCTTTTCTTCTTTGTTGTTGTTGTTTTTTTTTTTTTTGAAGTTTACATTTTATTATTGCAAGTCCATTAAGGGGTAGCGAAGGGTTGACAGCATGGTGATTGCTTAGAGATCTTCACAGCCGGGTCCAGATGACGGTCCCTGGGCGGCTCCCATATTGCAGGTGAGGATGAGCAGGAGAGGGAGCCCCAGGCCTTTTCGTTCGAGGCGATGTTGGCTGTGCGGGTGCCAGGGCACAACCTCAGTCCATCTCTACCTGACGGCTCGTCTTGATGGTAGAATTCATTCTCTTGAGCCGAAGTCTTTCCCGATTTGCGTTTTCTACCCTGCGCCTCCGCACTTCCGCATCTTCTTTCGAGGGCATTTTGGGGCTCTGGCTGGCCTCAGTGATCATGTCTCGGATTTTCTGTAGGCAGTCGGCCAGGTTCCGGAATTGGTAGCGGCTACATTCGGAGGTGAGGATCAGCTCCTCTGCCCTGTTGATCTTGTTTTTATGCGTGAGGGCGAGCTTCTGCCGCACGGGCTCTGCGATCCAGTCGGCTGTTGCCAAGTGGAACCTGACTTCAGCCTTCGAATTCACTTTATTCACGTTCTGCCCCCCAGGGCCGCGACTCCGGCAGTAAGAGACGGTCAAGCGATCTATAGGAATGTCACTGCTGGCTTGTTTGGCATCATCCGGGACCTTCCAAGCGGTGTCCGGCCCCGCGGACTCGGGGTAGAGCTTGTCCAGGCTGTAAATGCTCCGGAACTCGGTGCCGTCCGCCTGCTTGTGCAGAGCCCGGCGCAGACAGTGCGCGGGCGGCGCGAGCAGCCAGGATCCGGCCCGGCCCACGCGGGCCCAGCGAAGGCAGCGGGAGGCCGCCATGCTCGGGGTCCGGGGGCTGTTGTTGTTTTTATCATTGGATTTTTGTTGTTGATGATGATGTTTTGTTTTCTTTTGTTGCTTTGTTTTATTCTGTCTTGTTTTTGTGCATGTTATTATCTCCGCAGGTCTGTCTAAATAAGATAGGCTGGATGAACAATCTGGAGGAGAAAGCAACGGGACGGACAGTTCTGGGGGGACATGAGAGAGGGGGGGGGTGAGGGGAAAGGAAGTGGTGTTAACAAACCCAGGGACAAGGGAACAGCAAGTGATCCAAATCAGTGGTGAGGAGGGTGTAGGAGGCCTGATAGAATGTGATCAAGGGTAATGTAACCTAAAGGAATTACTGAAACCCAAATGAAGGCTGAGCATGATAGTGGGACAAGAAGGAAAGTCAAAGGAAATAGAGGAAAGAGCTAGGAGGCAAAAGGCATTATAGAGGTCTAAATACAGGCATGTTCATATATTTATATATGAGGTTGGAGAAATATATGTGCATATATTTGTACGTTTAGTATTAAGGTAGCAGATGGACATTTGGCCTCCACTCAAGTACTCCCTCAATGCAAGAATACTTTCTTCTATTAAACTGGCATTCCATGATGCTCACCTTTCTGACAGCGTCGTTGAAGACAATGTGGGTGCATAAGGAAATGTGGTGAAGAAAGCTGATGGAGCCAAGCTATCAAAAGATATAGCATCTGGGGTCTTAAACTCTTGAAGGGTAACAAGCAGTCATCTAGCACAGAAGCAACAAAGCCCACATGGAAGAAGCACACCAGCCTGTGTGACCATTAGGTGTCGAAGGATCAGGTACCAGGCATCAAAGAACAAAAAATCATATCATTGTGAATGAGGGGGTGTGCAGAATGGGGACCCAAAGCCCATCTGTAGGCAACTGGAAATCCACTTACAGAAGGGTCTCAGGAAGGAGACCAGCCAGTCTGGGTGCAGTGTAGTAATGATGAAACATATAACTTTCCTCTAGTTCCTAAATGCTTCCTCCCCCCCCACACACACATACACTCTCATGATCCCAATTCTACCTTACAAATCTGGCTAGACCAGAGGATGTACACTGGTACAGATAGGAACTGGAAACACAGGGAATCCAGCACAGATTATCCCTTCAGGACCAGGGCTGAGAGTGGCGATACTAAGAGGGTGGAGGGAGGGTGGGATGGAAAGTGGGAACCAATTATAAGGATCCATATATAACTGTATCCCTAGGGGATGGACAACAGAAAAGTGGGTGAAGGGAGACGTTGTACAGTGTAAGATATGACCAAATAATAATTTATAAATTATCAAGGGTTCATGAGGGAGGGTGAGGGAGGGGGAAAAATGAGGAACTGATATCAAGGGCTTAAGTGGAGAGCAAATATTTTGAGAATGATGAGGGCAACGAATGTACAAAGTGCTTTACACAATTGGTGTATGTATGGATTGTGATAAGAGTTGTATGAGCCCCCACTAAAATGATTTCCAAAAGAAAGATAGAAATCTAGGACAGATAACCCCCCTCAGGACCAATAATGAGAGTAGAGATACCAGGAGGGGCAGGGGAAGCGGGGGGTGGGGTGGGGGTGGGGGGCAGAAGGGTGGATTTGGACTTTGGGCTTGGCTGGGCCTTTAGCCACTATGGTACCAGGGATCCTGGGTCCAGGTCATCAAGCGAGAGGAACCCTCATGGTGAGAAGACTCAACACAACAGCCACGGGAACGGGCTCCGACATACCAGCCATAATCTGGAAAATGTCACAGGACCAGGCAAGGTTTTTGTCTCGGTTATCCAGAAAGTCCCCATGAGTCGCCCCTAGGAGAGGAGGGGACCCTGCATTTGTTTTCTCAGAGGGACTTTGGGGGAGGCCTCTTCATGTTTCAGCGAGGCGTTCCACTCGGTTGGTGTGAGTGGGCTTCACGGTGACGGCTGTTGACGAAGGCAGAGATTTGTTTTCTCGGAAGTGAGCGAAGTCCACAAATAGACGTCTTTTACAGAGCTCATAAGTGACCCAGGGTTCCTTCTTCTTCTTGGATCTTCTTCAACGTCCAAGCCTCTTCATCCAAGCCGAACCCGTAGAAGTTGGTGGTGAAGAAGCTGATGGTGATGAAGGGGATGTTGGTGGTTTATGCTCAGTGCCCCTAGCTGTCGGCAGCCCCACTTAAGAAGCCCAGTGGCCCCGTTGAGAGGTCTTAGGTAACGGCCATGCATGACTACTGACCTGAGTCAGCCACCTCGGCTCTGGTTCTTTTCCACTTGCCAGGCCAGGAGGCACTCTTGACCTGCAGGGTTCAGTGGTTCCATGACAAGGGAGGCATCCCAGATGGACTGGGAGGGCAGAGGCTCATGAAGCAGCCCCACCAGGAGGTGGCCAAGGCATGTGAGGGTCAGAGCACTGCATACCCTGAAGAATCGGATGCCAGGCAAGGCATCAGCCGACTCTCCAGCCCTTTGCTCAGGCTGGCCCCGACTGACTCTGGTGAGAATCAAGGTGAGGCGACAGGCTCTTGGAGCCAAGGTCTCTTTCTTGCAATGACCTCCAGCAGGGCCTGTGAAAGGGAGGTCTTGGCAGTATGACTCAGGCACATGTCTGCTGCGACCTCTGAGAACATGATGACTACTGATGCGTGTGGGGGGGGGATTGAAGGAGGACCCCCTCCTGGGGTTAAAGTCTCCTTTTCTGTGCTCCTTGAACCTGAACAACCCACAGCTAGGTGCCTCACTCCTCCTGCCCCCCAGTGCTTAAACATTTACCAGAGCCAGTCGGGGTTTCCAGGGGCAGGGGCCTGTCAGGCACTGAAGGCTGCTGAGGGTCATTCAGTGGGTCATGGAGCGGAACTGCTGACATTGACTTCAGAGCCTGCACCTGGGCCCTCTGTCCCACCCCTAGGTCCCTCACCACCACCCTGCCCCCTTCCCAGCTCACCCTTTGGGCTTTGAACACCTCCCAGACCCTACACACCTTTGCTGTGTTCCATTGTTCTCACAAGAACACAGACGCGTCCTTATAACACAACACGATGAGTGATCATGACCATGAGGGAGCATCCTCGGCCTGAGTGTGAATTCTGGGTGATCTTAGGCAAGTGATGTAAATCTTACCAGTTTCAGTATAATGAGGAATGCAAAAACAAATAAAAGGATACATGAATGGATAAATGAATGAATGAATGCCAGAGTTTGGGGAAGGCTCAAGTGAGATCAGGAATATTTGTAAATTGCTGAAGACAGCAGCATATCTATAAGGAAGATTAACCCCCCACTTGGCTTGCTGCAGCTGTTTGGGCAGAGACCATAGCCCTAGATGTAAAGTTTTGGAAGCCAAAAGCTGAGATGACTTTTTTGTTGTTATTTAAAAGTTACCAAGTGCTTCACTACTCATTTGAATTCACCCACAGAAAAGCCCAACAAGATATGTGTCTCAAGAGTCACAGGCTTGAAACTCCTGTGGAATGCAAGGGGTCTTGCAAAAGTCGTGGAAAAATTTCATTATCTTTTCGTTCAAAAATGTCATGAGCTTTCTGAAGCCCCTAGACAAGTCTGAAGGAACCTTGGTGATGTAAAGGTTACCCGTTACCCAAGGTCCATCCGCTGCTCTATGGGAGCAAGATAGGACTTTGTATTCCTGTACAGGGTTACAGTCTGGGGACACCCACAGGGGCAGTTCTACTCTGTCCTGTACAGTCTCTCTCAGTCAGAATCAACTCTAGGTGGCCGTGAGTGTGTTTGTTGAACACAGGTCTATTCAGCCGTATGTGGGGTTGCCAGGAATCCTAATCAAGCTGACACGGGTGGATTTGGAAAATATGATGCTAATGGAAGTTAGTCAATCACTCGAGTACAGGAGCATTGTTATAAAAGAGAAAACTTGAGGTAAAGGTTTTTGCACCAGCAGAAAGAGACGTGAAGCTCGGAGGAGGGAAATCAAGGGAGAGGAGGCAATGGGCTAGAGGGTAGACAGGCAATGGCGTGGGTGCAGGAGGAGCCTGTATCCTGTCAAAGGGAGAAGGGGACAGAAAGGGGATGGGAGCTGGGCAAGCGACTGAGAGGTTAGAGAAATCGTCTTAAACTTGTCCAATACAAACTGATGACCTGAAGTGTTTTACTGGGGTACCCGAGACCCTCCATCTCAAATCCAATTTAAGTAGAACATGTGTGAAGTCGTAAAAGGGACAGAGACAGCCCAAGAGCACAGGCATATCGCCCGGATGAGGGAGGCCATTAGCAGGAGGTTGAAATGACACACAAGGGTTCATTGAGAGACCAAGCTTGGGTGGCGACTGGGGGCAGATCAATGCATCACAGACACAGGGGGGAAGCCGAAGCAGGAGAGGGCCCATGACAAATTAGGACATCTACATTGTTGGATAGAAGGATTTACCAGATTGGTCCAGGGTCTTCCAACCCAGGAGGTCAGGGTTAGATTGACAGGGCATGACTCATCATTATGCAATGCCCTCCCCGCCCCTTACTTACGGTGACCTCTATCAAGGACACACCTAGGCCTGCTCCTATAGAGTGATTACCTCTCCCAGACTGGCTAGAGAGGAAGAGGAGGCAATCCACAATCCAAGGCATTCTGCCCGAGGGCAAGATTACCTACTTCCTAGGTCTTGAACAGAAAGAATTCCATGGCGGCCTAATCTGTGTGGGAGAAAGACAGGGCTTTCTACTCCTGTGAGTTACAGTCACAAAGTCCACAGGCGCACATCCTCCCTGTCCTACAGAGTCACCACGAGTAGTCAGCATCAAGCCAACGGTGGTGACAATGGGATCTGCCTACAGAAAGACGTCAAGTTAATGTGGGATGGGTTTTGGGTAGGCACAAGTGTTTCTCAGATCCCAGCTGTATCTAAGAAGCATATAACACAGATGCCAGGATAGCGTTTGTTTTCATTACACCGGTATAAGGCATGAAGACAGGCTTTGAGTGTTCCCCAAGGAACATGCACCTATTACTCAACAAAGCACATAACTTGTGGGACACTTTCAAATCGACAACTCATGCCTGCGTGGATGTTAGAATATCAACAACTATTTTTTTTAAAATGACTTCAGAAGCCAGTGTGGAGAATTCTTGCATTTTACACTACGAGGAAGCTGCTAACCGCATTTTCATCGATCTTTCAAGTTTGGTTTCTGCCTGGTGGGGGAGAAGGCTTCCAGCTGCCTTTTCTTCTTCATCTTCTTTTTAATCGTTTTATTAGGGGCTCATACAACTCTTATCACAATCCATACACACATCAATTGTGTAAAGCACATCTGTACATTCTTTGCCCTCATCATTTTCAAAGCATTTGCTCTCCACTTAAGCCCTTTGCATCAGGTTCTCTTGAAAAAATTTTTCCTCTCCATCCCCGCTCCCCCCCCCCCCCGCCCCAGCTGCTTTTTCTAAGCATGTCTCATATACAGCAACCCACATGTGGCTGGTTGCCCTCTCCATTTCCAAAAAAGGGCAAAGCTCCATTGGAGACCCAGCCTTTTACTGTTTCCTTTTTAGTGTTATGGAGAAGACCCCAACACATCTTGTGCTTTAACGCATTCGGATCTGATGAATGCAAAGGACGAAACAGGCGTCCAGCACCTAGAGGCATGTTGCACAACTCCTACCATGAGCCGCTGCTTGGGTTGTCACGCTTCCAAACCAGGCAGTCGGATGCAGCTCCTTAATTACCAGCCACACCTTGTGCACCGACATAAAGTGGTAAAGCACAGCATTGGACAACACGAGGGAGAGTTGAGGAATGACCCAAGAAGGTACTCCGGGGAGGAGTGTTGAGTTAGCCGACCTCAAGGTCAGCATTTCAGGTTCACAGGCTGCTCCCTAGAAGAAAGATGAAGCTATCTATCTGCTCTCAGAAAGGGACGCCCTAGGGAGCGGGTCTCCTTGGTCCTCTAGGGATGTGATGAGGTCACTGGCTTATGTTGGAGTCTATTGGTTTCTTAGTTCAATAGTGAAGAAAACCAAGCCAGACCCCAAACTATTTCAATGATCCTGTTCCAAGCTAAGAGGCTACCTGAGAAATCCAGTCCCATGCTGACTCACATGGCTCTAAAAAAGCCCAACCCAGCTCCCTGCCATTGAGCTGCTTCCAACTCACTGTGACCTCAACCGCTTCAGAATAGAGCTCCGCGGAGCTTTCTGGGCTGTAATCGTCCTGGAAGCAGATCTGAAGGCCTTTCTTCCACTGTACCTTTTGGGCAGATTTGTACTGCCAACCCTTTGGGTAGCAGCCAGTAGCAAATTATCTGTGCCATGCTGGAACTTTCCCACGGCACTGGGAGGTAGCTTTGTAAACTGGTGTGAAAAGTAGAAGGACACAGTGGAATTGCTGGCTAGGAGGGGACGGGTACTTATGATTTTGAGGGGTTACAAAGCTGCTCTGCAGGGAGTGTGTTCCCACGGAAGTGCTCAGCAGAATGTCTGGGCTGTGCCGATCTGATAGGTGAAACGGGTATGTCAGTGATAAGCTAAATATGCATTTCTTTTCTTGCAAGTAAGGTTGGGCCTCATTTCACATGTTTAAGAATCATTTGCATTTCCTTTTCTGTAAATCGTCTGTTCAAGTCCTTTGCAGATATATCTATATACATATATATAGCGGTATATTTTTTATTAAAAGATCATTTTATTGGAGGCTCTTACAGCTCTTTTAACAATCCATACATCAATTGTATGAAATATATTTGTACATGTTGCCATCATTATTTTCTAAACATCTACATTCTTTTTTTAAAACATCTACTTTCTATGGAGCCCTTGGTATCAGCTCCTCTTTTTCCTCTGCCACCCTCATGACCCCTTGATAAATTACTATTTTCATATATTACACCGACTGCTGTCTCCCCTCCTCCATGGTTTCTGTTGTTCCTCCCCCTGGCTGGGGTGGGGTGGGTGATGTGTCCATCATTGCAATCTGTTTCTCCCTTCCTCCCCTGCTATCTCTGCCTTCCCTCTACTCTCCTGGTATCACTATTTCCATTCCTCTTACTGGATTCCATGTGTGTGTCTGAGCTCTTATCTCTTATCTGTAGTGGCGCACTTGCTCAGGCCTAGCCTGCATTGAAAGGCAGGATTGGAGTCATGATAGTAGAGGGGGGGGAGGAGAGGATATATTTTTTTGGGGGGGCTACATTTTTAATATGGGCTTGTTCATCTCTTGGTTTATTTTCCTTATTGAGTTGTATTATTTCATTAAGGAAATTATTTTAATGATTTTATTAAGGAAATTATTTTATTATTAAGGAAATTATTTAAATTATTATTTTATTAAGGAAATTTTTTCTATGTTTGCAATGTTCATCACAAATACTTTTCCAAGCTTGTGGATTTTTTTGGCCTTTTGTTTATGGCTTTAAAATTAAAATTGCACATTGCTTCTCGGCCTTTTGGCTAAGATCAAGTGTAAAATTAAAATTGCACATAAAATACGGTTGTGAGCTGAATGTCTGGAGTTTGTTTTATGGCTTCTGGGTGTTGTGTCATCATTAGAAAGGTTTTCAAAAAAAAAACACAACAACAACAACAAAAAAAGAAAGATTTTCACAAGTCCTTAGTTCGAATCAGCGGATTTAGCACCAACCACCTCTTGAGGGCCAGGGAGAGAGAGGAAGACCCTCCATGAGAAGGGCTGCCAAATGGGGGTTCAAACGTCAGAAGAATGGCGAACAGTCAAGCAAACAGCTACTAGCTCCAAGCTCAGTGGTTCAAACCCACCCACGGTGCCTGGGGAGACAGAAGTGATGGTGTGCTTCTGAGGGCCCAGCCTGGACAGTCCCAGCAAGGAGCTCTACTCGCACACGTGCGTCAGCGTGAGTCAGGGTCCATTCCACAGCAACTGGCCTCAACAAGTCCAGCACTCTGTAGACGGAGGGAGGCCCCGTGTGTATGAGTGCAGCTGTCATAACCTTGGGTGGTGGTGGTAGTTGACCTTGTTTTTAAAAAATACTTTCTTTTTGATCTTAGTATCGAGAATAAACACAGCAGAACATACACCAATTCAACAGTTTCTCCGTGTACAACTTAGGGACATTGATAATATTCTTTGAGTTGTTCAACGCTTCTTATCTTCCTTTACTTTTCTTTCTTTTTTCCCTTCATCTTCCTTTTCTGAGGAGTTCCTGACTGTTCACAGAAAGTCACTGCTTCCAAAAATAAAAACATAAACAAAATAAACCCACTGCCTAAAATTAAAAACCAAAAACAACCCAAACTCCCTAAAATAAGACCCAAACTGACTCACTGACTCAAGTCAATTCTGACTCATAATGACCTTATAGTGTAGAACCACCCCTGTGGGTTCCCAAGACTCTTAGTGTTTTTTCCTTTTTAAATTTAATTTTATTTATTTTTTTGACTCAGCTTTCTCTGGGAGTAGAAAGCAGAATATCTGGTGGTTTTGGACTGCTGACTTTGGTGTTAGCAGTTCAACAGGTAACCTCTATTCTATCAGGACTCTTCAGGTTCCTATCTAATCTTTCTATTTGGTCAATGGACATGTTAGGTAGCTTAGCCTAGGGAATTGGGAAGTCCATTTACGCATGCCCAGGAGAGCCAGCACAAGACAAAAGCTGGATTTTCCCGCAGGTGGGCTTGGATGGGCGTTACACCTGGAGCAGCCCACCTGGGCCGGGTGATTGCAATTCAGCCAATGGGATCGACCTGGGGTCGTTCACCACACCTCCCCCGGGAACCCTTGAAAAGGCAGGGACAGGAAGGGAGAGCTCTCTTGGGCGCCTGGGCTCTTGGGCGCCTGGTCTCTTGGTCTTGTCTTGCTTGGGCAGTCTGGTGGTCTTCGTGGGAGGAGAGAGATCCTTGCGTGACCTGGGGCAGTCTCTGCCAGGCCGCATGGTTAAAGGAATCCTATGGGTGCCGCGTAAAACCTGATGCTTCTTTGAACTTTCATTAAATTCACTTGGATCAAAATTAAAAAAAAAAAAATTCACTTGAATCACGAGCCCGGCTTCGGCGTGAAATCTTTCTCGCGTGGAGCTAAGGACCGAGGCTGAGATTTAGGCCGGAGAAACCTAACAGACATAGATCTTTGAAGATTGTGGGAAACAGAACTGGGAAGAGAGGCCATGAGGACAAACTCAACATTCATACATGAAGGAGTCTGGGAGACCAGGGTTCCCATGGAGGGAACCTTCACATTCGTGGTTTGGAGATGTGTCCCACTCACATTGTCCTAAGGAAAAGCTATTCCTCATGATGTCCCCCTAATAATACCAGTTTTAAGGTGCTACTTGCAAGCACATGGCTGCGACTATACGTGCTTGAAAGTCAACCGCCTGAAGGCAGAGCCATCAAAAGCAATCAGACCCAATTGTCTGTCCCACCATAAGTAGGGCCCACTCCCTTCTGATCAGGATCACAGATTGTTCCCCTGGAGAATGGCTCAAGGACACCTAAGGTCAAGCCAGCTCAGACAGGACCAAGATTAGGCTGCCATCTTGACTCTAGAGCCTGCTCATCTTTTTTTTTTTTTTTTTTGAGCCTGGTCATCTTGTTACGTATGTGCCTTTCTGTTACCTGATGCCTCTAGTGCCCCCCCCTTCCTCTTGCATGTATACCCCTAGCTCATCCCCTCATGTTACGTGTATGCCTCTTGTACAAACCCTTCCTTTTATCTATGTGCTTCCCATAGCCTGCATCCCTGAGACGATGTAAGCTCGTGAGAATGCATTGAGCTCTCTTTCTGAACAGGCCTGGCTCCTGAAGCCATGACTGTGAAGGTGAGATCCTTGCGTGCTTTACTTTAGCGGATGTCTCTTTAATTTACCCCTCATTTACACAGCCGCTCCTTGGGCCCACTTGGTTGTGGGGAGGCTGGTCCCTCACAGAGGAGAATAATGCAGAAAGCGAACATACTTTACTATTTATGTTACTGAAAAACAAAATTTTGCTAAAGATAATCCCCAAACAGTTGCTGAGCTACACCAACAGGGAGCTGCCAGAAATTCAAGCTGGCTTCAGAAGAGGGCATGGAACAAGGGATGCTAACATCAGATGGATTTTGGCTGAAAGCAGAGAAGGCTGGAAAGAGGTTTACCTGTGTGCTATGGAATATGCAAAACACCAACAAATAAACAAAAAGAATATGAAAGGGAAATTGATCTTATGGAGCATAACAAATTATAGATAACAGTGCAAAGAGCAGGAATTTCAGAACACTTGGTTGTGCTCATGCCGAATCCAGACATGGACCAAGAGACAGTTGTGCAAACAGAACACGGGGATGCTCTGTGGTTTCCAATCAGGAAAGGTGGGCGTCAGCGTGGGATCTTTTACCTGTACGTATTCAATCTGTATACTGAGCAAGTAGTCTGAGATGCTTGACTAAATGAGGAACAGGGCTGCAGGATCCGAGGAAGACTCAGTAACTCCCTGGGATGCGTAGGTGACACAATCTTGCTTGCTGAAAGCCAAGGCGGTGACAATCAGACTCCAGCCTTCAGTATGAATTACAACTCGATGGAAGGACAACCAACATCCTCTCTCTGGCACTGATAGACTACATCATGGTAAGCGGAGAAAAGATTGACGTGCTAGGTTTCTGGGTGATTTGCCTCAGTTCTTGCTTGTCAATGCTGAAAGGATTCAGGCGACAAAAGCACGTTTGTCAACCCAAGTAACTCTTACCAGGGAAAGGAAAGTTTTAGGTATCATAGTCTCAAAAAGTGCACGCTATTTCAAGGCCTCTCGGAGGCAGCATGGGAGCTCCCGACGGAACATGGCCATTTCAGGACAGCCCGTAAAACCACGTGAAAAGACCAGCTCAGGATCACAAAATTACACGTGCAGAACCGAGAGCAGGAAATCCCCAGAGGCCAAGAGAGTCTGGCCCCCAGAGGGCTCGCAGGCGCTTCTGTACCTGCGCACATGGGAGAGATTCCCATCTTTCCCTTGCAGATCACACCTGAACCAGAGAGGCGAGATCTGCTGCCTGCCCGCCGGCTGCTTTTACTCAGTCCTGTCCCCACTGGCTGGGGAGGTGTGGTTGAGAGTACTGGCTGTTCTTATTGGTTGCGTTTAGGCTCACCTGTCTGACGTCAGGTGGCTGGTGCCTGGTCTGTACGCCCGCCCGGGTGGACTTCCAGCCTAGGCCTAGTGGACTTGAGTCTGCGCATGCTCAGTCCGGGATATTCCCATAGGTGTCTAATTAGTGTGCCTGACTTCTTTCCGACCCCTGTCTGGTGGCGTGGATGGCTAATTTTCGTTTAGTGCACCCCTGCTTTGTCCCTCTCCAGTTACCTTTCAGAAGCTAAGGATCTTAGTTCACTACAACCAGTGCTCAGAAACCCAACAATGGGTGGAGGTGGGCCAATCTGCAGCCACAGACCTCTTCAAAGCACGAAAACGGTCCCTTTCAGGACTGAGGTGTGCCTAGCTCCAGCACCACGGTCTTTTCTCCGGCATATGAAAGCTGGACAAGGAATCAGCTAGCTGCATTTACCAGGAAAGGACCGCTCAAGCACATGGGTTTGCAAGATTTGTAACTCTGGCTTCCTGGTTCTCAGAGTCAAGTGGCTTGAGTATCCAGTCCTACAATCCACTCCTGAATCAATAGCTGAGCAAATATGATGGTAGCATTTCAGGGAAGCCAGAGGAAGAATGTCCTTGGGAAGGGATTGTCGGGGACAGGGAAGCCGTCCCGATGTCTCTGAAGTCACACACAGCTGGTGTCTAGTTCTGCAGGGCTGCTCTACTAGACATACCGCAAACTAGCTGCTCTCACTGCCATTGAGTCGGTGCTGACGCATAGTGGTCCCCAGTGGGTTCCCCAGATTCTAACTATTGACAGGAGTAGAAAGCCCAGCTTTTCTCCTGAGGACTGCTGGGGGTTTCACACTGCCGGCCATTTGGATCACAGCCCAACTCGGAACCGCTACAAATAGAAATGAACTTCCTTCCAGTTTAGGTGTGACTCAAGCCAGGGAGTGACTTCAATAAGGAAGTATAAGGGGGATGACTGATTAAAGGTGTGTTAGTCAGGGTTGACTGGAGAAACATTCACAGACACTCAGATGTGTATAAGAAAGAGGTTTATAGACAAGAGTAATTGAATATTGAGAAAACATCCCAGCCCAGTGCAGTTCAAGTCCATAAGTCCGATATTAGCCCATATGTCTGATACCAATCTATAACTTCCTCGTCAGACTCATGAAACACATGCAATGACGCTGAATGTAGAAGATCACAGGCCAGTGGGTGGAAAGTCTTGTGGACAAAGTGGTGTTGTAAGCATCTCAGCGTTGGCAGGGGTCTCCATGTGGCTTCTCCAGCTCAGGACACTAGCATAATTCCATGTGTCTTGTCAGTAGAGCGTCTCCAAGGGAATGAGCAGAGAGAGAAGTGTCTCCCGCCTCCAAGGAGGAAAATACTGGAGTTCCCAGAATTCTCAGGAGAAGACCATGCCCAGAGGTCTTATTGGCGATAGCCGATTGACAGACTAGACTCCGCCCCTTCACTCTTAATCCTCTTACGTCCCAAATTGACACCAGATTATGTAACTGCCACAGTCTGTTTTCTTCATCCCTTGTTGTTGCTGCTGTCAGGTGCTGTGGAGTCGGTTCCAACTCATAGCAACTCTGTACAACAGAACTGGCTCGGCAGAAACACGGACAATGAAACTCTGCCCAGTCCTGCATCTGCCTCACAATGGTTCCTCTGTGTGAACACATGCTTGCAGCCACCGTGTCAATCCATCACGTCATGGACCTTCCTCTTTGTCGCTGTCCCTCTACTTTAGCAAGTAGGATAGCCTTCTCCAGGGACCAGTCTCTCCTGACAGGATGCCCAAAGTACGTGAGACAAAGCAGTCTCATCATCCTTGCCTCTAGGGAGCATTCCGGCTGTATTTCTTCCAAGAAAGACTTGTTTGTTCTTTTGGCAGTCCCCGGTGCTTTTAATATTGCTCCTCAGCATCATGATCCACATGCATGGATTCTTCCTCGGTCTTCCCTATTCAATCACGACGTCATCATTTAGCCATCACTGAATCGTCAGTATCTAGCACTGGACCTTGCACATGGCATAGACCAGCGGTTCTCAGCCTGTGGGTCTTGACCCCTTTGGGGGTCGGACGACCCTTTCACAGGGGTCGCCTAAGAGCATCTGAAAACATGTCCAGGTGAGTCCGCCCACACGCAGAGATGCCCACCTATGAGTACCCACCGTGAAGACTGTTACCCATGCTGCACCATGCTTCATGACACCATTTCATTTATTTGTCATTAGGAATAAATATTTCACAATATATCACTATATATTGTTTTCATGATGCATCACTATGATGAAGCAGCGTGTCCAACTCTCTCAGGAGCTCAGCAGACTCTGAAGACAGGCTCACCACTTGGCAGCTCCTGCTGCGTGCTGTTCGCCCCACTTCCCCCACCTCCCCAGAGGATGGCAAGTTGAGAAAGCAGAGACAGCCAGATGGTGCAGGCTCCTGCCTCTCAGCCCCAATCCAACAACCAAGTCCTCTAGGCTCCAGTTAGAGGCGCAAATGTCCTCCAAACCATAGCATGGGGGTGGACCAGCAGATTTCGCTTTTTTTTTTAATTGATAAGAATGGTTTTATTACTGTTTTTAAAAATCCTTTTATTGGGGGCTCATTCAACTCATCACAATCCATCCATCCATCCATGTGTCAAGCCCATTTGTACATTTGTTGCCCTCATCATTCTCAAAGCATTTGCTTTCTGCTTGAGCCCTTGGTATCAGCTCCTCATTTTTTCCCCTCTGTTCTCCCCTCCCTCATGAACCCTTGATAATTTATAAATTATTTATTTTTATTTTTTCAGATTTTCTTTCTTTCCTTTATTTTTTTTAAACATTTTATTAGGGGCTCAAACAACTCTTATCACAATCCATACATATACATACATCAATTGTATAAAGCACATCTGTACATTCTTTGCCCTAATCATTTTCAAAGCATTTGCTCTCCACTTAAGCCCTTTGTATCAGGTCCTCTTTTTAAAAATTATTATTATTTTGCCATATCTTACGCACTCCCTTCACCCATTTTTCTGTTGTCCATCCTCCAGGGGGGGAGGTTATATATAGATCCTTGTAATTGGTTCCCCTTTTCCACCCCACCCTCCCTCCACCCTCCCGGTATCACCACTTGTCCTGAAGGTATCATGTGTCCTGGATTCCTGTGTTTCCAGTTCCTATCTATACCAGTGTACATCCTCTGATCTAGCCAGATTTTTAAGGTAGAATTGAGATCATGTGAGTGGGCGGTGGGAGAAAGCATTTAGGAATTAGAAGAAAGTTGTATGTTTCATCATTGCTACCCTGCACCCTGACTGGCTAATTTCCTCCCCACAACCCTTCTGTAAAGGGATGTCCAGGTGCCTACAGATGGGTCTTGGGTCCCCAATCTCTACTTCCCCTGAGTTAGTTAGTTTATTGTGCCAACCTGGCCGATAGACACATGTGGGGTTAATTGAAGGGCTGAGAGAAAAGTGGCTTGGTGAGCCTTGCCCCTCTTGTCTCTTGCTCTTTGATTATCAGACTAGGGTGTAGCTGCCTTAGTCAGTTCCCTGCTTCAACTGGCAAGGCTCACTTCCTGAAAGACATCCCCAAGAGAAGCCACATGGATCTACCCCAATGCAGCCCTGGGTGTTGGAGTAGCCATGTGGAGACCCCTGCCAGTGCTGAGATGCTTACACATTCACTGATTCGAATTTCCTCCTGCAGTCGATGTCATAGTGTATGTTTTGTGAGATGGAGGAGGACTTTGTAGATTGGTGTTGGACATGTGGGTTAATGTTGGACTTGTGGGCTTGGGCAGCACTGGGTTGGGATGTTTTCTTGATGTGCACTCACCCTTTATATAAAACTCTCTCTTATACATATGAGTTTCTGTGGATTTGTTTCTCTAATATACCCATACTAATGCACCCCCTCATTCACAATGATTTGATTTTTTTGTTCTTTGATGCCTGATAACTGATCCCTTCAGCACCCCGTGATCACACAGGCTGGTGTGCTTCTTCCATGTGGACTGTTGCTTCTGAGCTAAATGGCCACTTGTTTACCTTCAAGTCTTTAAGACCCCAGACACTATATCCTTAGATAACCTGGCAGCATCAGCTTTCTTCACCACATTTGCTTATGCACCTGCTTTGTCTTCAAGTGATCATGTCAGGAAGGTGAGCATCATGGAATGCCAATTTATTTATTTTTTTAAACCTTTTATTAGGGGCTCATACAACTCTTATCATAATCCATACATATACATACATCAATTGTATAAAGCACATCCATACATTCTTTGCCCTAATCATTTTCAAAGCATTTGATCTCCACTTAAGCCCTTTGCATCAGGTCCTCTTTTTTTTCCCCTCCCTCCCCGCTCCCCACTCATGGAATGCCAATTTAATAGAACAAAATATTCTTGCATTGAGGGAGTACTTGAGTTGAGGCCCAATGTCCATCTGCTACCTTCATAATAAAACCTATAAATATATGCACATAGATCTTTTTCCCCATCCTCATATATAAATATATTTACATATGTATATTCCTCTATTTAGACCTCGATAAATGCCCATTTGCCTCCTAGTTCTTTCCTCTATTTTTTTCCCCTCCCCCCTCCTCTATTTCTTTTTACTTTCCTCTTGTCTCACTATCATGGTTAACCTTCATTTGGGTTTCAGCAATTCATCTTGTTTACATTACCCTTGATCATGCCCTACCAGGCCTCCTATACCCTCCTCACCACCAATTTTGATCACTTGTTGTTCCCTTGTCCCTGGGTTTGTTAACACCCACTTTTCCCCATGTCCCCCTGGAACCATCATTCCCGTTGTTTTCTCCTCCAGATTGTCCGTCTACCCTATCTTATTTAGACAGACCTGCGGAGATAATAACATGTACAAAAACAAGACATAACCAGAGAAAACAAAACAGCAACAACAATAACAACAAAAAGTCAATGACAAAAGCAACCACAACAACAAAAAAGAAAAGCTTGGTGTTAGTTCAAGGTCTGTTTGTTGGCCTTTAGGAGTGTTTTCTGGTTGAGTCTGATGTGGTGCCAAGCCCTGGCCCCAAAGTCTATTTTTGGTGTCCCTGGGGACTTCGTTGCTCTGTTCCCCTTGCTGTTCTGTTGCATACCCTTACTGCTTTGCCTCAGTGTGGTAGGATCAGATGGGGCAGAATTCCCACACCGTGTCTCCAGGGTTGTCCCCCATAGGGCTATGGGTCAATGAGGGATATCATGTCTCATAGTTCGCCTGGACATATGGTCTTCTCTGTGGATTGGCTACTCTGAGTGGGAATATTGTCCTCAAAGCTTGGTGGGCCAGGATGTGCTCCACAGTCTCTTCCTCCCTTCATTTGTTCCCATATGCTCTGATCAGACATGTCCCTCTCCCTGAGCTGCAGCTTCAGTGCTGTCCTCTGAAATAAATTCTTCTGGGGGAATAAGCAGATTTCTAGTGTGTTTTCCTAGGCCTGACCTGCCAAGCTTTTGTAGGGTAGGTGGATGGCAGGGAGGTGAAGTGTGGAGATAGGTTGAGGAGTGGGAAGCAGTTAGGTCCTTGAATGAGACGTGTCCAATATTCTTGGGATCGAGGCCGTGTGTGTGTGTGTGTGTGTGTGTGTGTGTGTAATGAAATGGCAAAGTTTGTGGAAGGGAGGCAGAAGGGGAGCAGTCTGCACTGCACATCTATTCGGCCTACCCCCTCTCCCACATTCTCATGAGTTTGGAAAATGTCCCCTTCTTCCCCTTCCTTCAGTCTTTCCTACCCTTCAGAATTTCCTAACCAGCAAGTCTTCCCAGATTCCTGCCAGGGAATCCAGACCACACCTTAGTTTTGCATTTCTTTATGTCCATTTCTTCAAGATGCATGGATGCGGCTAGACCTGTGTTTGCCTGTCCGTCCCTTGGGTTGCCTCCCAGGAGGAAGAGGTTGGCAGTCTTCTCCAATAAAGATTTGCAGAAACTCTATGGAGTCATTCTACGCTGCCTTATCAGGTCGCCACGCGTTGACAGCAGCTCCACCACCTTGGCTGGAAACTGTTCTCTCCAAGGCTCTGTCATCCCTGCACAGCTTCACTTCTCTCCAACTGGGAGCTTCTCCCAGTCAGGAGGCCCCTGTCCACACCTCCAATCCCAACTCACTGCTACAGAGTTTGGTCTGACACAGAGAGGCCCTATAGGGCGGGTAGAACGGCCTCTACGGGTTTCTGAAATGGTACAACTTTAAAAGCTGTTCCCGAGGAACAGCTGCTGGATTTGAACTACTGACCTTGTGGTTAGTAGCCCAGCGCATGACCCCCTCTGCCACCAGGGTTCCCTTTCAGATCAGGAGCTCATAGTAACTCTATTAGGATTGTTGGCTTTTATAGAAAAGAATAGGGGTGGGAGAGAGGAGTGCCACTCTCACACAGGGATCTGGGGGTGAGGGGAGGCTTGGGGAGCTGTTCTAAATCTCTGAGAGGGTTGGAAGCATGCAGGACCCCTTCTTTTCTATTAAAAAAAGGTGATAGGTTATACTTCAACGCATTTCAAAATCTCAAAGGTCCAAAAGAGAGCAGTTGAAAATTAAGTCTCCTCAGCAGTCAGTGTAAGACATGAAAAACAAATAATAATTTATAAATTATCAAGGGTTCAAGAGGAAGGGGGAAATGAGCTGATACCAAGGGCTCAAGTAGAAAGAAAATGTTTTGAGAATGATGAAGTCAATAAATGTACACATGTGCTTGACACAATGGATGGATGTATGGATAGTGAGAAGCGTTGTATGAGCCTCCAATAAAATGATTTTTTTAAAAGAAAGAAAATGATGATGGCAACATATGTACAAATGTGCTTGATACAATGGATGTATGGATTATTATAAGAGCCCTCAATAAAATGATTTGGTAAATAACATGAAAGAAGAAGAAAATTAAGTCTTCCAACTTTGTCCTTGGACCAGCATGGTAGTTATATAATTGTTTGTCAATTTCAGAGGCTTGTGAGTGAAGGGGTGTAGTCTAGCCGGTAAATCAGGTTTGAGGCCTCTGTGTGGGCATGACCTTCTCCTGAGAATTCTGGGAACTCTGGTATTCCTCCTTGGAGGCCGGAGACACTCTTTCTCTCACCTGACTCCCTGTAAGACATCCTGTGAAGAAGACACATGGAGAGAGGCTGATAGACTCAGACCTCTGAGGCCAGAGAAGCCATCTGGAGACCCCTGCCAGTTCTGAGATGCTTACAACACCACTGGATCCACAAGATTTCCCATCCACTGGCCTGTGATCCTCCTGCATTTGGCCTCATTGCATGTATTTCGTGAGTCTGAAGAGGACTTTGTAGATTGGTATTGGACATATGGGCTAATATCAGACTTAGGGACTTGATCTGGGCTGGGCTGGGATGTCTTCTTAATATTCAACTGCCCTTGTATATAAAACAGATGTTTTTTTGTTGTTGTTAAATCATTTTATTGGGAGCTCATACAACTCTTACCACCATCCATCCATCCATCCATCCATCCATCCATCCATTGTGTCAAGCACATTTGTTGACCTCATCATTCTCAAAATATTTTCTTTCTACTTGAGCCCTTGGTATCAGCTTCTCATCCCCCCCACACCCCCAATAACTCTTGATAACTTATAAATTATTATTTTTTCATGTCTTACACTGACTGATGTCTCCTTTCACCCACTTTTCTGTTGTCCACCCCCCTGGGAGAGGATATAAAGCTCTTTCTTAGACACATATGCGTGTTTATGGATTTGTTTCTCTAGTCTACCTGGACTCACATGACCACCAGTCTTCTCTCCCAGAGACGGACACTATCCCCAGCCACCTGCCTTTGTATAACGGGGAAACGTGTCTGTCTGAACTGAGTCCCTGAGCAGTGCAAATGGTCAGTGAGCTCAGCTGCTCACTAACAGGTTGGAAGTTCCAGTCCTCTCCAAGGCATGTGGGAAAGAAGTCCCTGTTGACCTTCTTCCAACAAGTCACAGCTCTAGTCTGACACACAGATGTTTTCTATGAGTCATAATAAACGTGTGTGTACATGCGTCCACTTTCTCTTCAGTATGAAAAATAAGAGATATGCAATCTCCTTGGAAGACGTTTTGGAAAGCTCTTTAGAGCTGAGCTAAGCATAGGAACAGTAACTCCTTTCCTCAAGTCACTTCCTACAGAGCTGTGCTTGCTTATGCACTGTGAGGCCGTTCCTAACGGCTCCCCGTGTGAGAGTCACACATTAACTGTCGCTGTCGTGAGGTGCTGTGGGAGGAAGGGAGGGAGAAGAGTGCATTGGTCCCTCCTGGGACTCACTACCTCAGTCACAGTGGCCATCTGGGTGGGGCTCATGGTTGACCAGAGTTAAGGACCCCAAAAAGGTAGAGGTGGGAGGTGACACTAAGGCAGAGGGATAGCAGGAGAGCACCTTGCCTGAGAGCTGGGATGGGGCTCAGTGGGCTGGACTCTGATCTCAGTAGAATAAGTTACTGGTTACAAGAACTTGGCAAACACCTTGGCAGGGACTGTGGCAAAAGCACCTAACCTTGAGGCGTGGGGCAACAATCAGGGAAGGCTGTAAATCTTTGTGGCATGGGCTGCTCAGATAGAGACAGGAAGGTCAAGGTGTGCACTAGACTGGTGTAGAAGAACAGCACTGGGAGGCTCAAAGACTAGGGAGGGATGGTGAGAGGGGTGTTGAGAATGAACGAATGACAGGAGGCAGTGGCCGTGACCAGAGAGTGATACCCAACAAAGCCCACCTGTTGCTGTCCAAGTAATTCGGACTCAAGGTGACGTCATGTGTGAAGAATAGAGCTGTGCTCCGGAGGGGTTGCCAGAGTTTGATCCTTTGGGATCTGAGCACTAGGGCTTTCTCTTGGGGAGCCTCTGGTGGGCCTGAAATGCAAACCATTTGGTTAGAAGGTGAGTACTTAATGCTTTGAACTACTAGGGATCCCTTGGCCAGAAATAGGGGTAAGATCTTGAAGGTTAACATTTGAGGACAAAGGGGTTCAGGGAGCTGAATGCTCCGATAGATCATGTGTTAGGGGTCAGTGAGGGTAGACTGGTAACACCCAGGGGACCTAGAGGCGCTGGAGACTCAGGGGTGTGGATTCAGAGGTCTTCAAAAGTTCTTGGGGACTGATGGACTGACGAGGTGAAGGAGGGCGTAAAACCAGTGGGGTAGCATCTATGTCTGAGGGAAAGAGAATTTCCATCAATATTAGCCCAGTTCTGATTCCCATGAGGTTGAGGTCAGATATGCCTCCTCTCCAACTTTCTGACCTATTAAATCCCTCCCATGATACAGTCTACTTCTCTGTTGGGTTCCGTAATTCGTTATAATGGCCTCACAAAACTCAGAGACAATCCTGATTATGGGGTTTATTCAGGAAGTAACAGACTCCAGTTCAGGCTCAGGAATGAATGACTTAGTATACAATTCTTCTGTGAACAGAAGTCATAGTCATGCCCATAAGAGGGTCTTCTCCCTGGCCCTCAGCATTTAGACCTTCAGCCATTTAAGCCTTTGGGCTGGCCCAGCCTCTGGCCTGCTCAGAAAAGTATTACAAAACTCTATAATTCTGCCAAGTTCTCAGAGGCACTTCACCTCGGCCAGGAAGCCTTCTGCCCCAGTGCCTAGCTCACTCACTCCAGGGGCTAAGGAGCCCACCACACTATCTCATGACAGTCTCCTGGTTCTGCTGACTCTACTGCCACCATTTCTCTGCCACTGCTTCTCATCCTGTCTCTCCATCCTCAGTGTTTCAGCTCTTTCTCTCTGTCTTCTGGATCTAGCAGGTTATCAGCACAGGGATCCTGGGTACTAAGGAAACACTTCATTCTTAGCTCTTCTTTCTTGGTAGTAGTGAGGTCCCCACTTTCTGCCTTGTAAATGACTCATGTTTAAAAATTTTTTTTATTTTCTTTTTTCACATTTTATTAGGGGCTCATACAACTCTTATCACAATCCACACATATACATACATCAATTGTATAAAGCACATCCGTACATTCTTTGCCCTATCACTCTCAAAGCATTTGCTCTCCACTTAAGCCCTCTGCATCAGGTCCTCTTTTTTCTCCCCTCCCTCCCCGCTCCCCTCTCCCTCATGAGCCCTTGATAATTTAGATTGTTATTTTGTCATATCTTGCCCTATCCGGAGTCTCCCTTCCCCCCCTACTCTGCCGTCCATCTCCCAGGGAGGAGGTCACATGTGCATCCTTGTAATCAGTTAGTGGAGGGTGAGTGTGTTGAAAAGGGTAAATGACTCATTTTAAGGCTAAATCAAACCAAAACTGAATGCTGCGTCATCAGGTTAATTAACCTCATAGTGACCCTACAGGACAGGGTGGAACTGCTACTGTGAGGTTCCATGCCAGTACGTCTTTACAGGAGTAGAAAGTCCAGTCTTTCTCCTAGAGTGGCTGGTGGTTTCAAACAGCTGACCTTGCAGTCACTATAATATCACTATGCCACCAAGGCTAGTGGGACGGCACAGCTCACCAATTCCCTCATTAGGGTTCATGTACTTTCTCTGCATGATCCCATCTCCACATGGGTGCTGTGCTAGACAGAGTTGTCTAGAGAAACAAAACCAGGACACTTAGGATTATATGGACCAGTAGTTTTCCAACTTCCTCATGCCAAGACCCTTTAACACAGTTCCTCCAGTGGTGGTGACCCTCACCCATAAAATTATTTTCTTTCTTTTTGTAATCGTTTTATTAGGGGATCATTTAAGTCTTATCACAATCCATACATGCATCAATCGTGTAAAGCACATTTGTACATTCATTGCCTTCATCATTCTCAAAACATTTGCTCTCCACTTCAGCCCCTGGCATCAGCTCCTCATTTTTCCCCTCCCTCCCCGCTCCCTCACGAACCCTTGATAACTTATAAATTATTATTTTGTCATATCTTGCCCTGTCCGACATCTCCCTTCACCCACTTTTCTGTTGTCTGTCCCCCGGGGAGGATGTCACTTGTAGATCCTTGTAATTGGTTCCCCGATTCCACCAACCCATCATCCCTCTACCCTCCCAGTATCATCACTCACACCACTGGTCCTGAAGGGATTCTCTGCCCTGGACTCCCTGTATTTCCAGTTCCTATCTGTACCAGTGTACATCCTATGGTCTAGCCAGATTTACAAGAAAGAATGGGGTGGGGAGGAGGAAGCATTTAGGAACTAAAGGAAAGTTGTATTTTTCATCGTGGTTACATCGCACCCTGACTGGCTCATCTCCTCCCTGAGACCCTTCTATAAGGGGATGTCCAGTGGCCTACACATGGGCTTTGGGTCCCTACTCCACACTACCCCCCTCATTCACTATGGTAAGATTTTTTGTTCTGATGATGCCTGATAACTGATCCCTTCGGCACTTCATGTTCACACAGGCTGGTGTGCTTCTTCCATGTGGGTTTTGTTGCTTTTGAGCTACATGGCCGCTTGTTTGCCTTCAAGCCTTTAAGACTCAAGACGCTATGTCTTTGGAGAGCCGGGCACCATGAGCTTTCTTCACCACATTTGCTTATTCACCCACTTTGTCTTCAGCATTTGTGTCCGGAAGGTGCACATCATAGAATGCCAATTTAATAGAAGAAAGTATTCTTGCATTGAGGGAGTACTTGAGTGGAGGCCAAATGACCATCTGCTCCCTTAATTCTAAACCTATAACTATATGCACATAATCTATTTCCCCATCATCATATATAAATGTATTTGCCTATGTACATGTCTTTATCTAGACCTCTATAAATGCCCTTTGCCTCCCAGCTCTTTCCTCTATTTCCTTTGACTTTTCTCCTGTCCCACTATCATGCTCAGTCCCCAACAGGGTTTCAGCAATTCCTATTTGTTACATTACCCATGATCATGTCCTCCCAGGCCTTCCACACCCACCTCACCACCGATTTGGATCACTTGTTGTTCCCTTGTCCCTGGGTTGGGTAACACCACTACCTTTTCCCCCACATCCCTCTCTCCCATGTCCCCCCGGAACTGTCAGTCCCATTGTTTTCTCCTCCAGATTGTTCATCCAGCCTATCTTATTCAGACAGACCTGTGGAGGTAATAACATGCACAAAAACAAGACAGAGTAAAACCAAGCAACAATATACAGCAAAACAACATCAAACCAATGACAAACAAACCCAAAAGCACAACAAGAAAGGAAAACTTGTAGTTAGTTCAAGGATTGTTTGTTGTCCTTTAAGAGTGTTTTCCAGTCCAGTCTGTTGGGGCACCATGCCCTGGCCCAAAGTCCACCTTCAGCATTCCCTGGGGACCTCGCTGCTCCATTCCTTTGCTGTTCTGTTGCACCCCCTCAGTGTTTTGCCTTGGTGTGGCGGCATCAGATCGGGTCAAATTCCCACACTGTCTCTGGTGTTGTCCCCTGTAGGGCTATGAGTCAGTGAGGGACGTCATGTCACATAATGTGGCCGGCCATGTGGTCCTCTCTGTGGACTGACTGCTCTAATTGGGAACATCATCCTCACGGCCTGCATAAAATTATTTTCGTTGCTACTTCATCCCTGTTATTTTGCTACTGTTATGAATTGTAATGTAACTATCTGATGTGCAGGATGTATTTTTCATTGTTATAAATTGAACATCATTAAAGCATAGTGATTAGTCACAAAAAGAATATGTAATGATATGAAATATTTATTTCTAATGACAAATAAATGAAGATTTGTCTTGAAGCATGGTGTAGTATGGGTAACAGTCTTAACATAACAACAATAAACGACATTTCTACATTTTGCGACAGTGCATAGAAAGCCAATGGCAGCACACTGGTTGAGATCGGTTCTTTCTCACCAGATCAGCATATCTACAGGTGGACAGACCCACCTGGAGATGGAGAGAGGAACAGTGTCTCAGTTCCTAAGACCATCGGAAATATGTGTTTTCCGATGGTCTTAGGCGAACCCTGTGAAAGGGTCTTTCGACCCCCAAAGGGGTCACGACCCACAGGTTGAGAACCGCTGGCATAGATAGATAGGTTTATATAGCTATACATCAGCAAATTAGTCTACAAAGCAGGGTAGAGGGCTCAGTCCAACTCACTTTCGTGGGACAGTTAATATACTGAAGGTCCTTTGATTCATGCAAGCTGCTGGTCCAAGGGTAAGGAAGTATACAGTGGAATCTGCCCTTGTTGGTCTGCAGGCAGCAGACTTGGCAGTGGGGGCAGGGAGGGCAAGAGCAGGAAGATGAAGAGTCAAGACATAGCAGAGGCCAATAGCACGGCAGTGTCCCGATGCAGGTCCTGATGGAGCCTCGAGCTCTAGTGATGATGGCAAGGCAGCACAATGCACGGGCTGACGTGGCCCACAGGTAGTGCAGTGCACGGTTGAGGTAAAGGACTAGCTCAGGCAGCTGCATTGTACTTTTTTGTTTCTGTGGGTTTTTGTTTATCTGCCTTTAGCTAGTTTTTGCTTTGTTTTATTTGTGGGTTAGTCTGTTGCTGTTGTTGGTGTTTTGGGTCTTATGGGGTTCTGGTTTTGTAAATCTGAGTCGTGCATATCCCATGACAAGCACATGGATTCTGGGCTCCCACTGAACTCTAGCCCCAACCCCAAAACTGTTAGTTCTGATAACATGGCCCTGCTCGATACTCAACGTCATGAAATGAAGACTGAAGATAAGGGTGTTACAGCAAAGTGTAGTGAAGAAAGCAGATGGTGCCTGGCTATCAATTCGAATAGTGTCTGGGGTCTCTTAAAAGTTTGTATTCAAACAAGCAGCCATCTAAATAAGGAGTCAACTAAGTCCACATGGAAGAAGTACACAAGCTTGTGTGATCCAAAAAATGATAATAACAAAGTTCAAGTATGACAAAGGGAAAAGTATCAGAGCTAAAATTATGAACACCCAATTTGTAGATGGCTATGGAGGACAGTGGGACCCCAAAACCCACCTGCAGTGTACCTAGTCAGATTAAGCTGCTGGCACATCCCAACTAGCCACAGGTAAGGGTCTTAAACAGTATTACTGTTAACTAGAAATCTTGATTATTCTGGGTTGAACTTTAGACTTGGTTCGTTGACTTTCCTCTTGACCCAGACTGAAATCATTCTAGGTGCAAGTATTTCTTGTTCCATGACAAACATTTCTTTCCTGGCTTTTAAAATACCCATGGTGCTCTTTTCTTTCTAACTCATTATTTGCATTTTTATCTTTATAGTATTATATTTTTCCCTAACTACTTCATTTTGTTTCTGTTGAGTCTTCCAGTTTGTAAAGCACAGATGGAGCAGATGCACAGAAATCATAACTGACGGGAGGGTTTATTGAGGAGGTCGGAGTAGCAGGTGAAAGATAGGGAGGGTGAGGGGGTGGGGGAACAAACCATGTATGTGGGAGTGGAGAGGGTGCACTAGAACTGACTGTGATCACACAGCTCATTTTTAAAAAGAAAATGCTCTAAAAATCGATTGTGTTAATGATTGTACAATTCTTGATATGATTGTGCTATTGAATTGCATAATAGGTGGGTTATGTGCCAATAAAACTGTAAAAAAAAAAAGAGGAGCATTTCAAGATCTATCCTGAAGTACCATGCTGTCAGTGATGAAATAATATCCATATGCCTACCAGGAGGATGAGCTAATATGACAATTTTTCAAATCGCTCCACCAAATGAAGATTTTTTAAAGCACCTTTCTTCAGTCTGAAATTGATTAAACATGCAACCAAGGGGCTGGCAACAAAGCAGGATCAGCAGTTAGTATTGTTTTACAAGAAACAGCCCCTGAGATAGAACGATATAATTTTGCGAGAGCACCAGCTTATTTGTGACAGATATAGATATAGATATGGATATGGACATGGACATGGACATGGACATAGACATAGATAGAGATAGAGATATTCACAACACCATAAACCATGACAACATATGTGGACCGTGCCAGGTAGAATATGCAAGAACCAGATCAACTCAACCCGTGAAACGAGTCGAGGGAGAAGCTCAATATCACCAGTCAGAACAAGGCCAGGGGTCAACATTCAACCATTTCAGGAACGAGCACATGACCAAGAGCCTATGGAACTGAAAGAAGTCCTGGTTGCACTGAGGCGTTGCTGAAAAACCAGGCTCCAGGAATTGATGGCATGTCAGTGGAGATGTTTCGATACACAGAACACTGCTGGGGGTGCTCACCTGTCGATGCCAAGAATGCTACCTGGCTAACCGACTGGAAGAGATCGGATTCTTGATCACTGCAAAGACAGGCAGAACGGAGGCGCTATTGAACAATAGCATTAATAGTACATGCAAGCAACACTTTGCCAAGATGAATTCATGTAAATCAGTGGCGGCAGTACATCACCAGGGACCTGCCAGAAATGCCAGCCAGATTCCGAAGAGGATGTGAACATGGGCTATCATTCCTAGTAACAGGCATCAGACGATCTTGGCCGGAAGAGGAGGCGACAAGAAAAATGTTTCCCTGTGTTTGTGCACAGGCATTCAGCTCTGCGGATCGTGTCAGATTATAGATCACATTGTGACGTCTGGGAACTCAAGAGCACTTATTTGTGCTCGTGGACACACACCCGGAAGCAGACGAGTTCAGGCAGGACAAAGGGATTCTCCACAGTCTAGAATCAGGAGGAGTATGGTGGAATGCTGAGACGGGTGTTCCAGGGCTTTTCAAACCTGCCACCCTTTGGGAGCGGATTTGCCAGGCCTGTCTTCGGAGGCTCCTTGGGTAGGTTCAACACATGACCCTTTGGCTTGTAGACTAAGGCTTACCTATATTGCCTAGCCTTGAATAACTAGAAAACTTAATCACCAACTAACCTCCACGGTTTGCCCTCCCAAGTCTTTTGAACCGGGTGGTTTCTGGGCATAAACCACATGGATCTTGGTGGCAACGAATCTACCATGATCTCACTGTCTTTTCTAAGGACCGGGTTCAGATATAGATTGTTCCTTCTGAGCACAAGAGAGGACGCCAACTTGAGGCCACGGCCAACATGAACATGACCAAGCTCCCCAGGCAGCAGGGACAGGGTGGCAAAGTGTACAAACATTCTCTTAGTTCCTAGCCCATAGACCAGCCCTGGGAAGAGTGTGTTGGGAAGGTGGACACCCTGTCCTTGTGGGAATCGGGTTTGGTCAATGCCCCAGGGGATGCTTGTGAGAATCAGCTGACACATTCAATGCATGCACGCACACAATTTGGTTCTACCAGGAAGAAAATGGACCCACCTTTCTGCAAATGTCCTGAGGTCATTATTGCTTTTTTAGAATGGAGATTGCTCATTTTCACTCAGCAGGGCCAGGGATGGTATGGCTTTTACACAGATCACCTGTGTCGTAGGAGATCTATACATGTAGACATGTGAGGTTTCCCGAGTGGGTAAGACCTCGGTTCTTGGTGTCGCACGAGAAAGCATTCACACTGAAGCCCGTTTGTAATCCAAGTGGGTTTTTATGAAGGACGGGAGAAGTTTCAGGTTTTATCGTCTCTATTTCAGGGAACAGGTGCCAAGCCACAAGGAAGCCGCGCTGGGGTTCACAACTGAACACGGGCAACCTGGTGGGTCTGCATATCCACCCGTGGTGAACTGAGGCCAGAGTGTAGCACAGCATGAGAGGGTGCTTGGGGTGGGGTGGGGAGTCAGTGAGAAGAGCAGGGTAAAAAAAGAGGAGAGAGGCTGTGGGCCCAGAATAGGCCCAGCATGGGGGTGTGCATTCAGGTCCCAAGCAGGCCCAGAGAGGCACTGAGAGGGCCCGCGCAGGTGGCCCATGTGTGCCTCCCACGTCTCTAACCAGCAGCAGAGTGAAAAGAAAATTACCTTTCCGGTGCCAGGATATTTAAAGCCTTTGGCTCTGGCTCCGGAGGCGTGTTTGATGGTATTGGTTGATTGATGGTATTGGTTGACCCCATTGGCTGAATTAAGCCCACCTGGGTCTAGTTTGGGCCGCCCAGGTATACCGTCCACCTGGCTTGGGGCCTGAATTGGCGCACGCCCAGTTCGAGGGTCTTCATGCTCGCCTGATTCCTTCCCTCCCCCTCCATGGGGGCCTGTACAGGCATAGGAGGGACAACCCCTGTCCCTATCCTGGCTACTTAACAGACATACATGCAGGCATCTCAAATGGAAGGAAGTATGCCAAAAAGGTAACCGTCGTTTTCGTGGGTTTTTTTCTCACTTGAGTCAGATAAATGACTCTTATTTTCTTCTTTCTACTTTTGTTGTTGTTTTCTCCAAACACATCTTCATGGTTTGATGCTGTTGGCGAACGCAGGAAATCAACCAAGGTAAAGAAAAACGAGGGAGGGAGGGAGGGAGGGAGAGAGAGAGAGAGAGGAGTTGGCATGACCCTCAGAATCCAGTTAACATGGGGATGAGTTCCACACTCAGCATTTTCATATCAGGAACAAGGATCCACTGCCAGAGTAGAACTTCTAGTAAAAAAGGAAAAGAATTGGAGGAAAGAAGCCTGAATCGGCATCCAATTCTTGTATATTCTTTTCTGCATCTGCACAAACTGGAGCCCCCCATTTGGCCCAGGATGGCTCTCAGATGGGTTGGAAGGTCCCAGAGGGCTGATGGGGATGGGTCTCAAGAGCCCAGCTTCTCACCCCCAGTCCAGGCCACAGACCCTCGTTTATGCTTGGTACTCTCCTCTCTCTTCCAAGGGGTCTTCTCACTCCCAGACACCTCCTTGTCCCCACGCTCCAGGTACTCTCCTGTCTCTCCCCATCTCCCACCTCACCTTTAAATAACCCTTTTCCTTACTGGGTTTTTGCAAAGCATGCTGACCAACAGTTCATCCTACAGTGTCAGTGACACTCCACCCCACTCTCTGCTTACTAGCACTTAAAAAACAAGATGCTTAGAAAATCTGTTTTAGCCAAGGAGGTCGGAATTCAAGCCTTGCGCTATCCTTTAAATCGCTGGGTGATCTTAGGCAAGTCAAGCATTATCCCCTCCCCCTCTGTCTGGGCCTCAATTTCTTCACCTGTGGAAGGGTAACAGGCCCTTGCCTGGAGTTATCTGGGGTTTTAGCTGGTTGCAAAATTCCCTCTTCACTAACCCATCCAATCTTCACATTAACGTGTGGTTACTTAGGAAGAATTGTCCTTCCTATTTGTCTTTCAAGCCTGGCTCACATGAGCTATTTGGTAAGCGCCCCCCCCGCCCCCCACGTTAATCATCTGTCCTTGGGGCTGGGTGATCTCTGAATCTCTCACTGGATTCTATAGTTTCTCTCAATTCCCCATCTTGGATTGGGACACATGCCTCCTCCCTTTGAGTCACCAGGGCCTGGCACTCAGTAGTAGGCATGTTGAATGATGCCAAGTTATCACTGATGGGGCAGATTGTCACCTAGAATTTGCTTCCCTGAAGCTTGAGCTAACTCGGCCTAGGCCACTCCCTTCTCTGAAAATTCATCAAGTGTGTTTTTAATCTTCCTCTGGGACTAAAGACAATGATGTTGGTGGTGGTTGTTAGGTGCTATCAAGTCGGTTGCAACTCTTCGTGACCTAAGTCCCACAGACATAACACTGTCCGCTCCGGCCCCATCCTCACGATCGTTGCTCTGTCTGAGCCCATTGTTGCAACCATCTTCTGGAGAAGCTTCCTCTTTTTCTCTGACTCTCTACCAAGCACGATGACCTTTTCCAGGGACTGGTCTCTCCACGCCAGTGAAACAAAAGTCATGCCGCCTTTGCGTCTAAGGAGCATTCTGCCAGTATATTTCTAAGACATATTCGTTCGTTCTTCTGGTAGTTCGTGGGATATTCTGTATTTTGTACGCACACCATAATTCTTAAAGGAGCCCTGGTGGCACTGTCAGGTGAGCACTGGGCCACTGATGGAGAGAGTGGCAGGCTAGCCCCACCAGCGGCTCCATCAGAGTCAGATGAGGCTCCCGAAAAGATCTGTCGCCTTACAAACCCTCAACACGGTTGTCAGTCAGACCTACTCAGTGTTAGTGGGTTTGGTGTGTTGGTTTAGAATTCCATCGCAGCCATTCTTCCTTGGTCTTTGTGCTAGTTACACAATTTCATGTCAACTTGATAAAAGAAGGAAGGGGTGGAGGCTAGCCTGTCAATCAGGTCACAGCTTGAAGCTGTCTCCTCCTGGGCATGGCCTAAGTATGAGGATTCTGGGAACTTTTTCTCGTCCTCCCTGGAGGTGGGACACACTCTCTGCTTCACATTCCTGCTGACGAGCCAAATGGAGCCACACTGATGGCAGCAGAGCCCTGGAGATGCGTCGACTCCCATTAGATCCACAGGACTTTCCACCCACTGGCCTGTGATATTCTTGCATTTGGCATCATTGCATGTGCTGCATGAATCTGAAGGGGAATTCATGAGCTAAGATTGGACTTATGGGCTAATATTGAACTTCTGGACTGTTCTGGGTTGCTTTATTGATGCCTAATTACTTCTTGATATAAAGTTCTCTTTTACACATATATATGAGTGTCTCTGGATCTGTTTCTCTAGTCAACCCAGACTCACACAGTCTTCTTGATTCGCTATCTAGCTTTCCCATGCATATGAGGTGATTGAAAATATCATGGTTTGTCCAATTGACTACTGATGGGCTTTGGGTCTCCACTCTGCCCCCACTCCTATTCCCATTGATATGATTTTTGTTTGTTTGTTTGTTTTGTTTTGGATCTTTGATGCCTGATACTTGATCCCATGGACACCTCATGATCACACAGGCTGGTGTGTTCTTCCACGTGGGCTTTGTTGCTTCTGAGCTAGATGGCTGCTTGTTTGTCTTCAAGCCTTTAAGACCCCAGACACTAGATCTTTTGATAGCTGGGCACCATCAGCTTCCTTCACCACATTGGTTTATGCACGCATTTTGTCTTCAGGGACCATGTCAGGGAAGGTGAACATCACAGAGTGCCATGTTGGTAGAACAGATTGTTCTTGCGTTGAGGGAGTACTTGAGTGGAGGCCCAATGTCCATCTGGTACTGTAATACTGTATAAATAAGCATATGTACACAGATCAGGAGGGCTACAAGGAAGAGAAGAACCAGTTGGTGCAGTATAGCACCGACAAAACACATAACCTTCTTCTTTAACGTTTCCTCCACCCTCCACTACCATGACCCCAATTCTGTGTTACAAATCTGGCTAGACCAGAACATGTACACTGGTACAGATAAGAGCTTGCAACACAGGGAATCCAGAGCAGATGAACCCCCCAGGACCAATAAAAAGAGTAGCAATACTAGGGGAGTAAGGGGGTGGGGGGCAGTCAGGGGGAACTGTTTATAATGATTGACATATGGCCCCCCTCCCAGGGGGATGGATAACAGAAAAGTGGGTGAAATGAGATAGCAGCCCTTGTAAGACATGAAAAAAAAAAGATAAATTATCAAGGGGACATGGGGAAGGGAGGGTAGGGAAGGGAGTTGGGAAAAGGAGCTGATATCAAAGGCTCAAGTAGAAAGAAAATGTGTGGAAAAAAACAACGACAACCTATGTACAGATGTGTTTGACACAATGGATCTATGTATGAATTGTGATAAGAGCTGTAAGAACCTTTAATAAAATGAAATTAAAAAAGAGAAATACTTTGGCTTGGGTCAGGCACACCTTAGGCTCTAAATGACTCATTGCTTTCCTGACTCCTCAAAGTGGTCTTTTGAAACAGAGTTGCAATGATGTGACACGCCGTTGGATTTCTGGACGGGGGATTGTGGTTCCCAGGAAAATGAAATCCCCGTCAACTTCTCTCTCTTCTTCATTTCTCCTGATGTGGCTTCTTGGCCAAGTTGTAAGGATTTGTTTTCTTTCTCTTGAGGTGTCATCTCTCCTGAGGGCTGTTGTCTTTGGGCCTCCAGCCCTTTTTCCGCCAGCACGGTGGTGTCATCTGCATGTGGCCAGTGGTTGGTCAGCCTGCCTCCAATCCTGACGCCATGTTCTTCTTCCTATGGGCCAGCTTCTTGGATGATTTGCTCAATGTATAGATGGAATAAGTATGGCGAAAGGATGAAAATGCCGAGCTGGGAAAATCTAAGAGTTGAGTTCTGTAGAGGCCCTCACCACCAGGGACCCGTCCTAAGAACGACCAAAGGAATGAAATAAAACAATAACAACAAAAGTCCTGAAAACTCCCAAACACGCTGCCCTTGAATGGCACCAGCTCAGCCTGGACTCACCGGTTTGGGCTCATAGCAACCCTGTAGGACAGAGTAGAACCGCTGTGCTCCGCAGAGTTGCGGAGGTTGTGAATGATTATAGAAGCAGCTTGCTCCGTCTTTCTGCAATGGAGCAGTTGACTTTTTGGTTAGCAGCCCGATGCTTAACTTCCTGCACCACCAACGATTCTCTGAGCACGCCAAAGAATTCTTAAATTACTTGCCCTGGCCTGGGTCGGGTACCATCAGCTCACCGGCGCCCAGCCCAGGATTGACGGGCTGGGCCTACTTCCCTGAGGAACGGCCTCTTCCAGCCGATCTGTCAGAGTAAAGCAGCCTCTGACAATAGCACGGGCTTCGCAGGTGCAATCGTGCGGTTATAACATATAAAGATCATAGTAAAGTCATAGAGGGTAGGAGAGGTAGGAGAGAAGATAAAATAAAGGAGTCAGACACATTTTATGGTCGCATGCTCACCTCTGGGACGGCCATGATCTCAGCAGCCAGGTCCACGCAGAGAGAGGGAGGACTATATAGTTCCAATCACAGATTTTATATATATGTTCTTAGGGGGCATGCAAGCCCCCTGATTACAGGTAACCACATATGTCACACGAAGGGGTTGCACCATAGGCAATACAAACAATGGGAGGAGGACAATCTAGGGGTGTGCATGAAATAGGAAAGGGAGGGACTAGGAGTACACATGGGACAAGATGGGTGGATCCTAGATCCAAGATGGCAGCCTAACCTTGGTCATTCTTGGGCTGGCTTGGCTCGGCTCATTCTTAGCTCTCCTTCAGGAAAGCAATCCACAATCCTCATTAGCAGGGAGTGAGCGGCACCTAGGGTGGGACAGACAATAAAGTCTGAGTGCTCTAGATGGAGATAACTTCTAAGCAGCTTGCTTCCAAATGTGCTAAGTCATTTGCCACGTGTTGCAAGCAGTGGCCTAGGCTGGGCATACAATAAATCTGGGGAACAGCCCGGGGAAAACCCTTTTTGTATCCCACACAGGTCAAGGAAGGAGCCCTGGTGGCATAGTGGGTGACACATTGGGCTGCCAAGCACAAGGCCAGCAGTTTGAAACCATCTGCTGCTCCATAGGCAAAAGCGGAGGCTCTCTCCTCTCAGAAGCAGTTAATAGTCTTGGAAATCCTCAGGGGAAGTTTTACCCTGTCCTACAGGGTCCCTACGAATTGGGACTGAATCTACTGCAGTGAGTTTTGGGGTCCTGTGAAGACAAGCAAAGGGGGAGATGCCAGCTGGCCTTCCGTGATGGTCAGTGGAAGGGGGCCACCGGCATCCACAGCCCCCTTGCCCTTGCAGCCACTGTGCAATCCAGAACATCTGCTTCCTGCTCCCAAGGCCCTAGGTGTCCTCAGAATGAGCGTGAGAGGCTGACAGGGGCCTGGCAGCAGCGAGGTCACTGACCATGCCATGTGACAATGAAGCACAAGGGTTTGAGCTTGTGCAATCCCAGCTCTATTGCTCACCACTCGTGCACCCTGGCAGGTCACTGCACCTCTCTGCATCTAACGCCCTCCTCTTCTGAAATGGGAGGAAGTGACAGTAGCCATGGCGTTGGGTTGGTAAGAGGATTATTTGTGAAACCACTCCTGCTGCGAGTGAGTGTCGGAGAGAGTAGACTCCAATACTAATTGTTCGCGATCCTCTGAAAACATGGCTGCCAATGCGGGAGCCTTAGGAATATATCAGCACCCTTCCAGAGCTGCCAAGGTCAGGATCCCCAACCTCGCATGAACCTAGGAACTGCCTTGGCAGTTGAAGGGGACCCAGGAGGCCCTGCCCTCCTGGACAGAAAGAGCTAGACTGTCCGGGTGCTTGCATAAGAGTGGGGATGGGGACCTAGGCAGCTGCAGCCCCTGGCCAGCACTTCTTGGTGATGAAACGCGCCTGCCCCTGGGATGGGGCCAATCAGCCACTGCCCTGCTGCAGTGAGTACAGAACAGTGTGTCTTCCTATGGGTGTCTGCCTGGCCCGGAGCCCAGAGTCCAGGTTCAAGGGTAGCTAGCTGGTCAGGCAGAGAGAGAGAGAGAGAGAGAGAGAGAGAGAGAGAGAGAGAGAGAGAGAGAGAGAGAGAGAGAGAGAGAGAGAGAGAGAGACAGCAGACCCTCGTGTGCATCCCAGCTCTGCTCTTGGCGAGCTGTGTGACCTCCGGTGAGCCCCTTTCCCCCGTGGGCCACTGTTCCCAGCACTTTCTAAGGTTCCTCTCAGCCCGGTCAGATGTCTCCCTCCCAAGCTTTCAGGGGAGCTGGGCATTGACCAGCGTTCCACGTGGCAGCCTGTGCTTTTGCCCAGAAAACGACAAGTGATTCATGCATTCTTCATTTATGTGTTCTAAGAGCCCTCCTCCTGCAGCAAACACCCCTTATTCCTGAGGTTTGAAGGGAGCAGAAAAGAGAACCCCCCCCTCCCCAATGGCACAGATGAGTCTGGCCACCACAGCTAGTGGCCTGAGGAGCTCAGACAGGGTGTGTGCTGACAGCTGTGATGAGGCAGCTGGGCTGAAGGAGGGCAGCACAGGGGACCCTGGAGGGAGAGGGACAAGTGGGGACTTGAGCAGGATGTGGCGTGTGCCGGGAAGGACCTGAGTCAGAGGTCCTGGACAGTAGGTCGCAAGTCTCAGACCACCCAGAAATTTCACTTCTGTGTATTGGCCCCTGTCTTTAGGTGGGGCCCAGCCCTGCTTCAAGGGCTCCCGAGGGGCTGGGCGGCCTCCTGGCCCTGGACCGCTCCACTCCGTGGGCTCCGTCAACAGCTCTGAAGGCTGCCCACGGCGAAGCTAAGCTCAGAGCAAACTCTGGGGGAGACTCACTCGCCACTCTCCCTTTCGGCTTTCCTTCGGGGTTCACTGAGAAGCTGTGATTTTCCTCCTGCTGAGTCACACAGGGCAGGGCAATAGAGGCATGATTAACAGTGTTTCAGTTCCTGGGATTTCCCATCTCTGTTTACAGGAATTCAAAGCAAAGTCACAGAAGTGCTTGTGTTGGGCAAAGCAAGGCAAGAGGCTCTGCGGAGTCTTCCTGAGACTGTCCATCGCTTCGGACCAGGGACTCCTGAGGACCAGCACTGTCTCCTCAGTCAGACTGGGGTCTTTGTGACAGCGGTCTGTGTGTCTTCTCCATTTGACTAGGAGCCGTGTCTCCTTCTCCGAATGGAGCTCTGGGAGGCAGGGCTGGGTCTCCCCATCATGTCAGAGGCTTCCGGGGAATAGTCTTTTTTTCTGGGGGCCTCCTGGAGGTAGTCTTGGGCCCACCAACTAATGAAAACCCACTCGGTGGCCTCGTTTCTTCGGCGGTGGTTCTTCACATCAGAGGAAGATGGTTGTGCAGGAGTCCCTCATTTCCTCTAGGTCACTGGGTCTCCACCTGCCTCAGGCCGCGACCCTTTCATACAGGTCCTCATGCGGTGGGGACCCCAACCATAACATTATGCTCATTGCTACTTCATCACTGTCATTTTACTGCTGTGATGACTGAGCGTGTAAATATGTGACACGAAGGATGTGTTTTCATGGTGATAAATTGAACATCTTCAGAGCATAGTGATGAATCACAAAAACAAGCTGTCCTGATACATGGTGAAATATTTATTTTGAATGACAAATGTTGTCTTGATGTAGCATGGGTACCAGTCTTCACACCGGGTACTTGTATGTGGGTGGACCCGCCTGGAGGCAAAGGAGCGGTGTCTTGGTTCCTAAGACCATCGGGAAATATGTTTCCCGATGGTCTTAGGTGACCCCTGTGAAAGGGTCTTTGATCCAGGTTGAGAACCGCTGCTCTAGGCTCTGTACTTCTCTCTCTCTCTCTCTTTGACAGGCAACTTTCTCTTTATTTATATGATTTAATTAATGTTGCTGTTGTTGAGTTATGCACAGCAAAACATGCACCGATTCAATCAATTCAACTACACGTGCAGGTTAGTGGCAGTGATTGCAGCCCTCTTCTCCACCTCCTGTTCTGGGTAAGTCCTTCCCGGTTAACATAAATGCATAAATTCACTGCCCTCTGAGGTTCCTAGTGCATCTTTTAAAAGGTTTCAGATTGTTTTATTGACATCTGATTCATAGGCCATCCAGTCAAACGTTTCAATACATTAAGGAGTTGGGCAAGCATCATCACAAGCAATGTTAGATCATTTCCTTCATGCTTGGACTCATTATTAGCTCCCCATCTCCCTTCTCTTGACTCCTCTCTCCTCCCATCAGGCCTTTCTCTTAGTCAACCCAGGAAGGGCGATCCCTCCTTTTTCCATCTATCCCCAATCCTGTGACATATCCACTCCCACCCATCCCATCCCGCCCTTTGGTCCCTCGTTCTAACTCCATGCCTCTCTGGTACTCATTGACCAGGGGACAAAGGTAGCCGAGTTGGGCACTACCAACGAAATGAGAAACCCAACAGACTGGGCGAGGACTGACTATCTTCCACTTGTCCTCCTTCCTGCCGACAGCTGACTAAAGTCCAGCTGGGCTTACTCTGGCTCCGTCCTCCGTGGAGGCCGAGAACAGAGGGAGCGAGCTAGCTTGTGCTGCAGCCAGAGGGCGAGGCAAAAACAAGGGAGAGATCACTTGCTGGTCAGAGGGGCCGGCTGCGGGAAAGGAAAACATCAGCTGGTGGGAGTCTCTGCCAACCTCTCCTCCGTCTCTTATGCAGTTGGCTACGTGGGGCCACGGCCCCAGGAGCTGCTCGTCAAGGTGACTCCCCTGTGGCCAAACTGCGCCTTCCACACACAGCTGTTCCTGGTAGCTGCACCCACTGTTTGCAGAGCCTGTCCTTGGGACAGAGGGTGTTGACCTTTCTCCCACTCTTCCAGTAGGTTGGTACCCATGGGGGCCAGACTGCAGGACCCTCAGGGCCTGAGGGTCTTGACTCAGAACAGCCAACCCCCAGCCCCCAGCAGGATCTCAAGTCTTTAGCTTGACACCAAAACCCACACGTAAAGTTTGCACTAGATTCCCTTAAGTCACAGCGAAGCACTTGCAAGAGGGGCCATACTTAATTCTGTGGAGTTACTGCCCCGAGGCAAATGGTGCCAGCTCTGTGTGCCTGGATGGGAGCCCACGTAACCGCACATGAAGTGCCAGGGAGGGTAGACCCAATTGCTAGCCCCAGATGTACTAAAAGCTCTCTGCCCTTCCAACCCCTTCCCTCCCAATTATTCCTGATGAAGGTCGTGTGGGTCATCTGGTCACCCAAGGGTGTGGATAGAGATGGTGTGAAGGGTCTCAGGTGTGCCGAGCGCTTCTTCCAACCCACCCCTGTCCTAAGCCAGCTGCCCCCCCCACCCTGTCTCTGCTCCACGGCCTCCCAGAAGGCCATTGGTGGGAGGGCTCCCCCACTCTGCTCTCGGGAAGCCATAGGTGGATAGAGTGTCTGCCGCGTGATGCCCAAGGAGACCCCGTCAGGGCCCAGGCCCAGCGGCCTTTGCAGGCAGGTGTGCCCATGGGGCACACCAGGCCCCTGGCAGTGAGGGTGCCCTGTGTCAGGGCCAGCTCTGAAGAGGAACCGCCGAGGGAGCCTGGGAGCTGGCACTCACACGCTCCCAGCTCCCATCTGCCCAATCAGTCACCAAGACCCAATAGTCCGGTCTCTCAAATGCTTCTTCAGTTGATTTCACTTTGACAAAGTCATCTTTATAAAGGACAATCTTATTTCATTTCTTGGCTTAAAATCCTTGAAAGACTTCCCACTAGACTCTGGATAAAGTCCCACGGGTCAGCTCTTTCCCCCATGCTCACTCCTGCTGTGGCGGCTCTCTCTCTGAGTTGACCCTTTCTTCTCTCTTCCCCCCTGGGCTTGGCACATGCGGCTCCCTGGCAGCACCCAGCACGTAGTAGTCCCTCGCTGCCACCCCTCCACTGGCCTGCTTCTCCTGGCCTCTGACTCTGACTATCCTTCAAGTTTCTGCTTCCTCAAGGAGGCCTGGATTTGAGGCATCTCTTCTGGGCTCTCAGGACTCAGTGCTCAAGTTGGGAAGTTAACAGAGAGATCCTGGTTGTTTCAGAAAGGGGTCTCAGCGGCAGGAAGACAGAAACCAGAAAAGCTACCAGCCTTTGTGTTCTGAAGCCTCCCCCCTTTCCGGAAGGGAGACGATGAGGAAATGAAACATGGGAGGAACACAGACACACATGTAAGCAGTATGCCTCCCCCCTAGAGAGATGGCATTTTTCCAGACAAGGCCATGGCCATATTTTCTTCTAGCACCCTGGAGCTTTCCATCAGCAGGTGGACCCTATTTTTTTTCATTCTACTGAAACTGGGTGGGGCTGTGGAATGGCCTGGATGAATAAGCATGCGGTCCAAGCGGTACCTCTCACTCTTTCTCTTTCCCCGCGAGTCCCTGAAACCCAACTGCTGAGTTGTCAGGAAGCGTAGATGGCAGGCAGAAGCCTATGTCCGTCCGTCCGTCCGTGCTAAAGTCTAAGTCAGTCGGCGATCCAGCCTACAGATCCAAGAGCTGGGAGTGAGTGAGGCTTCCTCTCAACCCAGCCTTCAAACCAGCTCAGAAGATGCTGGCAGACGGAGGCCTATCCCCACGGTCTTAGCCTCCTAGCTAAGCATTTGCCACACTAATGCCCCAAGTGGGTGGTGTTTTAAAGACAGACATTTATTTTCTCACAATTCAGGAGGTGGAAAGTCCAGCTCAGCCTTTTGACCTTGTTGGTTCCTTGTTTGTCAGGAGTTCTGGGTATTTCATGGTCTTGGCGATTCTCATAGGACTCACCTGATGCCTGTCTTCCCAGGTGTGTGCCCAAGTCTGTGTCTAATCTGTTGTTAAAAAGCAGAAGTGGAATTAACACACACCCTACATGGGTTTAACCTCATTCACATAACAAAGGAAAACCAGCTTTCCAGACAGAATTCCATTCACAGGGATAAGGGTGAGGACCCCAAGGTATATTTGATCAGGTCCTGGTTTAATCTATCGTTCCCACTCAGCCCTGCCCGAACAGCAAATCCATGTGCAAAATAAATGCTGTCACTTGGAGTCACTTAACATGTTGTCATTTTCCATGTGGGGACAAGAGTCTCTGGGTGGTGCAAGCAGCTAAGCGCTTCACTGCTAGCTGAAAGGTGTGTGGTTCAAACCCAGTCAAAGACGCCTCGGAAAAGCCAGTCTTGAAAATCCCAGGGAGCGCGTCTCTTCTCACCCACGGGATCATATGAGTAGCGATCCACTGGAAAGCAACTAATAACAACACACCAGCTTGGGTGTCGTGTGGCCCGTAACCATCGACTCTCTTCCTTTCTCGCCTTGAAGACCGTTTTCCCTGGACTAGGAAAAAAAAGGAGAGCTGGAAAGGATGTGAAGGAAAAACAGACGTTGGTAGGTTTGCTTTTTATGGGGGGGTCAGGGCCCCACAGAGCACCCGAGATCCTGTCTGGGAGGAGCAGAATGCAGGTGGTACAGCAAAGGCCCGGGCCTTGGGAAGGCCAGAGGGGAGGAGGGAGGAGTTGCCCAGGAAGGAGGGCCTGGTCAGGTGGTGACCAAGGACTGGGCTCCAGACAAGGGAATGGACATCTGAGTAGACAAGTGACAGGTTTTCTTATATATCTTCATTCTGCTCAGATACCCTCCCGAGCAGGACAGGGGTCCTGATCTACTTGAAATCAGACTTGGTGGAAGCCAGAGCAAGGGAGTAAGTACTCCCTGGTTTCAAATCAGGAGAGGTGTGCATCAGGGTTGTATCCTCTCACCATGCTTACTCCATCTGTGTGCAGAGCAAAGCATCAGAGAAGCTGGATTCTTTGAAGAAGGCGACAGCAGAATTGGAGGGAGGCAGATTAACAACCCGAGATGCGCAGATGACAATCTTGCTTGCTGAAAGCCAAGGTGATAAAAATCAAGGACTACAACCTTCAGTATAAGTGACAGCTCAATACCCAAAATACCTCAAATCCCTACAACTGGACCAGTAGGTCATATCATGATCAAAAGAGAAATGATTGAAGTTATCAAGGATTTCATTGTGCTTGGATTCACATCAATGCTCTTGGAAGCAGCAGTCAAGAGATCAAAAGACTTGTTTTATTGGGTAAATCTGCTGCACAAAACCTCTTTCTAGTGTTGAAAAGCAAGGATGTTACTCTAAGGACTGAAGGCATGCTTGACCCAAGCTGTTGCATTTTCAATTGCCTCATATGCATGTCTAAGTCGGACATTGAATAAGGAAGACTGAAGAAGAATCGATTTGGGCAATGAATGTACAAATGTGCTTTGCACAATCGATGTATGTATGGATTGTGAGAAGAGTTGTATGAGCCCCTAATAAATGATTTTTAAAAAAAAGAAGAATTGATTTGATGCATTTGAATTGTGGTGCTGGAGAAGAATATTCAAAGTACCAACGACTGCTCAAAGGTCCAGCAAATCTGTCTTGGAAGAAGTACAGCCAGGATGCTCCTTCGAGCAAGACTTCATCTCACAGGTTGTCAGGAAAGACTAGGCCCTGGAGAAGGACATCATGTTTGGTAAAGTGAAGGGACATCGGAAAAAGAGGAAGGCCTTCTGCCACATGGATTGATACCGTGGCTGCCACCGTGGGCTCACGCCTGGGAACAATTGAGAGGATGGCACAGGACCGCCCAGCGTTTCCTTCTGTTGGGCAGAGGCTCGCTGTGAGTCAGAACTGAGTCAATGGCACTAGCAGCAGCACGCCGCCAAGTTGACCCCCAAGGACCCCTACTCCCTACCCTAGTTCTCCATTGTAAAGGCTCGCCTATAGGATCAAATAGAGCCGAAGTGAAGGAGGCCACTACTGAGGTTGGGTTCTAAAAGGCACCGTAGCATCTGTTGGATCACTCTTGCTTGGATCACTTACGCAGCTGTGCTGTGAGTGATCCTCAGGGAGATTCCTCAGGGGGAGGAACTGAGGTCTCCAGGCAGCAGCCACCGAGTCAGCCATTGTGAAGCAGACCCCCTGGTTGAGTGAAGTTGTCAGTTGACTGCAGCACTGACTAACATCATGACCAAACCATCCTAAGGACAGTCAACCAGAACCTCTCATCTAAGCCAACCCTGGATCCCTGTCCCTCAGAAACAGTGTAAATAATAAACATCTGCTGTTTGAAGGAGCTAAATTGGGGGATAATTTGTTACTCAGCAATAGATAGCTAATGCATTCTCCTTCTATCACCCCAAATATGGGGTCCTTGCTCTAGAGCAATTGAGCACAATTAATAACCAGCCCCGAGTGGAACAGAGCAAGAGAAAGGCCCTTTAGCAGCCAGGAGTCTAGCCAATGGGGCTTCCTACAGCTGCAAGCCTGTTTGGTGGGTGTTTGAATAATCCCAATAGCCAACAATTATTCATCTATTTATAAGACTTCTTTCTTTTTTGAAGTAATTTTATTTTACCTCTCTGAGGAGCACCCAGAAGTCTTTCTCATGCAGACTTTGTGCATACTTGTCAAAGTAAGAATTTCCAACATTTATACTAATATTTATGCTTCACTAATACACTACTCATATACCCCTAAAATAGTAAACTGCTGTACTCATATCCATATCAATTTCTCTCTTTAATTTTAAAATTATTTTATTGGAGGCTATTACATCTCTTATAGCAATATATACAACTGTATCAGACACATCTGTACATATGTTGCCTTTATTTTCTAAACATTTTCTGTTTGAGCCCTTGGTTTGAGCTCCTCTGGTTTTTTTTCCATTTTTATTTATTTATTTAAAACATTTTTTTCCAATCACTTTATTGGGGACTCATACAACTCTTGTCACAATCTGTAATACATCAATTGTGTAAAGCATATGTGTACATTCATTGCCCTCATCATTCTCAAAACATTTGCTTTCCACCGAAGCCCCTGGCATCAGCTCCTCATTTCCCCCCTCCCTCCCCAATCCCTGCTCCATTAACTCTTGATAATTTATAAATTATTTTGTCATATCTTACACTGTCCGATGTCTCCCTTCACTTTTCTGTTGCCCATCCCCCAGGGAGGGGGGTATATATAGATCCTTGTAATTGGTTCCCCCTTTTCACCCCACCTTCCCTCCACCCTCCCGGTATTGCTATTCTTGGCACTGGTCCTGAAGGGATCATCTGTCCTGGATTCCTGTGTATCCAGTTCCTATCTGTACCAGTGTACATCCTCTGGTCTAGCCAGATTTGTAAGGTAGAATTGGGACCATGATAGTAGCGGGGAGTGGAGGGGTGGGAGGAAGCATTTAGGAACTAGAGGAAAGTTGTGTGTTTCATTGTTGCTACATTGCACCCTGACTGGCTCATCTCCTCCCTGAGACCCTTCTGTAAGAGGATGCCTAGTTGCCTACAGATGGGTCTTGGATCCCCAATCTGTACTCCTCCTCCTCCACAATGATTTGATTTCTTGTTCTTTGATGCCTGATACCTGATCCCTTCAACACCTTGAGATCACACAGGCTGGTGTGCTTCTTCCATGTGAGCTTTGTTGCTTCTGAGCTAGATGGCCGCTTGTTTACCTTCAAGTCTTTAAGACCTTAAATGCTATATCTTTTGCTAGCTGGGCTCCATAAGCTTTCTTCACCACATTTTTTTATGCACCTGCTTTGTCTTCAGCGATAGTGTCAGGAAGGTGAGCATCATGGAATGCCAGTTTAATAGAACAAAATATTCTTGCATTGAGGGAGTACTTGAGTGGAGGCCCAATGTCCAGCTGCTACCTTAATACTAAAGCTATAAATTTCATACACATAGATCTATTTCCCCATCTTATATAAATATATTTGCATATGTACATACCTGTATTTAGACCTCTATAAATGCCCTTTGCCTCCTAGCTCTTACTCTATTTCCTTTATTACTCTTCTCTTGTCCCACTATCATGCTCAGCCTTCATTTGGGTTTCAGTAATTCATCTCGGTTACATTACCCTTGATTACGTCCTACCAGGCCTCCTACACCCTCCTCACCACCGATTTGGATCACTTGTTGTTCCCTTGTTCCTTGGTTTGTTAACACCACTTCCTTTCCCCCCACTTTCCCCTCTCCCATATCCGCTGGGAACCGTTGGTCCATTGTTTTCTCCTCCAGATTGCTCGTCCAACCTCGCTTATTTAGACAGACCTACGGAGATAATAACATGCACAAAAACAAGACAGAGCAAAACAAAGCAACAAAATAAAATAAAACAAAACAATAACAAAGAGCCAATGACAAACAGCAGCAACTAAAGAAAGGCCTGTAGTTAGATCAAGGACTGTTTGTTGGCCTTTAGGAGTGTTTTCCAGTTGAATCTGATGGGGCGCCAAGCCCTGGCCTCAACGTCTGTTATTGGTATTCCCTGGGTACTTTGTTGCTCTGTTCCCCTTGCTTTTCTGTTGCATGCTCTTAGTGTTTTGTCTTGTGTGGTGGGATCAGAATGGGTGCAATTCCCACACTGTGTCTCCGGTGTTGTCCCCTGTAGGGCTATGGGTCAGTGAGGGACGTCGTGTCTCGTGGTGGGGTCAGCCCTATGGCCCTCTCTGTGCATTGGCTGTTCTGAGGGAGAATATCATCCTCAAGGCTTGGTGGGCCAGGATGTGCTCCACTCTCTCTTCCTTCCCCTTCATTGGCTCCCGTGTGCTCTGATCAGACATGTCCCTCTCCTTGAGCTGCAGCTTCAGTGCTGCCCTCTGAAATAAATTCTTCTGGGAGGAGGGGCAGGTCCTAATTGCTTCTAACAATATTTATCATGTTTCTCATGAAGGTGAGTTTTAACTTTTAAGAGATGTAATGGACTACACAAAACCATAAAATTCAGCAAGTACACAAAACACGCATGAGTATAACAGAAGAAGTCTGTAGGTTATCATCTTGACCTGACATTGTAACTGACCTTATCCTATCCTTATCCACCAAGCCAGGGTTCAAACAGTGATTAGCATTTCGGACTCTTGCGGAAGCCTGAGAAACAGTCACAACATACAGTAGTAAGTGTGGAACAACACTGAGGCTACTGAAACCTGGTGGACAGAAATCAAAAAGGCTGCAGTCTTGCTCCCAAGTCTTGCTCACGGCGCACACTTCCACCTCAGCCAAGCGCTAGGTTGACGTAGCGATGGAGTAGAAAGGACTAAAGAGCATTAGACAGTGAAACAAACCTGCGGTTGTCAGAACTTAACAAAACTGGCTTGTTTTTCTGGGTCTCCGCCGATTTCTGCCTTTGACAGGGCGTAGTCTTATCACTTTCCTATCGCTCCTCTGAGTGGAAAATATTCATATTTGAGTTTTCCTTCTCTGCCAACTTTCTGTCCGCACGTGTTCCGCCCCTCTCAGGTTTTCTGTGTTTCGGACTGACACAAGATTGGAGGCTGAAACCTCACCCACTGTACGCCGAGCCGAGATGGCTGACGGATGTGTTTTCTCCTTGGTCTAGGTTGTGCGTTGGGACACCGCAGCCCCAGACCACATCTGTGACAGAGGAGATGCTCCACAAATAGGCGTGGCTGTCTTAGAAGATGCTGTGCAGACTGGGAGGAAACCGTGAAACAGAACTCTTGGTGGTCAGAGAGTGAGTGATTGGTAGGCCCCTGAGGATATGTTCTTAGTCATCCCTGAAGCAGGGGCCGTGCTTACCCCTCTCGTCCAATTTTCAACCACACCCTAGAAAGCCCGACAAGGAAATGGCAACAGCAGGGAGGTCCGCGCATTTTAGAACACTCAGCCACTTGAGATCTAAAGGGCAGCATTTATCCCAGGCCCGGGTTCAGAACCGGGAGAAAGGAGGAATGGAAATAGGAAACACTGGGTGGAAGTCGGATAGGTGATGCTGCGTTGCGGCAAGCGCAACCCATGAGCTGAAACAAAATGTGTATGAATTGTCACCGGAGAACTGAGCCCCCATTTCACACACACACAAAATTTTTTTTTCCAAATCACACATACTGACTTGCTAGAGAATGGAAGAATGAATGAATGATGGATGGATGAATGAATGAAACCAGTGTGCTGTCACTTTAATCGTCTCCTGGAAGTCCTGGTGATCGATTCCAAGACTACTCATCCAAAGTCTGATGCAAAGATGTGCTCTTGCTATCGCCTGTCTAGGGAGTGGCGGGGCCTGGCCCAAGGCCTCCCATCTTTGGGCGGTTTGGACTGCGTCATGGCAGTGGGACTGGAAGGAAGGTCCAGAAAGAATAGCTGATTCGAGGTCAAACCACAGGACTTTGGAATGAACTGGTGATGAGGGCTGGAAAAGAGGCGGAATCCTTTATATGTTACAAAATGTTTTTGTAGTGAGTGTCACCGGTGCCAGGACTGATAGGAACCAGCAAAGTCCCCACTTCCTGAGGCTTACTTCCCTGCAGGCTTCCCTGTGTGCAATGTGGTGCGTGCTTATGGCATGTGTTCACACAAGATCCCATGGCAGTGCAGGCTTGGGGTTACTTTAGAATTGTGGTCACTGTTGCCAAGATTCCCAATTCCCTCAGGTTATTAGTCTCTCCCCCATCTCTCTGTACACACACACACACACACACACACACACACACACGTACTCATAAAAAAAACCCAGAATTTTTTTTTCAAATCTATGTATTTAAAAAAATTTTTTAAAACAAAACAATCCCCGCCCCCCAACCTTATCACCTTCAAGGTACTCTCCATTACACTTAATACATTTATCAAATCTGCATTTCCTTTCTTGGTAACATTTTTCAAACTCATCTGTTTGGATGGCTGACAGCACATCCCTCATGTTTTTCTTCACCTCATCTACATCGTCAAATTGCTGTCCTTTCATGTCCCTCTGCATTTGTGGAAACAAAAAGAAGTTGCATGGAGCAAGGTCAGGTGAGTAAGGTGCATAGGGCAAGAGAGGCATGCTGGGTTTTTTGGGGTTTTTTTTTGTTTTTTGCCAAACTGGTGCACTGAGATGGCTGCATGAGGGTCCCCAGAGCATCAAGTGGGAGGCGGATGCCCTCTTTAACAAGTAGGGCTGGAAACAATGGGTAACCACATGTAGAAAAATGAACCAAGATGTTTACCTCACCTCATGCACAAGAACAAACTCAAGGTAGATCACAGACCTAGAAGTAAAACCCCAAACTATCAGGACCATCAACAAAGGAATGGGGACAAACCTAAGAACCTTGGTCCAGGGAATATGTAGGCTCACTGCAATAGGGAAGGGACCACACACAGGCCAACCTGAAACCGACAAGTGGGATTTAAGGATAAAACACCTGTGTGCACTGAAAGACTTCATCAAGAGGTTAACAAGGCAACCCACAGGAGAGGAGAGGCTTTTTGGCAAGGACACAACAGACAAAGAGCTCATTACTAAACTCTACAACACCCTCCTGGCCTGCAAAAATAGGAAAACAGTTCACCCCCTGAGGAATTGGGCAAAAGAACTGAAAAAAAGTTTCACTAGGGAGGAGACCCCTATGGCCTTTTTTCAAAGATGGAAAAAAGAAAAGTAAACAGGATTTCCCAGAATCTTCAGGAGAAGGCCCTGCCCATACAGAAGCCTCATTGGCTATGATCCGATTGACAGACTAGACTCCACCCCTTCACTCTTAATCCTCTCAAACGGACAGTTCTAGAACCACCACAGTGACTGGATGTAGGCAAACATGGCTGGTCCTCCAGCGGCGCTCTTGAACCGTGAGGTGATTTAGAAAGTGATGCTGTTGACTGCTTAGCTTCAGAAGCTCGAAGGAGGGTCTGGGTTAGAGACGAGAATTTGAAAGATGGCAATGAACCCGACAGTGGTGTGGATTAGGCGTTGGGTGGTCTACCCACAGGTCCGGCGGTTCAAACCTGCCAGTCCCTCCCTGGGAGAAAGATGAGGCGGTCTGTTGCTGTAAAGGTTTACAGTCTTGGTGTCACTATTGACAGTCACTCGCCGTGCGTCAGAAAGGGCTGATGACAATGAGCTTGGAGTGTGGCAAGCTATAGCTGGATTATGAAACCTTGGCAGGCATTCCGTGCCTAGGGTGAAAATGTAGACTGAAAAAAGAAGACAACAATAGATCTGGAGGGCAGCCACCATCTACAGACAATGAGTTGGCAAGGGAGCCTGAGAAGGCAGGTTAGTATCTCCAGCCCCTTCCTGTCCCACTGTCCCCATCCCTTACCCTGAAGTGATGCTAAATTACAGCAATCCTACAGGGCAGAGTTGAACTTTCTTACAGCATTTCCAAGGCCGTAATCTTTACGGAGGCAGGTTGCCCAGCGTTCTCCCTCTAGCACACTGGCGATTCCGAACTGTGGACCTTTGGGCTAGCAGCAGAGCGCTAACCACTGCACCACCAGGATGCCTGTGCCCTCCGAGAGGAGCGCCAGTATCTGCAGCTACCGATACGTTCAGGGGCTTACTCCATTCTCCAAGGGCTAAGCCAGTGGTTCTCAACCTTCCTCAGGCCACGACCCTTTCCTACAGGTCCTCCTGTGGTGGTGACCCCAACCATCACATTATTTTCCTTGCTACTTCATCACTGTCATTTGGGTACTGTGATGAATCGGGCGGCCCCTGCAAAAGGATCGTTTAACTCCCCAAAGGTGTCACGATCCACAGGTTGAGAACTGCTGGGCTAAGCCCTGATTCTAAGGAGCCCAGGTGGTGTAGTGGTTACGAGTTGAACTGCTAACCACAAGGTCAGCAGTTTGAAACCACCAGCCACGCTGAGGGAGAAAGATGGACTTTCTACTCCCACAAAGTGTTACAGTCTCAGTAACCCACAGGAGCAATTCTACCCTGTCCTACAGGGTGGCTATGAGTAGGAATCGACTAGATAGCAGTGTATAAGGAGCCCTGATGCAGGTCAGTGAACAGGAACCTGATCATCCATATCTGAAAACAGCTTTCGTAGATTGTACAGCCTCCCCCTGCAGATCTTAAGCCAGCTATGCAAACGATCAACTTCCTCCTCTACAGTCAGAACAATGGCCGTCCAGTTGGGCTCCACTTCCTCAAACGGGTCCCTTTTCCAATGAAGGAAGTCAGTCTTCTACATCACGAAGAAATAAAGAAAACACAGTCCTGCCACGCCTGATGTGGGAGTCTGTCGGTGCTGCAAACAGTTCACCAGCTTGGCTGCTAACCAAAAGGTTGGCGGGGTAAGGTCTACCCAGTGCCTTGGGAGAAGGGTCTGGTTATTTACTTTAGAAAACAAAATACCGACTCTATGAAGCACAGTTCTACTCTGACCTACCTGCCGGGAATGACAAAGAGGAATGATGGGACATTCATTGTCAAAAAGAGCACTTCACGATCTGTCTTTAAGTATAATGCAATCCATAAAAGGATAATAGCCGTGAGCCTACAAGAAAGACCTAAAGGAGCCCTGGTGGTGTACTGGGTTATGCATTGGGCTGCTAACGAAAAGGTCAGCAGTTCAAAACCACCAGCCACTCCTTGGGAGAAAGTTGAGGCTTTTCCCCCTCCCCCCGAAAGAGTTACAGTCCTACAGGGGCAGTTCTACCCTGTCCTATAGGGTGACCATGAGTCTAAATTGACTCAATGGCAGTGAGAGAGAGAGAACCAGTTAATACAACTATTATTCAAGTTCACCAAACACTAAAGCCAACAATGAAGAAATGAAAGAATTCCATCAGCATTTCAGTCAGATGTTGCTCACACACTCAATAATGGAGCATTGATCGTCACTGGAGAGAAGGTTCCAGTGGTTATCACCAGTGTTTCAGTGCTAAGATGCCACTTTGAGGCTATGGTGTGGCTGACCCAAGCCGTGGTATCTTATATCACCTCCTATACACGTGGGGACTGGACAGTGACTAAAGAAGTCTGGAGAAGAATTTAAATGATGGCATTGACAAACACTATTGAAGTTGCCATGGTTACCAGGACAAATACATCTATTTCAGAAGAAGTATAGCCGGATAGCTCCACATACCTGGCAAGATTCACTTTCCCTACTTTGGGCATGCTATCAGAAGGGGCGGTCCCTGGAGAAGGATATCATGCGTGGTAGGGGTTCGGTGAAAAAGAGGAAGAAGACACACAATGACTAAGACACATGCAGTGAGATGGGGAGACAGTGACTGAGACCATCAGTGGGTTCAAACCTAACAACAGTTGTGAGGATGACACAAGACCAGGCAGTGTTTCAGTCTATAGTGCATCGGGTCACTATGAGTCGGAACCTACTGGATAGAACCTAACAACAATAGATTGCTCTAAACTCTTCACCTGGATAGTTGTATTTAATCCTCAACATCGGAGAGGAGGAGGGACCACGAGGTTAAGCAACTTGCCAGTAAGAAGCCGAGCTGAGCTTTGAGCCCAGTGGGACTCCAGTGCCCATGTTCTAGGCCACTGAGATCTCCTGCTCCCAATAGAGCAGTAAGTGCTTTTTAATGGGTTTCTGATATTCCAGGTACTAATGGGGGGTTCTCAGTGGCATGAATGGATTTAGCATTTATGGTTTGCGTTATAAGACAGGCTTTAAAAATGATAATTCAAAGAGTGGAATTTTCCCACACACTTTTTGACTGTGTGTGTATGTATGCATCTGTGTGTGTGTGTATATGCCAGTGTCTGTCTGTGTCTGTGTGTCTTTGTGTCTGTGGGTATCTGTGTGCAGGTCTGTGTTTGTTAGGGATCTGTGTGCAAGTGTCTGCATATCTGTATATGTGTATGTTATATCTGTGTCAGAAGTGGCTATTGTGTGTCTGTGTCTATACCGCTGTGTGTCTGTGTGTTGTGTGTCTTTGTCAGTGTATGACTCTCTGTGTGTGATGGGTGTGTGTGTTCTGTGACTGTGTATCTCTGTGTGCCTGTATATGTGACTGTTGTGTGTGTTTGTGGATTTCTGGTTCGTGTGTGTGTGCATTGTGTGACTGTGTCTGTGTACATCACTGTCTGTCCATGTATTTGCTGTGTATGTGTGTGTGTGTGTGTATCTATTTCTTGTGTGTCTCTGTGTGTTTGGTATGTGTGTGCATGTGTGAATTCTGTGATTGTGTCTGTGTGTCTCTGTAGGTGTTTATGCATTTCTGGTGTATGTGTGTATGTAAGCGTGTATCTATCTGTTAATATGCATGTTGTGTGTCTCTGTGTGTGTTTATATATATTTCTGGTTTATATGTGTGTGTGTCTGTGGCCCTCTGTATTTATATGCATGCTGTGTCTCTGTGTGTGCCTGTGTGTTTGTCTCTGTGCATGTGTTGCGTGTCTGTGTGGTGTGCGTCTGTGTCCGTTGGGTGCGCTGGTAGGTAAGGGGAGGCCAGAGGTTGCTGCCTTTCCTGGGATGTCATGTTCTGAAATGAACTTGCAAGTCACACTTGTGGTTCCTGGGGGGAAATAAAACAATCCGTACCTCCAGTCAAAACAACAATATTTGTGTAGCTCTGGTCATAACCACTGGAACCTTCCCTCCCTCCTGGCCGGCTGACAGCGCCTTGCCCGTCTCATTCCTGATCTCAAGCTTCTGCGAGCCTGTCTTCCACGAAGCTCAGATCGGGGGCCCACAGCAGCCTCCTGGCTGGCTCAGGGTTCACCTCCGCTGGCTCCAGCCCCCACTCTGGGTGGGGCTCAGGACTTAGAATCAAGACCCTGCCCTGTTCTCACTCTCTACCTTCAATCTCAGACCCAGGCTTCTCCTGCCCTTGGGATTGTGCTGTTTCTCTTTAATGCAGCCCCCAGTTCACCCTTCCTTTCTCCCCGCCTTTCCTTGGTCACCACTTTCTTTCCCTTCTTGTCTCTTCTTCTCCTTCATTTCTCCCCTCCCCGCCCCGTCCATTTCTCTGTCTCCCCAACTCCTCTTTTCTCCTGCTGCCCATCCCTGCCTCATCACCAGAAGTTCCCCATCTGCTCGGCCTGCCCTACTTGTCCCCTGGCCACTTCTCCAGGCCTTGGTCCAGGCCTTCTTGATGCCTCCAGGCCAGACGGCATTGCTCCCTTCTCCCAAGGCTGCCCTGGGTCTCCCCATTGAGTCGGCCCCACTGGAGTTGCGAGCCCTTGACTGAGATTCAGTTTATGGAAACACCTGTTGTACATCGGCCAGGTGCAGGGCCTGCCCCCTCCTCTGCCTGGAAAACAAAACGCCCTTCCCCACAGCTGCGCAGGTGTCCCCCTCTGTTGCCCTGCCACCTAGCCACCATACCACCAGAGAAGAGGCTAGATGCACAGCCCTGCTTGCTCTGCCTGCCCCATTTCCACGACTTTGCAGCCTCCCATCCGTGGACAGATGTAACATCTCACCACTCCAGAGAAAACCCCAAACCAGGGCCCGTTGAGTCGATCGTGACTCCATGGCTGCTCCAAACTGGACGGCTCCCACGACCCGATGCTCAGTCACCAACTGCAAGTATGGTGGTTCAAAGCTCCCAGAGGTGCCTCAGAAGGAAGACCTGCCAAGCTGCTTCTCAACATCCGCAGCCTTGGAAACCAGTTGTCTTCTCCAGCATCCACACTGCCATGGGACTACCCTGGGGAGAGGGAGATGGGAGATGAAACCTCACAGTTTCCTAGCCTCTTGGGTGAAACAACTCTGAATGGGGCCCTTCACGGCACCTCCCACCCCCACCCCTGCAGGATGGAGGGAGTCTCAGTTGTCCACAGCGACCCCCACTGCTTCTGGCAACCACCTCCAAAAATCAAAGGGTTGCAGTTGATCACAAATGCATCCAGGACCGGCTCCAGTGTCTGCTGCTGGGACTCACAGAAGACAACCAGAGAGACCTTCCACCGTGCCTGGCCCTTCCCAAGTTCCCCGTATGCCCAGACTCATTTCACCCACAACCCCCTTCCTTTGGAGGCGGATACTGTTAGCATCATTTCCATTTTGCCTACAGGGAAACTGAGGCATAAGGGGGCCATACTGGGGGACAAGTCTCCTGGGTTCTCTAGGAGTCCTTGGAGGTGGGACTTCCAGTTTTGAGTGTGAAGCGGTCTTGGGAATCCTGGGATGAGTTGCTTAGCTGCAAATGAAATAACCTGGAGCTGGTGTGGCATAGGGGTTGCATGTTGGGCTGCTATCCCCAAGGTCAGCAGTTCGAAACTATCAACAGCTCCAGGAGATTTGAAAGAAGATGGGGCTATTAGTTCCCATGAGGAGTTATCGTCTCGGAAACTCACAGAGGCAGTTCTACCCTGTCCTATAGGGTCACTATGAGTCAGCATCGACTTGATGGCAGTGAACTGTGTGGAGCACAAGGCCACGTGGTGAGTGAGTAGTAAGATGGACTGAAGCCCGGAGGCTGGCTCCGGGGACTATGCTCTGACCTGCTAGCTCAGCACCGACTCCACCTGTCTGGGCCATTCTCCTGGAATTTACTCTGTCCTACCAGGTTGCACAGATATTGTTTCGGACATCTCTGTGCCTTCACCTACGACGTGTGTGCTTGCTATGGAGCTGGATGTTGGGAACAGTCAGAAAAAAAAAAAAAGAGTGAGACCCAGCCCCTGCATTCAGGGAGCACCTAGTTGGGTGTGGGAGGACGCTGTTTCTAAGCGTCTAGCTGATGAGGGAGATCCAGGTTGGGCTGAGGGTATGCTCTTTCCTCTTGGCTTCTCTGCAGGGCTATCGAATCCATGCTGACCCCGAGCGACCCCCCTGTGGGTTTCTGAGACTGGAACTGTTTATGGGAGTAGAAAGCCCAGTCTTTCTCCATTGCAACTTGTTGGTGAGTTCGAACCGCTGACCATGCGGAACACAACCCAATGCGTAATGCTGGTGGTTGAGCTTTCTTCCGGGCTTGGGGCCCTTGCCCTTTAGTGGGCCTGCATTTTGGCTCAGGGATGGGGGGAAGGCTGAAGAGCTGGGAGCTGGGTCTGCCGGGCCTTTGCCGGGAGCGTGGCGGAGAGCCCACTGGAGGGACAACGCACAGGGCTGAGGGCTGGCGTGGCAGCCCGGGCTTGGGGCAGTAACAGTAGGCAGCCATGACCATCCTTGCATCTAAGGGGCATGGGAGAGTGGCACTTTTGGAACACAGCCCAAACTGTAGCAGGGGAAGGGGTTGCCGGGAGGAGAGCCGTGGCTTCAGGCGAGGAACAATGTCATCCACAAAACCCAGGGCTTCAGGGAAGGGTGGGATGAACACCCCAACTTCTCACCCCTCCTGCCCTCTCATCTCCTTCCCTGTCTCCCAGTGGCCTCATCAAAGGGCAAGGCCAAGATCAAAGGAGTCCCGCTGACATAGAGCGTGAGGGTCAGCTCCCTTCCCCTTTCCTTTGCCGTGCTGCTGTTTCAGAAGGGCCTGGGCGGGCGGGGTGGCTTTACTAGACAAGAGTTTACTTTCTCACAGTCCTGGAGGCTGGAAGCCAGAGTTGCAGTGCCAGCTGGATGGGGAGGCTCCCTCGGTGCGCTCTGGGGCCCAGTCCCCTTCCCAGCCCCTCTGATGTACTTCTGTGAGCTCCTTGATGGTCTCCGCGAGGGCCCTGCCTCCCCCTCATTTGTGCCGGCCTGTTTCTGTGTCCACCAGCTCTTCCTGCGCCTCAAAGGAGGTGAGGCTGGAGCCCACTGGACGGCACTGGGCTTGCTTAAACTGGCAGGGCCTCAGTAACATCACACACAAATCCCGTTTCTCAAATGGGGTTCCACCCAGAGGTCAGACTCACCACCCGTTTTAGGGGTGGGCCACAATTCAATTCATAACACCCCCCCCCCCACCCCGTGGGGTTGAGAGAAAGTCAGAGAGTGGACAAGAGGAGGAGATTCCCAAGGGTGCTATCTGTCTGTCCCTAGAGACCCTGGCCAGCTACACACACACACACACACACACACACACACACACACACACACTATCTATCTATCTATCTATCTATCTATCTATCTATCTATCTATCTATCTATCTATCTTCCTTCTCACTTCAAGGAACCCAGGGGTGCTATGGTTAAGTGCCTGGCTGCTAAGGGAAAGGCTGGCGGGTGGTACCCACCAGCAACTACTTTGGGAGCTGAGAGACCCAGGACTCTGCTGTAAGGAGAAGCTGGGAGACTCTCTGGGACAGTGCTGAGGGTCACCGTGAGGGGGAAGGGCATTCACAGCAAACCATGCCACCGCCACACCCCTCCCAGGGCTCTGCGGCAGAATAGGCTTCCGCTTCACTTGTCTCCTGTGCTGGCTGCTGAAAGAGAGGGAGTAGGAGAGGGGAGATCAGAGTCGGGGAACACATGCAGTTTCTGAGCCCCTCCCCAGGATCCTGGTGGTGCAGTGGTTTAAGTGCTGGGCTGCTAACAGAAAGGTCCACGGTTGAAACCCACCAGGTGGCTTGTGAGAAGATAAGGATGTCAGCTCCCCTAAAGATATACAGCCTTGGGACCCCGGGGGACAGTTCTACTCTGCCCTATAGGGTCCACAGGCGTCTGATCGGGTTTTTATCTACCCGAGGCCACACTGGGGGTGTGTCATTTATTAAGGAGCCCCGGGGAAGTCCTGAGTTCCTTGTTGGGCCCTCACTGAGATGACAGCAGCTTGAACCCATCAGACACTTCTTGGGAGAGAGAGGAGGCAGTCCCACCCTGTCCCGTCCAATGGTAGTGAGGTGGAGTCGACTCAATGGCCATGAGTTGTTTTCAGTTTGTGCATTCAACACCCCATTCCCTTCCCCGCCCCACCCGCCAGCCCCATCCAAACCATTCAGAGACTGCTGTGGAGGCATTTCCATCTTACGGACCGAGGAGGTGATGCGGCTTCTCAGATAGCGCATAGCAAGCAGTTGGGGGACCAGGATGTTCCAGGGCAGAAGGGAGACAAGCAAAGCTGTGGGTGGGAAGGGGGAGGCTGACCAGGGCTCCAACCCAGGACCAGGCAGGGGACAGGGCAAGATGCTCTGCCAACAGCTGGGGGGAAAGACCGGAAGAATGTGTCTCCATCAGCAACTGTCAATGTGATTTGGCTTTCACCATGCTGGAGAATGTTCTGATGGGCATGGGGAGTACCCCCTGCCCATACAAGAGCTGTGATGGGGGGTGGAGTCACCCACTTCTGGTTGTCCTTCTTGCCTTTCCACCCTAGGAGCTGCAGGGCCCTGGAGCAGTTAGGAGAGGTTTTATGATTGGGGTGTGGGCAGGGGCTGGGGATCCTGAGCAAAGACCCCTCTGTTGGAAGTCTGGGGAAGGAGGGTTGTGTCTTTGCCCTCAAGGAACGATTTGTCTGGAGATCAAGCTGGTTGAGGAAGGAAGGTAGGTTAGGATGCAGCAGTTGACACTGAGCATGGGGTCTACAGTGATCTGAGTAGCAGGAGGTCCAGGGAGCAGAGCGATGTGTATGTGTGGTCAGTGTCACGGGGGGGCTTTGGGACCACTACTGTGTGGGTGTGGGTGTATGTGTGGAGGACAGTAAGGCGGGAGGCTCAGGGTCGAGCCTGTGTGTGATGTGTTATATGTGCGCATGCATGTGTGTGAGTGGGGGGGCAGTGAGGTGGGATGTCTGGGGTCCAGCGCTGTATGTATGAGCAATGTGTATGTGATGTGTGGTGCAGGACAGTGTGATAGCAGGTCTGAGCTCCAGCACTGTGTGATGTGATGTGTGTGTGTGATGTGATGTGATGTGATGTGTGTGTGTGTGTGTGTGTGTGTGTGTGTGTGACAGTGAGGTGGGATGTCCAGGGTCCAGCACTCTGTGTGAGTAAGTGGGGAGGGAAGGGGTCAGAGGGGCCAATGCTCTGGGCCTGGCGCCCAGGGGTGGAGACGGGTGAGGTAAGGGTGGAGGGGAATCGGGGACTGGGAGATTCTGCAGAGCTGTCGCCCAGACCAAGCAGTTCTTTTGCGTCCACTGAGTCAGATCCCTCTCTGGTTCCTACAAAGAAAGACACTATTCCCCCAGCCAGGTCTTCAGAGTGCAGGGGCCTGGGAGAAGGGGCTGAGGTACTAGGAGCTTTATGCAGATCTCTTCTCTGTCTCCAGATCCTGTGTGTGTGTGTGTGTTTAGAGACACAGAGACGGAGATGTACTAGCTCATTGGATCTAAATGCTTAAGAGAAGTTCTAGGACTGAGATGGGTGGGGCCTGGCGCTACACTCTCAGGAATGTGTTTAATTAGAACAGCTTGGGGTTGTGGTGGGTTACCAATTGGACTGCTAACCTCAAGTCTGAAATTCGAAGCCACCTGCTGCTCCCTGGGGAAAAGATGAGACTTTCTACTCCCCCCCCCTCCCCCCCCCGCCCCGTTTCAGGCTTGGAAACCCACGGAGGCAGTTCTGTCCTCCAAGTCACCATGATCAGAATGACCTGGGAGGCAGTGGGGTTTTGGGTTTGGCAAACCCCATCGCTCCTGGGTGATGGAAGAGAGGCACAGAAAGGGGAGTGGCCCGGTCAAGATCACCAGAGGCTCGAATTAAAGGAAGACTCGCCCTTTGCTCGGTTCAGGCATTCGCTGGGGGGCTGCTCACATGGACCGGAGCAGCTACCTCTGGTTTCAACTTTCACCCCAAACTTCACTTCCCCCATCTGAAGACACCGCTCAAAACCATCTCTCCTTCCTCATGGAGATGCTGGGAGAAGGGAAAGACTTCATTGGAACAGAGCCTGGTACATGGTCAGCACCCAGTCAATGGTAGGAGGTAAGAGTAATACTGCCAGGGGTCTCAGAAAGTTCATGGGAAAAGGGAATGTCAAGGTCATTTTCCATGCAAGTAGTATCCAGTCGTTGAAGCTTTTAGTCTGCACCAGTCAACAATTCAATAGTTTCCTCTTCTCAACCGTGTTTCAAATTCGACACCATTGACTAAATCAATGACAGCAATCATAGAATTACATATATAACCATAGAGACATAAATGGATGTTGGGGTGGCACTTCATTACAGCCCTAATTTAAGAACAATTAGTTCTCATGACATGGCTCTACTTGATACTCGCCCTCATGAAGAGAATCCTGAACATATGGGTGCTAGAGCACAGTGCGGTGAAGAAAGCTGATGGTGCCCAGCTATCAGAAAGAATACCATCTGGAGTCTTAAAGGCTTATCTTAAAACAGGCAGCCATCTAAGTGAGGCATCAACTAAATTCACTTGGAAGAAGGACACCAGCCTGTGAGATCCGTGGTTTCTTAATAATACAATCTAAATCTGGAGGAGGACATGGTATTAGAGTTTAAATTCTGGACACCCAGTTTACAGAAGACTATCGGTAATAGTAGAAACCCCAAATCCACTTGCCAGGTTCCCACATGGGTTAAGCCTCCATTGAATTCCTTCTGACCGTAGCCTCAGAATGTCAGTAGCCTTTGCAGTCAGACAAAAAAGCACTGCACAGTTGATTAAGGCACATGACGGACTGCAAGTGTAATGCTGTATCGTGATCTCCCTTGTGATCCGTTTTAAAGTTGTTTCAGTTATTAATATTTTCGACTTTCCTTTAATTGTGGTTTCTCTCTGTTTTGTCATTAGTTTTGGTTGTTTCGTGTTTATAGTTTGAATGATTTTTTTTTTTTGGTATGTGAAATCCAAGAGAGGCCAACCTATAGAGAGAAACCGAGTTAATAATGATCTAATAGCATGGGATGTGTGGTGTGTGGTGGAGGAGCCAACAGCACTAGAGTGTGGGAACGAAGAAAATGTTCTGAAATTGATCACGGCCACGATTGCACAACCAACCCTTCTGAATGCGATCAGACTTCTTAAATTGCGTGCTATGTGAATTTGATGCCAATAAAACTATTAAAATCGCCAATAAATAAAAGGACAATTGAAAAGCCAAAGAGACGCAGGCTTGTAAACCAACCCGCAGGGGCAGGTCTACGCTTTGGTACTGGGCCACTGGGATTGAGGGCCGGTCTGAGTTTGTTGGAGCTGTCTCTCTGTTTTCCATGGAACTACCCAGTCTCACTGGGTCTCCCCAGGGCTCCCGGCAGCCAGACCAGGGTGGGATGGCCCACGAGGCAGCCACTATTATTGGGGGAAGATCTGCCCCCCTCCCCGCAACCCGCCCCCCTGTCCCCCGGGCCTGCCTTTACACACTTGGCACACACTTCCCCTCCTTTTGTTCCTCTGACTCACTGCTGTCCAGACCCATCCTCTGGCCCGCAGTTTCACCGTTATCAGCGGGCGCCCCTCAAGGGCGGGGCTCAGTGCAGCGTCACTGCTCGCTCAGCCCAGCCCGCAGAGGGGGGTCAGCAGCGGGGCTGCCAGCCACGTGGCTGTCTGTCTCCCTTCTTGTCCCTGGGTGGGTCTGGCTGGGGAACAGGCCTCTCGTCGCATTTCGGAGGAGCGGGGACTGTGAAGGGATGTGCCCAGGGCCACACAGTGGGTAAAGAGTGGAGCCGGATTTCAGCCCCTTAACCATTACACCGCCCTGTGCTGAGGGCATCTCCTCCGCGTGCCTCCCCCACCCTTTGGTGACCTGGTCAGTGGATGAATAAATGACTTGGTTCTCGGTCACATTCCTCTTAGGTCTTGTCATATGCTCATCACTCCTTTTCCCTCGCCAAAGGACCTGCCTTTCCGTTTGTCTGTGAAATAAAGACCTCACTGCCCATTCTAGCCGTCTATCCCGAGCTCTGTTCTTGGGGCTTTTTCTGAACCAGATTCCACCCCCCTCCTCACCCAAGTGGTCCCAACTCTCTTCTTAACCCTCCCCTGCCTGCCCTGTCCCATTCACGCAGCTCTTTACTGGATGTTTCTCATTGGTTGAGGAGCAGACCTTGGGAGGGCCAGCCAATCAGAATCCTTCCTCTGGGACACTACACACACACACACACACACACACTCTCTCTCTCTCTCTCTCTCTCTCCGCCCCCCCCCTCCTCCCTCCCTCTCTCTCTCTCTCTTCTCCTGGTTGGTTACCTGGGGGTTGGTGGTAGGGTTGGGGGTGAGATGAGGGGGAGGCTGGGGGGAGCTGGGTTTTCTGAGTTTGGGGTCACAATGAGTGTGGGGTGAAGGAGTCCATGGTAGAAAGAGAAACCAAATCCAACGTGGCCAGGAAGAGGGTTGGCCCTCTCCCCACCCCGAGAGCAGTCTATCCTTGCTTTCCAGCTCTCCCAGGTTAGAGCTTCGAGAGTCTTTCGGGAGCTCTTGGGTGCTGGAAGACCACCCCAGGCCTGCACAACCGCCTGCTCCCCAGGCATGCCTGTGGGCCTCGGCAAACGGGCATGAGCCCTGTGGTTGACACCCCAGTGCTCTCCCCTGCGCGCAGCCTCCGTCCACTCACTGGTGAGGGGTGGTGAAATAGTCCTTATTACTTCCGGGGCCAAAGGCTTCTCCTGGCCAGTGCCAGGGTTTGTCCAGTGTCGCTGTGATGCCGTCTATAGGCCAGTGGAGGGGAACAGAGTCCGAGGTGCCCACTGAGTCCAGGTGGCCGCCAGGTGCTGGCTGGCGCTGCCAGGGGTCCCTGAGGACATTAGGTGCGCATATGGTGGGGCCGTAGCATTTAGTGTGCTGTCTTGGTAACAACCTCAGTGAGAAGCAGAATTACGCTCCAGCTGAGAGGCTCTGGGTCTCTGGGTCTGAAAACTGTGACTGTGGCTTTTACATGCACGAAAGGTCTGGGTGCTGAGCAGAGGGGCAAGGTGAGGCAGGAGGCTGGGGGCCACGGGTCTGCACCTGGCGCTTGCGGTGCCAGTGAGTGATACGGCAGGGACTTGGCACTTGGACTGGGACTAGCTGCCCACTGGCTGTGTCAGCCTTGGGGGTCATCAACTCTCTAGTTACTTTACCCGGAGAGGCCCTGGCAATGGCCTACAAACCCTCCTGGATAGGCTCCAGCCCAGAGATGCTGCCTTTGTCTCTGGGGATGTGTATGGATTAGAGTGACATTACCTCTGAGTGACAGGTTCCCAAGCAATAGTTCTCAATAAAATGATGTTTATTTCTCCCTTACATAAATAACATCTGGTGGAATCCAGTCCAGGTTGGTTTGTTATCATGGCTCGGTGATTAATCAGGGAGCCAGGCTTTTTCTGCTGCCTCCCAATTTCTAACATGCCCTCTACCTCATGGTGCCCCGTGGCTGCCAGGGTTCCAGCCATCAGCTCACCATTGCAGGCAGCCGGAAGGGGAAAGTGGGGGAGGAACGCCCCCCCCCAACTTGAAAATCACATGCAGGAAGTCCCATGGCTCGCATCTGTGGAAGTTAATGACATGGCAGCACTTAGCCTTCTGGGGGGATACAAAGGGCAATCTTGAGTCCAGGCGGCAGAAGGAGGAAGAAGAAGGGATCAGCATAGGGCGAGAACTAGCTGTCCTTGTCACAGTGCATAGCCTGAGTAGAAGGTTCCAGATGCGGGCTGACTCCCATCGGCTCCTCCTCGCGGCAGGCTGGCAGAGGCGGGTGGGGCTCTGACTCCCAGCTGGGGGGCTTGAGGTCCTCCTCCTCAGCGCTCCGGCGGTAACAGGAACACACCTCCCTTGAGGTTTCCATGAAGGAGAAGATGACCTGGATTATCAAGGCCAGCCACGCCATCCCGAAGAGGATCCACAGCGACACCATGTTCTTGTACCACACCGGGTACTTCCGGGAGGGGTCCATCCCTAGGGAGCGGCAGAGGACAGAGGCTGGGAGAAGTTGGGACCATATTCCCGTAACAGAAATGGGACACGTGGCTTGACATGTCTGAGCCAGTGTGGGAGTCAATGGCCTGGAATATGACAAGCCATTGTGGTCTGAAGTTCCTGGTTACTTGGAATTCCAGCAAGACTACTCTGGGCGTGGAAGCTACATTTCCCCCTTGTTCCTGAGACAGGCTCAGTTTCTGCTCCATCCCAGCAGTTTTCCAAATGCCCTGACCAGCAGTAGCTGCATCCCCTGGAGCTAGTGGGAGATGCACCACCTGGGGTCCCACCAGGACCCACGAAATCAGAAGCTCTGCGTCGACCTAGCAGTCTGTTTTAACACGCCCACCCAGAGCCCAACTGTGTGCCCGCTGTATCGTCCACTGGTCTTTGGGTTTGGGCTCCGTCTGTCTGAAGGGAGGCAGCTTGCCGGAGAAGAGGTTGGAGAATCAATGGGCGGACTGCAAGTGTTGGTACTTGTCTGTTTTTACTAATGGTATGCCCTCCAAGGAACCCTGGTGGTGCTGTGGGTTGAGTGTTGGGCAGGGAACTTCAAGATCAGTGGTTCTAACCCACCAGCTGCTCTGCAGGAAAAAGATGAGGCTGTGTGCTCCTGTAAGGATTCAGTCTTGGAAACCCAATGGGGGTAGTCCTACTCTGCCCTATAGAGTCTCTGTGAGTCACCATTGACCCCATGACAGTGGGTTTAGGTTTGGGGCGGTGGTGGCGTCAGACAATGGGGAGAATTAAATTTCCTCATTTCCCCAAGGAAGCCAGGTTCTGGCAGATGAAAGTCTGACAGAATTGCTAAATCCAACCAGGAGACCTACCTGCCCATCTCCAACCTCAGTTTGCCTGGCTTTCCCTGGAGCACCTCACTCTTAGCTCTTGCCTTGGTTGCCCGTCCTCCTGCCACTCCATCCTACCCAGCTGGCCTCTGCTCACCTGGGCCTGCTCCAAGGCTGGGCCCCTCAGGCTTCCTTCCCCAGGATGAGCTCTGGCCTTGGAGCCAGCCGGCCCGAACCCCCTGGCGGGCAGAAGCAGATCGGATTAGGCTGATTGGGTTTCAGGGGCCACCATTCCGCTGGCGGTCCCAAATGAGATCAGCGGGGAGCCGGCTCGCGGCCTCTGCCACATACCAGCTTGACTGGCTCCTGGTCACTGAGGGGAGGCAGCGGTCCTCTCCACTTTTAGTTTATTTTATTTTAGCCACAATCTTAAGTGGCAGGAGCCCTGGCAGCTGGCAAGGCGCTCCACTGAGCTGCAAATGCAATTGGGGGAAACAAGAGCTGTGTAGGGCAGGAAAGCACAGGCACCGCCGTGCTCTGTGGACTGCTCTGTCCACCGCCCTTCAGGCCAAGAACTGACTGTGAAACCCAGCTCTGCGGCTGCTGGCATGGGACAAGGGACACCCAGGGTCCAGGAGGTGGTGGACCCCGGCATTCTCATCCAAGCAAACGGTCGACCCTGTCCTTGGAGGGTCGGCATAGTTGAAAGACATGAGGAAGAGTTGGATGAAAGGTTTGTCCTCTTCTTGGCTAGTAGAAGGTTCCAGGAAGAGTGTTGTGTGAGCTGAAGGAGCCCTAGTGTGGTGGGCAACTAACTGCAAGGTCTGAAGTTCAAAACCACCAAGCACTCTTCCAGAGAAAGACTAGGCTTTCCACTCCTGGAAGGAGTTACTGTCTTGGAAACTCACAGGGGCAGCTCAACCCTCTCCTATAGGGTCACTATGAGTTGGCATAAACTCGAGGGCAATGAGTTTGGTTTTTTTGGGGGGTCCCGTTTTCTGAGTCACAGTTTCCAACCTGCAGCTGGAGCAGCTGAAGGCTCTCCTATGTCAAGTTGTAACGAGAGATGAAAATGGCTACTGAGGGAGCCAGATGGGGAGCAGATCACTGGAGGGGGGTGGGGGCAAGAGGATAACCCCTGGGCTGGAAGGACATGCCTGGCCAGTCTACTGGGTTTAATGGGCTCTGTGGAATGTGGCCAAGCCTCCTCTCTCAGGGGGATCTGCACTGCCTGGGCTCCCGTATCAGGCCCGCCCCACCGGCCAGTTGCTCCCTGAGGGCAGTCCAGCAGAGTAGTGTTTCCCTAAGTGGGTGATGCTGCCCCCTGGGGGGCACTGGAGTGATGCAGGGGGGCTGTAAAAGCAGATCCCTACACTTTACCCTGGATTATCGTCTATGATATAAGGGTTTTTAATAGCTAGGGGGATGATGTCCTTTTTTTTTCCTTGAAGAGTGGGCAGGAGGCCAAATAAATTTAGGAACCTGTGTTCTACAGAGCCTGGCTTCTGGGGGGAGGGGGTCTCATGGTCCCTTCCTCGAGGTCTTGTTCCCATTTCCACAGTTCCCATGAGGGGATGTTCTGCCGCAGAACATCCCCACCAGCCCTTTAGGGCCGGTTATCCAGTGTGGAGAAGTTCCCCACTCAGGATCCAACCCTGGGATCCTCGCTGAGGATCCCACTACCATTTCTTATCCCCTCTTCTCGCATGGAGGGCCCCCAGAGAAGGAGCCCTTTCTGATGGTGACTGTGGGCAGGGCAAATTCTGCATTTCAGCCTCAGGGCCCTGCTGGGGTAGGGGTGCTGGAGAGTAGGGAGGGGACCACAGGACCCACAGATGGCACCTCCCAGGGTCAGAGCCGCTATGGCTCATCTCTGCAGTGTTTCCAGGACCCTGGTGGTGCACCAGATTAAGCATTTAGCTGCTAACCATGAGGTCAGCAGTTCAAACCCACCAGGCACTCCTTGGGAGAGAGACTAGGCTCTCTCCTTCCATAGAGATTTCCACTCTCGGAAGCCCAATGATCAGAATGGGTTCAGTGGCAGGTGGGATAGAGTCTAGTCCCGCCACCTGGTGGCACAACAGTTAGGCTCAGCGCTCTGCAGCTAACGGAAAGGTTGGCAGTTTGCATCCACCCAGTGGCTCTGCAGGAGTAAAAACCCAGTGACCTGCTGACAGACTTGGAAGCACCCGACAACAGCAGGGCACCTGGCACAGAGAACAAGGCTGGGGCTGGGCTCTGGAGAGTGCCCTCCACAGCCTCCTTATAGATTTCCCACTTTTGGAGCACCTGTAATTCTGAAAGGTTGTCCAAGGCAAGGAGGTGGAGCAAGAACAGGGCCTGCACAACTTCGGGTTGGCTGGATGGTGCCCAACCTGCACAACCATACGTGATGGTCGTGCCCAGCCCAGGGAGACAACAGTGGGCACTGGGAGGGGAGGACAGACCCAAGTCGTGAGAGGGGGTATGTGGATGGCCCACGGACCTACGGGGCTCAGCTCTCCACTCCGAGGGTAGAGATGGAGACATGATTCAGTCCCTTCCAGAACATCAGGAGCGGGAGGGCCCAGAGGGACACCAGGACCCCCACCCCACCCCTGCCACAACCTGGAAGGCATTTCCTCACTGAAGAGGGCCCTGCGCAAGGAGGAGGCGCTGAGGGGGGTGTCTCAGGGACCATTGAGACTTTGCCCAGGTAGGGTGGAGGGGGAGCTGCTTTGAAAATAATACCTGTTTGGGAGCCAAACAGGATTTCCTATCCCAATGGCCATGCCATCTCGGGCGGATGGCTTGGGGCTTCTCTGCGCCTCAGCTTCCTCCTCGGTGCCTGGGGGATGGCTAGTGGTTTACTGGATGCATTCGGATCCGTTCATTCCTCTCTGCTTCCCTTCCTCTCTAAGCACCAAGCCTTTAGCAAAACTTCCCTTCATGATTCCAGGCTGGAGGAGTGAAGGTGAAGTGCTCCTCCCCCATGTAGAGTCTCAGCATCAGTGAGGGGCACAGAACCCCTCCAGACCCCAGTCTGGTGCCAGTGGCTACCGCTGACCCGGCTGTCCTGGGTCGACCTGCCGTGGGGAGGAGAGGAACTGACTGCAGGCTGGTGGGCGCCATTCGCGTGGCCCCACAGAGCGTGCCCCTGCTGGGCGCCTGGCCTCAGCTCTATGATGAGGGCAGTGAGGGTTGGGGCTGGTGGTTTGCCGTGACTGCTAACCTAAAGGCTGGTGGTCTGGATCTGGACAGCGGCTCCACAGGATAAAGTTCTGGTGACCGGCTTCCGGAAGGATCCAAAAACAAAACCAAAAAACCCATTGCCAGTGAGTTGATTCCGACTCATAGTTACTCTATGGGACAGACTAGAACTCCCCTATAGCATTTTTAAGGCTGATTATATCGCCCACACTTAAAAGGAATATGTATATTCCTTTAAATTTGGGCGACTTTTGTTGTTGAGAATAGGCAACAAACAGACACCAATTCTCCATGTACAATGACCGACCCAGCACGGATAACATTCTTCAAGTTGCGAGCGACCTTTCTCCCCTCCCCTCTCCTCCTCTCCCCTTTCTGAGCTCCTCCTCCCTCCTGAACACAGACTTTCTGCCCTCCCCCATCTGATCTTTCTAGTTGTTGTTGCCAACTTGATCCCATCTAGATTGTTCTTAAGGAGCTCTGGTGGCATCGTGGTTTAGTTCCACATTGGCCTGCTAACTGGAAAGGTCAGCAGTTCAAATCCACCTGCCGTTCTGCAGAAGAATGATGAGCCTTTAAAGCTCCTGAGGGGATTTACAGCCTTGGAAACGACCAGTGGGTTAGATGGTTCGTCAAAGAGCACAGTACTCAAAACACTTGTGTTAGCTCAGTGAAACAATTGTTTGGCTTTAAGAACACATCAGGGGATCTTTTTGGTTTAAAGTTTAAAAGATTATCATAGGACAGTCATTTCAGAGTTTCATTCACCACCACCCCCTTCAACCCCCCCCCCCTTTCTTGGCTCCAGAAAATCTAGTCTCTGAGAATTTGAAATTCTGTTCTGCATCCCCCTGCTTTGATCAGGATTCTTCTATGAAATCTTTGATCAAAATGCTCAGCAGTGGTAGAAGGTCTTCAGGTCTCGTGACAAAGGAGGCAGTCATTCATGGATACAATTACCCACACATGTCCACATCCTCCTCTTCCTGACCCTCCTTATAAACCTTCACAGAAGCTGATGGCCACGTTTCTCCACAGAGTGACTGCTGGGCTCAAACCGGACTTCCTGGTTAGCAGCTTAAGTACTGTGCCACTGGGGCTCCTGAAAGCTCTATGGGGCAGCCGTACTCAGGGGCTCACCATGAGCCGGATTGACTCTATGGGTTGGGGGGCTGGGGGTGGGTGGCATAGAGGGTTTCCCTATGCAAACCACTGGCTCCTGGGTCCCTCCCCTCTCTCATGCCAGGCGGTGGCCACTGATTCAACCCCACGTTGGGTCCTCTGATCCACACAGTCTTCCTCGCTGGTACTCCGACTTTGGCTGTGGAAGACACCTGACCCCTCTGAGAATGGTTGTGGCCCCAACCTGGGAGCATGGAAGAGACTTGGTGTCTTGTTGGGGAAGGGTGAGTGGGGCAAGGGTGCTGCCACCAGGACCCCTTCACCTGGTGAGCACTAAGAAGGACCGCTGGATCTGTGGGGGACATGAGGACTCACAGTGCCTGTCAGGAAGGGCGGGAATCTCATTTTGCAGTGCACAGCTGCAAAGGGTTCACAGCTCTGGTGGCATCATGGTTACACATTGAGCTGCTAACTCCAAGGTCACCAACTCGAAACCACCAGCCGCCCCTCAGCAGAAAGACGAGGCTCTCTGCTTCCGTAAAGAGTGACAGTCTCCCAGACCCACAGGGGCAGTTCCATCCTGTCCTAGAGTCGGCATGGAGTTCATGATCCTGGGTTTTTTTTTTTCTTGTCCCCCCACCCCCCACCTGGGTGACCTCAGGCCTTTCACACTCCCCAAAGCAAGTCGGATTTTGAGCTCCAAGGCCTACCCTCAGGTCACACAGTGGGTGCCCATCAGCCATGGGCCAACGGGTGGGTCAGTGGAGAGCCTTGGGTCACCCTACCCACTGCCCGCCCGCCGGCCGGGGCTCCTCACCAATCATGTAGTCGCCGAAGCCCACGGTGCTGAGGGTGATGAAGGCGAAGTAGAAGCCCTCCATGTAGTTCCAGCCCTCCATGGAGGAGAAGAGCAGCGGGGGCAGCAGCAGGAAGAGCAGGAGGCCTGCCAGGAGGGCACCGCAGCCCGCCAGCCAGCGTGCCTGGCCCGGGTCCTACGGGGAGCAGGCACATCATGCGTGGGTGTGGGCACAAGGGGACAGGCAGCCCTGGGGCACTTGTTCCCAGCAAGGGTGGGCTTCCTTCACCTAGCATGGTTTTCCAGATCCCAGCCTGTTGGGGCTTGAATTGTGCTCCCCCATCCTCCTGCCGTACACACACAATTTGAGGGGGTCTTAGACAGCTGTAGGAGGCAGACAGTCATAAGAGCCTTGACTTCCTCAAGGTCTGAAGTTCGAAACCACCAGCCACTTCATGGGAAAAATATGGGGCTTTCTACTCCTATAAACAGTTAGTCTCAAAACCTCACAGGGGCAGTTCTACCCTGGCTTATAAGGTCTCTGTGAGTCAGCATCGACTCCATGGCAGAGTTGGATCTTTGGTTTTTGGTAAGTTTGTGGAAAAATTCCATGATCTCTTCATCCCATTTCCCCGCAAGGACTTTGTGAAGCCCTGTCCTGTGTGCTGAAATCCTCAACCCACTCCCTGTGGTCCTGACCCAAGTTGGGAATAGGGTTCTCTGTGGTGTGATAAGACCCTAGCTGTGTAACACCTGATCTGAACCATGTCCGAGGGAAACGCCAAGATCACCCAGAAATGGAGGGACAGCAGAGCTGGAGAGAGCCTGCCCTTCATGGCAGGGACTTGATGGCCTCGGACAGGAACCCTGGTGGCTGGCGTTGTGGTTATGAGTTAGGTTACAAGTTCAGCAGTTCGAAACCACCAGCCCTTCCAGAAAGAGTTATCCTGTGGAAAACCCACAGGGGCAGTTCTACCCTGGCTTATAGGGGCGCTCTGAGTTGGCATCGACTTGATGGGTGTGAATTGACCTTGGAGACCCCTAAACTTCAAGGAAGCTCAGTGTGACTGAAGCCACTGGCCTGTGGGACTCTGAGACACATGACCATGACCTTGCTGTCGCCCAGCCCTGCCCTCTCCACCCCTTTACTACTAAGGCCATCACTCAATTCTGAGTGTGGCAGTCCCCACACTCATGCCACCCCCCATCAGTGACCCCCAGATATACATACACCCTTGCTTCCACCAGGGGCCCAGGCCCAGCAGGACCCTACCAGCCCTTCCTTCTGGACATGACCACCCCTCCCTCTCTGGCCGTCCCTCACCCGCAAGGTGCTGCCCAGTTTGTGGGCGAAGCGGTGCATGCCCCTCAGCATGAGGTGGCCCAGGCGGTTGAGTACCACGAGGTTGAGCGGGATCCCCACCAGAGCGAAGAAGATGCAGAAGAGGCGGGCGGCCAGCGTGTGGGGGCTCAGGTTGCCATAGCCTGGGGAGAGAGGGGTGTGTGTGTGTCTTCAGGGGACCTTGCCGGCTCCCACCCTGCAGCCCCACTCCCACCCACTGCCCTGTGGCTCAGCCGAGAGTAGCTAACTCTTCTTGTTGCTTAGAATCCCCAGCCTGCAAATCCCAACTCAGACAGCTTTAGGGCAGGGCTGAGTGGAGATGAGACAAGAGACAGAGATAGATAGTCCAGACCAGGAAGGGTGTGGGTGGAACAAGAGGTGGGAACACTAAATTTGATGGTCCAGGTGACAGGCCTGGGGAAGAGGGTGTAGGAGGTATGAGGTTCAGAGGTTATAGACTCCCCCTCACATTGGGGAGGCCGGAGCCAACTGCTTCTGTTTTCAGCCCACGCTCTGTTGGAGTGCACAGTCAATGAATCCATGAATGTAATAGGGTTGCTTGCGTGCTCATTGTATGCCGAGCCTGGCCCTGCGGGGTGTGAGATGAATTGACACAGTCTTGGCCAGTCTTTCTAGGGGCTCGGGATCATGGAGTCAGAGGGCTGCGTAAGAATTCCTGTCTGAAGGCAGAAGGTTAGCTGGCCAGCCTCCCTTGTGACCTTGAGAGTTGCTTTCAGGAAATACTGGCGGACTTAAGAGGAGATGGAGAGATCTCTAGGAGATGGAGAGATCTCTGGGAGCTGGTGCTTCATCCCACTGTGGGGGAGGCCAGAGGCCAGGATACTGGTTTCATGGGAGTGGAAGCAACTCCGATTCATCAGTGGTGTTCGCCTGCCACCTGGTGTTCACTCTAGTGTGATGCAGGGGCTGGTTGGAGCTGCAGCCAGGCCTGGCACCCCAGCCAGTGGAAATGGGCCTAGTGGGTCTGTTTCACCGGTTTCAGAGTGGGAGGGGATCTAGATGGGCCTTCCTGGCTCTCTCTTCACAAAGCATCGGAGGTGCTCCCCTGGGACAATGCCCATCAGCTCTCCTGCAGAGGAGGGCTCAGGGAAATCGGAGGTGAATCTGGTCCAGGTGGGAAAGGAGGCTGGGGAGGATAGGAGTGGGAACAGAGGACTTTGGGGAGCTGAAGAAACCCCTCTGGGAATAGCGTGTTCTCATCCCAGGCGAGGGAAGAGGGCCAGCTCTCCCTAAGGTTGAGAACAGGGAGTCGCATCCCCCCCCCCGCAAAAAAAATATAAAGGCACAGTGCATTGGGTGGGCATGGCTGAGTAGACCCTAACTCTTCCATCTTTCCTGACTCTTGGGAGATGTTGGGAGGGCAGCAGAAGTCCCCTAAGGGGGGCACTTCTTCAACTTGGAGGTAACCCAGGAAGCCCCTGGGGACGTTGGTACGATGCAGAAAGATTCAGGAGATCTGTGTGAGGGTAGGGAATTCTGCTTCCAAGGGCAGTAAGCCCCCGGGACAGTCCTCAGATGTCTCCCAGCCTCCTGCCCCTCAGAGAGAACCTCTGTTCCCAGGTGCACCCCTGCCCGCCTGGCCTGGCCTGACTCTTACCGATGGTGGTGATAGTGGACACGGAGAAGAAGAAGGAGCCCACCAGCTCCCAGCGCTCCATGCTGGTGGTGTTGCCTATGACCAGGGACCCGCTTTTGTACGCTTGGACGATGCCCTAGGGGAAAGGCCACCGTGACTGCCAGGCTCTGTGTGTGTGTGTGTGTGTGTGTAGGGATTTTGCCCTCCACACAGACACACACACTTTAAACCCAGCCTGACCAGAGCAAGGCAACCCTCCCTCGCTAACCAGAAACACCTTCTTCTCTCTTCTTCAGGAGCCCTGGTCAACAGTTCAAAACTACCAGCCGCCCTGCATGGGAGAGATGAGGCTTTCTGCTCCTGTAAAGAATCACAGCTTAGGGAGCCCACAGGGGCAGTTCTACCCTGTCCTGTAGGGTCGCTCTGAGTCAGAAGCAACTTGATGGGAGTGAGTTGGTTGGTTTACCTTCCTCCCCAGAGCCCAGCATGTGATTTTTTTCTTAGACTGGTAGAACAGCTATTCACTTTCTCCTCCACTCCCTCCCTCTCTCCATCCCTCCACTACCCTTCCATTTTTGCAATAAGCTCTGGCCCAGATCTGACACGGCGTGCGTGTGCGTGTGTGTATGGAATATTGTCATCATCATGTAGGAAGAGGTAAGGGCAGCAGTTTCACGGAGGAGGCGAGGTCTCAACTCTGTGGTCCTCGAGGGCAGCATAGGATTGCTCCCGGTGGGAGGGCATTGAGGTCGATGGAACAGCAGGGGCAGAAGCCTGGAAGGAGAACTGTGCCTGGATTCTAGACTAGGCGGCTGAAGGGTCAGGGAACACCTGGTCTGGCATGGCTCTGCCATGCTAGGTATGGTGGTAGGTCTCATTCAAGGTCGTCGAAAGGAGGGGAGACCGGGTCTGATTGGAATGTGCTGCAGTAGTTGGCAGAGGTGACAAGGGACAGCAGGTTGGAAGGGGTGATGGATGGACAGGGCCTGGTCAGCACCTGGCATGCTGTGGTCCAGGAGGAACAGAAAGGAGACACTCAGAAATGCAGGCCTCTGGCCCTGTTAGCACAGGCAGCTAGGGAAGCCACTGAGGACATGTGTGGATGGTGGGGGTCAAAAGTCAAGGTTTAGAACAAGTGGAAGAGCGGGGCTGAGCGGGGGAAGGGGGTTTGCTCTCGGTTTGGGGGAATTTGAGGGTCGTTAGGAAGTTGCCAAGGAATGTGAGTAGCATGGTGAATTAAATATTGGACTGCTAACCCAAAGATGAGTGGTTCAAACCCACCCACCATTCCAAGGGAACAAAGAGGAAGCATCTCCTGTGAAGATTTACAGCCTCCGGAACACGACGGAGCAATTCTGCTGTGTCCTACAGTGTGGTCCCGAGTTCCCATGAGTGGGGATTGACCCAACAGCTAAGGGGATTGTTCCGATTGGGTAAGGAAGCTGCAGAGAGGACCCTGGGCAATGCCAATAGTGTGCACTTGGTTATGAACCTTAAGGCAGTCTGCTGAACACCATCCAGCTTGCTGCAGAGGAAAGACCTGGCAATGTGCTGCAGGGTCGAGCCCAGCCACCCAAGCCCCAGGGAGTACAGTTCTCCATAACAGGAGACGGCCAGAGTGAGCCTCCACCTCGACACGTCTGACTGCGCGCGGAGATCTGGGCCGGAGCTTTCACATCCTTATTCTCGAGGATGGATGAAATCACAAGGGGGCTGAGAAAGCCTGGGGAGGAGGGTATATGTCAGCAGTTCTCAACCTTCCTCATGCCCCAACCCTTTCATACAGTTCCTCTTGTGGTGGTGACCCCCAACCACAACATTATTTTCGTTGCTACTTCATCACTGTCATTTTGCTACTGTTATGAATCAGGGGACCCCTGTGAAAGGGTCGTTCTGCCCCCAAAGGGGTCGAGACCCACAGGTTGAGAACCGCTGGTTTATGACGTCCCAGCCGGCAGGCTTGGGAAACACTCCACATCCCCAGTCCAAGCTGAGGCTGTAAGTTAGGGGGGTGAACAGCCCAGTTCTGCGGAACCATGTGTTTGGATCTCACTTCTCCAAGCCTCCCTTTCATCTCTAAGATGGAGATGCTAATCGTAAATGCTGGATGGCTAATGCAAGGTTCGAGGTTCAAACCCACCAGCCCACCCTTGGGAGGAAGAGGAGGCTTTCTGCTTTTGTAAAGATACACAACCTCAGAAACTCAATATAGGGCCACTAGGAGTTGGGACAGATTCAATGGGCAACGGGTTTTGTTATTGTTGTTTGTTTATGGCTTGTGTCAGGTTGAAAGAGGAGCCCTGGTGGCATCGAGGTTGCTCATTGGGCTGTGATTCCCCAAGGTCAGCAGTTTGAAACCACCAGCGGCTTTGAGGGAGAAAGGTGGGACTTTCTACTCCTGTAAAGAGTTACAGTCTCAGAAACTCACAGGGGCAGGTCTACCCTGTGAGGTTGCTATGAGTCCGTATCAACTTGATAACAGTGAGCTGAGTGGAGTTGAAGGTAGTTCCTATGTATTAAGTTCAAGGTAGAGTGCTTAGAACACAATGGGAGTTACTCAGAAACATCTACTGTGATCACCACCACAACGTTTTTCTTTAACAGTTGAAGTTCACCGCCTTCCCAAGAGGGGTGTTACATGGTCTGTGAACCCCAGCCAGATGGCCAGCCTGTTTTTTTCACAAACTTGGATGTGTGGGGAGTGGGAGGGAAGGAAGGGCCAGGGACATTCCCAACCCACAAACAGACCAACCCATTGCCTTGGTATGAGGGTGGCGCAGTGGTTAGAGTTCGCCTGGGATCTTCAAGGTCAGTGGTTCGAAACCACCCTCAGCTCCCAGTAGAAAAAGCGTGTTCTACTCCGGTAAACAGTGCCAGTGTTGGAAACGCACAGGGGGGCAGTTCTACCCTGTGCTATAAGGGTTGCTACGGGTCTGCATTGGCTGCATGGCAGGGAAAGACCGGTAGGGTGCGGTAGAACTGCCTATCTTTCTCTCGTGCAGCGGTGCTAACGTTTTTGTTAGCAGAGAGCGCTTCAGCCAGCGAGCCACAAGCTTCTGAGACCACATTGTCTTTAGAAAACGCCACCTTTGCTCTGCCAGCTGTAGACCCTGCGGACGCAGCTCTGTCTAAGGGCTCCTCTCTCCCTCTGTCCCATGTCCACCTAATCCTTTCCCGGGCAGCTTCAGGGCGTGACTGTAGGCGGGGTCTCTGGGGTTCAGGCTCCACCCCTACCCCCGCTGCTCTTTGGCCACCGCGTAGCTGGGCAGTGATTCCTGGATAAGCTCACAGTTGTCATGCCCCCCACCCCGAGGTCCTTGGCTCCCGGCTAGGGTAGGGGTAGGGGTGGGGGCCAACCAAGCCCATCAACGCATCCAGCTTATCCCAACAGCACGGAACCCGGCTGCGCTTGCCAGGGAAACGCCATCCACGCGGTACACTCAGCAGGGGGACACTGTCCTCAAGAACCTCCCCCGCGCTCCCCACCTCCCAGCCCGGCCGCCCATGGAGTTCCGCCCTCTGGGGGAGTCTGTGCCCGCCGGCTGGGGCTCCGAGCCCGCTGCGGAGCGGGCGGAGCGCGCCTGCGCGAGCCCCTCCCACCCCAAAACCGAGATCGGGCGCTGGTTCTTGCCCATCCTCTGAGCCGCCCGCGGCCCCTGCTGCCCCCCCTCCAGGCGCCCCCGGGGTCTCTCTCTGAAAAGGGTCCTTCCATCTCCACTCCGACCAGCACCCGCCACTGTCCACCCCGGGCCCTGGTTCTGGTCCTGGCGCCCCGATTCAGATGTTTACTTCGAGCAGGGTCCCTCCCTATCGGTCACTGCGCGGCGCCTCCCTCTCCCAGGAGTGGGGAGCCAGCCTGACTTTCCCGTGCGTCCCAAGAGGTGACACTGCTTCCAGTTGCCACCCCCACCCCCGCCGGCACCTTCGTCTAGCCCCGCCCCCCATCTCTCTTTTAGCATCTTTCTTGATCCCTGGACCAGGGCAGGACCCCTCGCCCGCTGCCCGCGCCCCCGCCGCGCCCCGCCAGCCCCTGACCCGGATCATGGAGTCCAGCGCCGGGCCGTCCAGACACGTGAAGTTCCGCAGCAAAGCCCACTTGTCGCTCTGGAAACTGCGCCTGGAGTCCCACGCCAGGGAGCCCTCCAGCGTCCAGAACACGCCGGTGCCCAGTGCCAGGTAGGCCAGGTAGACGAGGAGCAGGAGCAGCGTGCGGGGCACCGAGCAGGCGCAGCCCCAAGCCCCGCCCGCAGGCGGGGGCCGCGCTCTGCTTCTGCACATGGTGGAAGGGTCCGGAGCTGGCGTCGGGGGCCAGGACCCCGTTGGGTTGGTCCCTTCTCTGGTCAGTGCTGGGGTGGGGAGCTGGGGCCTGGGACTGTTCTGCCCCACCCCATACAGGGATCCAATCCCAGGGACAACAAGAGAAGGGCTGGAGCCCTGGGCACCTGGCTCCGCCTCAGTGTGTGGGGAGTGTCTGTTCCCCACCCCATCAGGGAGGCGGGGAGGTGACCAGAGCCAGCAAGCAAGAGGGAAGAGGCCCGGAGCCCCCGGCACTTCCGTGGTTAGAGGCTCCTGGAAACCGCACTCACTCAGGGGACAGAGAAAGTAGAAGTCACATTTATTGTCAGGTCCCCTGCCTCTGTCCACAGGAGTTGGAGTCTGAGGGCTGCCTGTTTCTGTGAGGACTTAAAGAAGGTTCCTGCTGTTCCTCACACGTCCAGCAGCAGGAGGCATGTCCCACCTCTCGGGGAGAGCCTGAGCTGCCTCCGCCACCCTGCGCGGAGGAGGTTCTGAGGCCCTGTGGAGTCCCCAGGCCTTCTCCGGCTCCGGGCCTCTCTTCCACGATGGGAAGTCCCGCAGTGTCAGGTTGAGAACCTTCTCACTGCTGTAGATCCTTCCCCTGAACCTCCTGACCGGATGGGGGGCTTCTCTGCACCACAGCGATGCCTCAGTCCTGTCCAGCGGTCTCGCCACTTATGGTTCAGGCAGGGGGATGGGGAAGGACTGAGGTTCCCAGGCCTTAGTGAGATTCAGCCTTGGCCTGGCCCAACTTCCTCCCTCCCACCCCAACTCCCTTCTGGTGGGAGAAAGGCCAGGCCCAGAGAGAGAGAGATTCCCATGGGAGGCCAGCCTGCCAGATGGCTCATTTCCTGGAAGGCTCTTGGGACCTGCAGGTTCTCTGGCTCCCTGGGGGATGTTTGGAAAGACTCTTAAGAAGACAGAAGTCCAGAGGAGGTGTTGAGCTCAAAGGGTACCCTGTGGGGGTGGAGGAACAAGTCCAAGGAATCAGTGGATAGATCACCTAAGAGGTCCTAAGTCTTGTTCCTTGGATAGTTCTAGATGTCCAGGAAACAGGAGCTGGTGAGTTGGGAGAGGCAGCTTGCCCACCCCTGAGGCTGAAAGCTCCGTGCATGTAGAGTGTTCTGTTAACGTTCTTGCCCGGTCCTCTCCTCTCCTGGGCTGTCCCTCGTAGCCACTCTCATGGGCTCCCACTGCGCCCTGGACCTGCCCCCGTCACATTATTTTGGGTGCTGTGTTGAGGTTTGCCTGTGTGTGTCCAGGCCTACCCCTTGACTAAGGATGCGCTGAAGACAGGATGTTTCAGTGCCATATCCCTTAAGCCTGGTGCATGTTGTGGGCTTGGCAAATACGGAGTGTGGCTGTGTTGAGACAGACAGGAAGGCACCTTTGGTTTTCTGTCCTGTGTGTGGGGGGGGGGGGTGGGGAAGAAGGGGTGGGTGGGGGATGACCTGCCGCTGGATGCTTGGCCACGGTGGTCACTTGGATGCTTGGCCCAGGATGCTTGCCGCTGGATGCTTGGCCCAGGTCACTTTTAAGGGGAAAGGGCCAGGACCTCTGAGACGAGGGTACAAGTCTCACTCCACACACATATCTGTCTGGGATCCTGACTCTACCCTGCCTCTCTGTTATATGGCCTGCCTCCTGTGGGGCCTTGGGAAGTGACTAGGCTGGTCGAGGGGGTGGTGTGGCAGGAAACCAGAAGGCAGATAGGGTGGGCTGAGAGAAGCCGGGAGAGGCCAGTGAGGCCACCTGCGGGCCTCAGGCAGAGATGGGGATCTTCTGAGGTCTGGGCAGCCCATCGGTCCCAGGGGTGCCCCTTTCCTTGAGGTTGGGGCCCCTGCTGAGTGGCCAGAGCTGAGAGCACCTGTGCAGAAGCAGGGGGCCCAGTGGGAGGATCAGCGCCAGCCAGGCGAGGCCCAGGAGGATCCAGATGGCCGCCAGGCTCCGGTACACTGAGATGTAGTGCTTGCTGGGGTCCGTGCCTGGCAGTGAAGGGGATAGGATAAATGCCAGGGGGCTGAGGGCACAGCCACCCCCAGGCTCCAGATGGCCCGAGCCTCACCATGGACTCTCCTTCTTTCCCACAGCCCCTGGTGGACAATGGTGAAATGACCATGGGCCTCGGGACGATGTTACTGAGAATGCACAGAAGCCACAGAAACTAGCTATCGCCCCTGAACAAGTCAGTCTGGGAGCTGCTTTTGAAAAACTAGCTGTTGAAAACCACGTGGAGCTCCTCTCTCCAGGGACACACCCACAGCCTCCTTGCAATCGAAGTTGACCTGACCGCAGCTGGTATACCCTCCACAGCTATCCCTACCTGACTCCCACCTCCCCACCTCCCAGATCCTAGCCAGCTCACCCCCTGCCCCGAGCTATGTGGCTGTCACGTTCTCACCGACAACATAGTCCCCGAAGCCGATGGTGCTGAGCGTGATGAAGGCAAAGTAGAAGCCCTCGCTGAAGCTCCAACCCTCCACGTGGCTGAAGGCCATGGGGGGCAAGATGAGAATGACCAGTGTGCCCAGGGTCAGGAACAGAGCCAGGCCGAGGAGCTGCAGGAGCTGGGAGGGAGGGAGGGAAGAGGAGTCCTGGTTGTATTTACATGGGAGGCCCCAGAGTTGGGTCAGGAACAGGAAGCCCTGGGCTGAGTTTGGGAGTGGGGCTAGGCCATAGCTGGGTCTCCTCTCTGCTCTGCAGGTCTATCTCTGTGTGAGTGATCTGGTTCTAGCTCAGGAATGATGAGGGCAGAGGACTTGTGCTATTGGGCCAGGAGGGATTTAGAGACACCTGGTGTCAGAATAGTTACACATTGGGCTGCGATCTGCAAGGTTAGCCATTCGAAACCACCATCCACTCCTCAGGAGAAAGATTTTCTACTCCTGTAAAGAGTTACAGTCTTGGAAACTCGGGAGAGTTCTACCCTGTCCTATAGGGTCACTATGAGTTGGCATCGACTGGATGGCAGTGAGTTGGGTTTTGGGGTCTGGAAATCATGCTTGTACAGGCTCCCCTTCTGCTCCCTGTCCCTTCCAGCATCTTACAAAGGATTGGCCAAGGGGGGAAGGGTTGCATGGAGATGCCCTGCGTGGCCCAGGGCCTGTTTTTGGCCCCAGAAAAGGAGGGGATGGACATTGAGATGGCTGCCCAGATCCCCCTTCACAGGAGGCTGTTGGCTAGCTGTCAGTTCCTTCAGGGTGCCACCTGCAGAGAGAGGCTCCTCACCCCCGGGCACACACCTCCTGGGTGCCTGATGGAGGCACAGCTTAAAGGCCTGGCTAAGCCTAGCCACAGTGGGACCATGCTGGTAGTGTGCACGTGGCTACAGAGCTCCTTATGGGACTGGCCAAGTCTTGGTTCCAGCAGCCCAGCAGTCCAGCTTTCCATCTGCCCGGTCCCACCACACTCAGTCCCTAATGCCCAGGCCCAGCGTCAGCTTCAGCACAACGGAACCTGCCCATTGGGTCCCAGCAGGGCGAGGAAGGTAAGGGGCCTACCTGGGAACGCCTGGGCTGATCCTCCCACCTCTCCAGGGCGGCCAGGTGGGTGCGTAGCCCCGTGCCCAGGTGATTGAGGAAGACCACATTGAGAGGGATGCCCACTAGCGCGTAGAAGACACAGAAGGCCTGCCCTGCCTCTGTGCTGGGTGCAAGGTTCCCGTATCCTGTTGGGGTAGGAAGGGTGTGTGTGAACACGGGGAAAGAGTTGGCGTCTAACCACCCTCCACCCAAACTTTTGCCGATGTTGATCTCCATCTCTCAAGGATGGTCCCAGGCCGGTGCTTTCCACATGCTGCTAGAATGATCTCTAGTTTTAAGAACCCTGCTCATCTCAGAAGGCCCTGCTCAAAGACACTCCCCTTTGACTGTGCCCCTCCTCCTGCCCCGTGCGCGTGAGTCATGTGGCACGTCTTTCCTATCTAGCTACTGCCATTGGCTGAAATGACCTGCCTGGCAGGCCACCAGAGTTCAAGGAAGGTGGGTGGACCTAGATTTGGCAGAATGGGTAGAGCGGTGTGGAGGTGTCTTCGTGGGGTGGTGTGTGTGTGGCAGATGTGGCCAGCCCCCTGGGGACATCTGGTATAGCACTTACAGTTTGGGTGGGCAGATTGCGAACACATGGACGACGTCCCACCTCAAGCCCCCACGTCTCTCAATCTGAGAGATGTTTATGGCCACAGGAAGGTGCTTGGTCTGTGGGGGCAGGCTCAAAATGCTGCAGGTTTAACATGCCCCAAGGCAGGAGTGGGTAGATAAATACCACCCCCTCTCATCAGCCCCCAGTGAGACCATCAGAGAGAGACCATCAGAGGGAGCCCAGGTGCCCAAACCAGTCACTTGCTGTGTAGTGCACACTGTATTGCCTCCCCCCAGCCCCCACTACCTGCGCATCCTGGAATTTCCTCCCAGAGCAACCAACTCCTGGTCTCTGGAGGGGAGTCCCCACTGAGATGGGGGCTTTGAGGACGGTCCTTCTCCACTCCAACCCTTTACCTATGGTAGTGACAACCGTGCCTGCGAAGAAAAAGCTGCTGCCGAAGTCCCAGTTGCTGGGGTTGGTGGAGTTGCCTTTGGGGTTCACACCTTTTACCCAGGCTTCCATGATGACCTGTGAGGGAGGGTGGCATGGGGGTAAGGGGTGGGCAAGAGGAGTTGACAGTTAGTGAGAACCTGCCTCTGGCCAAGCCTTGGACAGGGAGGCTTCATCCATCTCGCTGAATGATGCTCTCAGCTGGGATCTTGCTCATGCCTCAGCAAAGAAGACGGAGGCTCAGGAGGATTAAGTGGCTTCCCCAGGCCCTCGGACCCCAAGCCTGGTTTCAGTTCTGCTGTCTGGGGCTGTCCACAGGTGTGAACTTCAAGCCTGGGCTGATGGAGGGGAAGTGGGCTCTGCAGAGGTGAGGCAGAAGGTAACAGAAGGTTCTGGGGGGTCAATGTTGGGCGAGGTTTTCATGAGGACCAGGCACACATGGAACAACCGGGAAACTTTAGGTTGGATGTTCTTGGAAGGGAACATGGAGTTTGGGGACTCCAGGGAAAGCTATGGGGCCATCTTCCCACTTATCGGATGGCGCTGAGCTTCCAGGTGAGCTGGCAGTCTGCTCTTTGGTGCCCTCTAGTGAGTGCTGGCTGCACCAATAGGAGACATTCCGTCTGAGTCCTGAGCAGACTGTGGGAGCAGGGGGTGAGCCGCTGAGGTGGGAGAGTGCATGTGTGGGGTGTTGTATGTGTGCTCTGTGTGTATGAGCGCATGGAACTTTTGAAGAGTGCGCAAAATCCCTTTAGTTGTGAGTTGTCCCAGGGCAGCGTCACAATCTTGTCACCTGTTGGGCCCCAAAGACCTGTAGGGTGCAGTTCTACATTTGGGGGAGGGGACAAGGTGCTGTGCCTGCATGGCCTCCCCTGCCACCCCCATCCCCCCAGTTCCTATGGAAACTGTTTGCGCCCTGGCTGGGAGAGTCCACTTGGCCAGGGTGGGCTGGCGCCCGGATGCAGCCCGTCTGTTTCTCCTCACTTTGTCAGGAGCTGGCCTCTGAGGATGTGGACTTTGGACTTCTTCTCTTTCCCACACTCCCCTAGAGGCGACTCTGGTCAAGCAGGCACCTCATCCTTCTGTCCTTCGGGAGAAGGCCTTGCCCTCGTCCCGGGCTCCCCTCCAAGGCCACTCAGAGGTCCCCATCCCTCAGTTCCCAGATAGAGACTGTGTCCAGGGTGGGTGAGGAGGCAGCCGTGGGCCACTTTCTTTAAGACTCTGGAGCTGGTGGAAAGGAATCAGACTTCCTAGCTCTGTGGGTCTAGGCAGGCCCTTATTTTCCCATGGAGTCCGATTTGCTCTTTTGTCCCCTGGAGTTTTCACTGTAAGACCTGTTTTCCCAGGAAGCCTTGATGGTGAACTTAGGGGGTTACTCAATGGGCTGCCACTGCCGTGTCAGCAGTTTGAACCCAACTGCCGCTCCTTGGGAGAGAGATGAGGCTTTCTGCTCCTGTAGAGGTTTATAGCCTTGGACACGCATAGGAGCAGTTCTGCTCTGTCCTGTAGGCTCACCATGAGTCAGAATCGACTCAATGGCCATGAGTTTGGCTTCAATTTGGTGTGTTCTCCCAGAATTCTTCTGCCCTTGGCCAGATTATCTTGGTGATAGGCTATGTTATGGGTTGGGCTGCTCACCTCAAGGTTAGCAGTTCAAAACCACCAGTTGCTCCTGGGAGGAAGGCTTTCTACTTACATAAAGATTTACAGTCTCAGAAACCCACAGGGGCAGTTCTGCCCTGTCCTGTAGGGTTTCTGTGAGTCCGAATCAACTCAATGATAGTGAGGTTGGAGGGTCTCCCCCCACCCAGGATGACGACTCCTGCAGCAAGGAAGGAGACCGGGGTTGCCCTGGGGTGGTCCCCACCAGGATGGGTGGGATGTAGAAGTGCTCATCAAAGACACCGCCACCTCTGAGCTGCAGCCCAGTCTGTAAGCTCTGTCCGGAGTATAAGCCTTCCCACACTCTCTCTGGTTCCTGCGTTCTCCTCTAACCCAGGGCTGACGGAGTTGGCGGTCTCAGGATCTCCACCACTTCTGCTTTCTTGCGGTGCCTTCAGGTTCTTGTGCACCTTTCTCAGCCCTGACCTAGGCATTATGACCCCCAACCTGATCATTCTGGTTGACCAGAAACCAGGGAAGTGAAGCCTGAGGTCCCAGGTCTGGTTTCTTGAACGAACGGGTCTGGGCAAGTGTCTCGAAGTTGTAGAAGCTTCTCTCAGACCACCCAGCCCCGGCCATCTCCTAAGCTAGCTGTTCTCAGCCTGGAGAGGCAGCAGCAGCTCTTGGAGGGGTTGGTAAAGCCAAGGCTGCTGGGCCCTCGCCCGAGGTTCCGACATAGTAAGTCGGGCGGGACCCTACAGTTTGCCTTTCTGACAACCTCCCAGGTGATCTGGGGGCTATGGGTCTGGGCTCCACACGTGTTTTCTTTGTTATAAGTTTTATTTATTTTGTTGTTATTGAGCCCCTGTTCACAGCCAAGCACACTCCATCTCAACCGTGTCTCATGCCCTCATCAGTGACACCGATGCCATGCTTCCAGCTGTGTGACCTTCCTCAGCACCCCTCATTTCTGAGTTGCTCAGGAAACCCCAAGTTTCTGTCCCCTAATGGGAGGGCAGCCCCACGGTCCCCCTAGAGACCTCCTTCTCCATTCACAGAAACTCACTGTCCCCTAAGGTTCCCATCTAACCTTTAGAATTGCTGGTGTCAATTTGATCCCGTACAGGTAATTCTTCCAAGAGTCAGGGCTATGAACCAACTCATTCCAGCTCAGTCCCCTGCTGAGCTTTTGCATCTCCAGCCCCGATAGCTGGACTCCTCCTAGGCCTTGTACCAAGATACTCAAGTAATGCTTATAGATCCCCCAGATTGTGACGGCCCCAGAATTCATATCAATTCTTACGGGTCCCCAGAATCTTAAAGATTTTTCTGGATATGTGTAGTAGTTACATAATCTGTTGTCAATTTGAGACTTAAGAATGAAGGGGTGAAAAAAAAAAAGAATGAAGGGGTGGAGTTTAGCCTGTCAATCAGGTCGTAGTTTGATGCTCTCATTTGGAGGTGCTAAGGAGATAAATAGCTTGTTGGAGGTGGAATACATGCACACTCTCTGAGAGACATTCTAGCTGACAAGACACATTGGACTACACTAGAGCCCTGAGCTGGAGGAACCATGTGGAGACCCACGCCAGCGATGAAATGCTTCTACTGCCACTGGATCCACAAGACTTCCCACCCACTGGCCTGTGATCTTCCTGCATTCGACGCCAATGCATGTTTTGCATGAGTCTAAAGAGGAATTTATAGACTGGTATTGGACATCTGGGCTAACATCAGACTTATGAACTTTATATGGACTGGGCTAGGATGTTTTCTGAATGTACAATTGCTCTTTAGATAAAGCTCTTCCGTATACACCTATCAATGTCCATGGATTTGTTTCTCTAGTCTATCCAGACTAACACATTATGTAAGATTTATTAAAATGTAGATTGGATTCACTACACTGAGGGTAGAAATGCGAACTTTCAGCAGGGAGTCCAACTGGAAAGAGCTGGTTAGAGGCTGAAACAGGGCGCATGCTCAAACAGACCTTTTTGCTTCTGCAGCTAAATCCCTGTTGGAGGACGGGCCCGGGCGGCACAGTTGGAGGACAGGCCTGCAAGGGTGACCACTGGAGCCACACACGGACTGCTCTGCAGAAGACGCTGCCTTCTGCCCATGTAAAGATTGACAGCCGATGGGGAGGTCTGTTCTGCCCTGCAGGGTTGCTGTGAATCGAGATTCTCCCACGGGGCTCACCTTTTCGGGAACCATTGTGTGCTAGACTGTGTCCTTCCCCCAGCACTGAGGCTGCATGGGCCCGAGCAAGGCCTGAGTCTGAACTCTGACAACTGTGGATAGTGACCATCAGGGTGGTGATTTGAAGAATACAAGTGGGATCGTGATTTGGCTAAACCCATTCTGTTTATCCTGTTTTCCGCCGCTTTGGGTGCCTTGTAAGTGCCCACTAAATACCACGCACCCTTGTGACTGAGAGACTGGTCGTTTGGGTTCAGATTTTGGGCAGTGTGCCCCATGTTATCACCTGTCTGCCAGTGGAGGCAGGCATGTTGCTAGGACGCCGACGAGCTTCCAGACCAAGGTGAGCCAGGGACAGAGGCCTGGCAATCGACTTCCCAAAATCCCCAGGGACACCCTTACAGATCCTAGTGGTCTGATCTTGGGGTGTATGGGGTGGTCGTGCACCAGGGGTGGAGTTGACACTGTCAACCACCACACCGTCATGATGATTCTTCTGCACTTGACTTGGTCCTTAGCCCCGTCTCCTCCCCACCCCCACCCCATTGCCCAATTCCAGCACTAGAGGTTTTGTCCAGCACCCTAATAGTTAAGGCACTGGGCCAGGAAGGCCTGAGGCCTGGGGACCCAGGGTCGGTGTGAGGACAGGATGTGGCCAGAGAGCGGTCCACAGGTAGGATGCTGGCAGAACTCCGCCGCCCTGGCCCATGCCCACTATGCTGGGCCAGGGACGGCCAGAGGGGTGGCCATTCCTGACACTTCATTGCCTCCCGCCCACAGGACTTGCGGTGCTCAGAGCAGGGGCTGGGGCTGGGAGAGCGCTGGGTGGGTGGGGGCCGTGCAGGCAGGGGGGAGAAGGACATTTGGATAGGTGTGGTGACAGTGACACACAAGGCATGTTGATGCAGGGGGCGACTTTGATCTCTGCGGTCAGATGTCTGTGGCATGGATAGGGTTGCTCTTGACACCTTACGGATAATGAGAGGTTGGGCTCCAGAAAGTTCCCGCATTAGACCCGGGGCCTGAATCCAGGAGGTCACACCTGGTTCTGAGTTTCCACTCTGCTTCCTACAGGACATATGGGTCTCCCCTGGAGCACCAGGAGAAGCACTCCCTGCCCCCACACCCGAGCCATCCCCTTCACCTGCACAAACTGTTCCAGGGCCCGCTGGTCCAGGCAGGTGTAGTTCTCCAGGAAGCGCAGCTTCTCAATCTGGAACTGGTCCCTGGACTGAGCTTCCGCCTGCTTCTCCAGCATCTGGAAGACCGCGGCTCCGAGCAGCAGGTAGCAGACATAGGCCAGGAGCAGGGGCAGCACCCGGCCACCCCAGCAGCTGCTGAGCCCAGCACCAGGCATAGTGTGGCTGGGACTGGGCTGGGGCCTGGAGGCTGGCTGCCGAGGAGAGGCGGGAGGCAGGCAGTAGGCAGCTCCCAGGGACCCTGGCAGCCTCAGCCTGTCCACCTCGCCCTCCTGGGACAGGTGTCTGCAGGCTGGGAGTCTGTTTGAACAGTGCGGCTGAGCTTGGCTGCACTTAGTGCACGGTGCGAATGCAAACAGGCCTGTCAACCCCCACCACGGCCTTTTTTTTTGTTGTCCTTCTGCAGAGGGAACGGCAAGTCAGTGGCCACCAGGACCCCTCAAAGAGGCCACCCAGGTGTTTCTGAGGCCACCGTGGCTCACTCACAGCCTCCACATGGGATGGGTGTTTCTGGACCACATCTAGTATACCTCCCCCCTCTGTCTGGGCCCCAGTAGGTGCCTTCAGCAACCCCCAGCCTCTCACCCTGAAGGAGTCACATACCCCGAGCTGGGGAGGGAGTGGGGGCTGGGGAGCAAACCACATGGGAGTGAACACATCTCCGCTCAGTTGCCCTGGCCACACCATGGGACTGTGCGGCTCCACCCGCCTATCTGGGGGTGTGGGGAAGAGCGCACTGGGTGACAAATCAGGGCAGCGCAAATAGACAAATGACAGCCTCACGCAGGGACAGCCTCAGGGCTGATGCTCCTAATAAATTGGACGCATTTGCCTCATAACTTTTGCTGATAGTGTGCTTTGCTTGAAGCCCTTCCCGTCAGAGGATAATATGTTGGTGAGATATATGTGTGAATAAAAAGGAAGCTGAGCATATATCCTAGGCCCGGAGCATTAGCAGCGGCTTTGTGTGTTTGTGTGTGTGTGTGTGTGTGTGTGTGTGTGTGATGGCTTTATTGTAGATATAATTCACATGTCATAAAATTCACCCATTTCAAGTGTTCAAGTCATTGGCTTCTAGTGTATTCACAGTCGTGTGACCATCCCCGCAATCAATTTTAGGACATTTCATTACCTCAAAAAGAAACCCCATACCCCTTAGCTATCTCCCCCTCCCACCCCCCAGGCTCTGCAGGCTGCTCCCTCCGCCCCCTGCCTCATTCTCAGTCCCTGGCTACCACTAATCTTTGTCCTGTCTCCATGGATTTATCTGGTCTGGATCCCTCTGAGAAATGGTCCCACAGGACCGCCGTGGGTGCTTCATGGCGACTGGATTCTTTCACTGGCCTTAATATGCTCAAGGAGCCCTGGTGGCCTAGTGGTTATGCATTGGGCTGTGATCAGCAAGGTCAGCAGTTTGAAACTACTGATGCTCCTTGGGAGAAAGAGGGGGCTTTTAATTCTGGTAAACAGACTAAAAAACCCACAGGGCCAGCTCTACCCTGCCCCGTGGGGTCAGCATCTTCTCGAGGGCAGTGAGTTGGGGTTGGGTTGAGGATAGGACTGGATAATGCACTCCACTGTACGCAGAGACCACTTCTGTTTTCTCATGTTGGTACACTTTGGGTAATCCTCCTCCCCCCCCCTTTTTTGTGGGGGGCGCATTATGATGAATGCTGTAACAAGCCTTTGGATCTCAGTGTCTGGGTGGCTGTAGATTTTGCTTCTCTCGAGTGGAATTGCTAGGAGTGGAATTGCTCGGCCCTCTAGGGGAGGGGCAGTGGTGGTGCGGTGGTTAAGCACTCTGCTGCTAAATGAGGGACCAGCTGTTTCCAGCCAGCTTCTGCTCCCAGGGAGCACGGTGTGACCATCCTCTTCTGTGAGGAGCTGCGGCCGTGGGAATGCCATGGCCCAGCTCGGTTCTGCCCAAAGGGTCCACACTCGACCTGGCAGCAGCGGGTTTGGTCCTGTCCTCCGTTTCGGCTACGGCTAACTCGTATGTTTCGCTTTGGGAGGAATCTCTCCCGCATGTCTGCTGAAGTGGCTGCCCTGTCTCCCCTTCCCCGCTTCTTTAAGGCGGCTCTGCGGTGTCATGCCAGGGGACGTCACCCTCCTGAAGGTGTGTTACATGCTTTTCCCGTTTTTTGTTGTATGAAACCCAGGATCGATGAACCTCTAGACAGCAAAAAGAATAAAGGTTTCATGAGGGAGGGAGGTACAATGGTGGAGGTGGTGTGTGTGTGTGTGTGTGTGTGTGTGTGTGTGTGTGAAGGGGAGACAATGTCATTGGAACACTGATTGTGATAACAATTGTACAATTCTGCTTGATGCAATTGAACTATGGGATGATGTGATATTCTATATTAAACAAACAAACAAACAAACAAAAAAAAGATGGCTCAGGCCCTGGCCAGGTGCTCTCTAGGGAGCTTGAGGGGTGGTGTGAGTGCCATAGAAATGGGTCCACTCAGCTGAGTCCACTCTCTGCTCCTTCTCAGGAGGATGGGCACTAGGAGGGAGGGAGGAAGCTGAGCCTGGGCACCTGGAAGAAGCTCCTGGAGCCAGGCGGGCAGAACCAGGATTGCTAGCGACCCTGGTTGTGGTTAGGTGACATCGAATCAGTGCTGACTCACCGTGGCCCTGTGCACAGCAGGACGAACACTGCCCACGCCTGTGCCAGCCTCTCGGGGCTTCTTACATCTGAGCCCCTCGCTGCAGCCACTGTGTCCATCCATCTTGTCCAGAGCCTTCCTCTTTGTCACCGCCGCTCCGCTCCACCAAGCATGATGTTCTTCTCCAGGGACTGGTCTCTCCTGACCACAGGACCAAATCTCCCATTGTTGCCACCAAGGAGCATTCTGGATGTACTTCCAAGACAGATCTGTTTGTATTCTTTTTTTGACAGTCCATAGTACGTTCAGTGTTATTCACCAATGCTATAGTTCAATGCATTGATTTTTACTTGTCTTCCTTAGTCAATGTCCAACTCTCACATGCCTGTGAGGCAATGGAAAATATCATGGCTTGGGTCACGTGTACCTTTGTCCTCAAAGAGATGTCCTTGCTGTTTAATGCTTTAAAGAACCTTGTGCAGGAGATTTACCTGATGCCAGGTGTCATCTGATCTCTGGACTGCTGCTTCCAGGAACATGGATTGTGGATCCAAGTGAGATAAAACCCTGACAACTTCAACCTTTTCTCCCTCTATCATTGATTGATCAATCGATGTGAGGGTTTCATATTCTCCCCATTGAACTGTGATCCATACTGAAGGCTGCAACCCTTAGAATCCAACACAGTGACAGTTGCAGCTTTCGCCCCTTGGTTTCTTGTTCTAAGAGGATTTGGATGAGGACTGGGGTGAGGAGGCCTGTTGGTCCCTCCCAAAGACCATTCCTCTTTTGTCCCAAAGGATTTGCCTGTTTCCTGACAATTCTGAGTAAGGGGGGGGGGGGTCGCTCAATCATTGTCCCTTCGTGCCTGACTTACTTCGTGGTGTACATACTGTTTTTAGGTTGTGACCTCGGTAGGTCGTTTGTCTTTATGGATGGTTACCTCCATTGTGTTCATGTGTACTCTGCTTACTCATGGGCGATTCCCACTGTTGTCTATAGTGACCTTGCTTCAATGGGCCATTAGTCCCAGTGGATTCCCATCCCCTTCTTCCTAGCAGACCCTGGGTTTGCAGCTGCCAGCTCCAGGCCACGGGCACTACTGGCCTAAATCCATCATGGCAGTCTTGCTCTCCCCGTCTTGAACCAGGTTCCCCAGCAGCAGTCCCTAACAGGGGGGTTTGCAGACTAGCCAGTGATGACCAATAAGACAGCAGGACATGCAGGACAAGGAAGCAGGAGATGCCAAAGGACGTGTCATCGTCCCAGCCTCAGCCTGGTTCCTGGGGAGCTCTGGAGGGTCAAGTACACTTGGGTTACTTCCACTGGAGCCAGGGCAGTTGGGCTTCCCTGTCCTGCACCAGTCAGCCACTCAGGCATTTCTAGCTCTGTGCACCTGCAGAGAGAACAGCTCCAGCAGCCTGTAGACAGTCCACTGAGGAAGAGTAACATGCTGGCCAGCCCACTGGAACTGAGGACCCATCAGGGGCTGGAGAGAGGGGCACAGCAGTGTTAAGGGGGCCGGATGAGTCACAGTGTCCCCTGTATCTACTTTTCCAAGTTGCCTTTGCTGGCCTATTAGACTGGGGCTGAAGTTGGTCAGAGGGTTTTGTGGGGAGCTGTCCTGTCCTGATAAAGAGCTTAGATGCAGCTGGTTCCACCTCTTCCGTTCTTTGTTCCTGGAATGCACAGACCCCAAAAGCCATCTTGTCTCCACAAGGGGTAGGGCTGGAGAATCACCAGAAAGACCAGCCAGGCCCTGCTAGGAATGGCTCTGTTTGTCTAGGCCATGGTTGGGTGTCCCTTTACTTCCCAATAGTTACAGGAGTGCTTCTTGGTTTTGAGCCTTGAAAGGTTTATTTAAATGGGGATCTCTCGCTGGTTCTCCCAGACGACTGAGGTCATTTACCGTAGGAACCCAGGCACAGCCAGGGTCTGGCACACCTAAGCCTGACTCTTCACTCCATCTCCACTACTCATGTGGCTTGACCACTCTGCTCCATGTCGCTCCCTCTCCAGAGATGCTTGTCTCCCTCTGTCTGCCTCAGAGGCTGCCCTGCTGGCATCTGGTCAGCTTCAGCTCCTGCGGCCCGCTGAGTCATGCCTTTGTATTTCTCAGCTTAGGTCCTCCATGGAGAGGCTGTGCACCCGAGGCAGCCCTCTCTACTGGCCATTTCACAGGGGTCTGGTGGGAAGGATGGGGCCATACAGTGCTGCCATCGGCTGCTCAGCTGCCACCAGGTGGGTAGATAGATACCACATGCACAGGTATTGGCATTGAAGGAGTTTTGGGAGTGGCAGATACTGTGGCTGGTATGTTCACACCATGGAATATTGGTTTCTGGAAGAAGAAGAAGAAGAAGAAGAAGAAGAAGAAGAAGAAGAAGAAGAAGAAGAAGAAGGAGGAGGAGGAGGAGGAGGAGGAGGAGGAGGAGGAGGAGGAGGAGGAGGAAGAGGAGGAAGAGGAGGAAAAGAAGGAGAAAAGAGAAAGCACAGGAGGGGGGAAAGAGGGAGGGGAAGAGAGAGAGGTATTCTACAGGTACTAGAAGGGGAGAATTTTACTAGTTTCAGGTACATAAATGATTGAGAGAGGGATAGGATGTAGTACTGTCATCTGGTAGAAGGATCTTTCTCAAAACAAATAAAACCACCTCCAACTAAATGACCCAATGCGTTGAGGTGAACGGAAGTCGGATGTTAAGAACTTCCTGACCCTGTCCCAGGTGCGGGGTTAAGGTGGAGCTCCCCGGCTGGATTACTTCATAAGCAGGTAAGCACGGGCTTCCTTGTGCTTCTTTACTAATCTGTAGTAGTGGAATTGTGCATGACAGATTAGCAATTAATCGAAAGCCAGCCTGTACTGACTCTGCTTACTGGGTGATCTTCCCTGGCAATGGTGCCTCTCATCTGTTAGGTGGGTAAGAAGTGGCGCTGAGGGTGGTGTGCCGGGGGCTCGGTTTCTCTGGAATTCCGAGGTCCTTTGGGTGGGAGGACCTACTGAAACCATTCCCTCCACGCCTTCTACCTCCCAGGGGCCCAGGGGCTTCCTCGAAGAGCACCTGGGGAAGGCGAGTGTGTCCTGAAGGAGAAGAGCGAGCCTGAAGACATGTACCTTCTCCTTGCCCGGCTTGTCCCTCGAGTGTGGGGGAGATGTGGCAGCAGGTCCCAGGCCACAAAGTTAAATTCCACTTTGTGGCACCAGAGAAGCTCTTAACATGCGAAGAGTGCAGGAGGATCAAAGGTGGGGACTGAGCAACCTCTTCAGCACGGACTGGCCCTGCTGGGTCGGAGCACCCCTTATAAGCTATGACCGTGGTTTTGAGTCGGAAGTCAATAAAGGGAAAGAGGATGGATTAGATGCAGGGGAGAAGTGAGGGAAAGCAATGGGCAGGGGTGGCTGTGGGTGGGGAGGGGTTTGCCGGCGTCCCGGACTGGTAGAGGGAGCCCTGCGTCAGCGTTACCATCCTTGGGAAGGGGCACCAGACTCTCTGCGGGCAGTACACTCTGGTGCATGTACTACCTGTGCAGGCCTCGCTACGGGCTGGGGGGGTTGGCTGGACCTGTCCGGTCTCGTGCCTTTCCTGGCCGCTGTCTCTGGTCCGCCGGGCACGCCTTCCTCTCTGCTCGCTGGCAGGTGTTCTCTGTGGACCACCCTCATGCCCCAGCGCTTTCAGGAAAGCACCCAAAGCCAAGCCCACGGGGATCATCTAACTGCGTCTCAGAGAGTCTGCCTTACCAGCTTCCTGGGGACTTCTGAAACTCCCCAGGCTACAAAAGTGAAAGACAAGTAACCTAATGGTAGAACTTGGGGGTGGTCTGCTCGTGAGGTGCCCAAAGCACTGTGCTCCCTAGAGGAAGCTCTGCCCTCCTTGCCACTTCCTTTGCTCAAGCCATGCCGATCTATCAAGTGCTGGCCCTCTCTCTGGGCTGCTGCCTGTCATACGTGCTCCCTCTTGTCGGCTGTGGTCTCGTGAGGTCAGCGGTTGGTTGGGCAGGTTTAGGTGGGAACCTGCAGGAAGGCCCACACCTACTCACTAGCCCTTCCATCTCGGGCAGGTTTAGGTGGGAACCTGCAGGAAGGCCCACACCTACTCACTAGCCCTTCCATCTCTCCGCCTGACACCTCCCCACATGGGCACCACCCTCCTGTGATCGAGGGGGTGGGCCCAGGGCGTGATTTATAACCTCTTTCAGAGAATTATTGCTGTTAATGGGCAGAGCCAATTTGTGCTTTCCCAAAAGGGGGAGGGCAAAATCAATTAATGGAGGTGCTGACATGGCTTGGCCTGATGGCAGCGCGGGCCTGACATCCGGGGGGGTGTGCGATAAGGAACTTTCTGAGGCTGAACTAATCGGGGAGATTGGAGGAAAAAGAAGGCAAACAAATACCCCCGGATCAATCCCAGGTACAATAGGCAGAGAGGGCAGAGTCAACAGAGCCGGGGAGCACGAGCCTCTTTCCATCTGAGCAAGCCTCGAGATAAGGAAGGGACAGGCTGCCCACCCCCACCGTCCAACATAGGTATGCCCGATGGACTCACTCAATAGACACATCCGCACAATGATAAAGTGCTTTCCAAACCGGAGCTAAGGGGCAGAAGATAAGGCCCACCTGTCCCAGGTACATCCCTTACAGGGAAAAGGGCGAGGGCAGAGGTGTCTAGGCTTCAGCTCAGCCCTTCTCAGGGAGAAGACTGTCTGGTGAGTGACACCAAGGGAGTTGGATGACAAGCTTGGGATGTGGGACCTTGTTCTCCTGGGGGACTCTGAGACCAGCTGGGAGGATGTGCAAGCCTGAGGGGAAGGCTCAAAAATTAACCAAAGAACAAGCACACCTGTCATTCATCTTGCTCAGACTTATTTAACCTCTCGTCGTTCATCATTATTTCCCTTGTCTTATAGAATCTCTCCCCCAATCCCTCAAATGTACTACATTTGAGACAGGCAGCTCTAGTTGAAGGTGGGGAGCAGATTCTCAATTTTCACCAGCCGGAGCTTGATCTCAGTGCCATGTAGTCGATTCTGACTCAGCGACCCTGGACCAGAAGGTAACATGGTAAACAGAGAGGAGTGAAGTCGGTCCAGGATTTTGTCTTGCATGGACCCACGATCAGTGTGCCTGGAGGCAGCGGTCACGAGATCAAATGACACACGGCCTTAGGTACATCTCCTGCACAGGACTTCTTGTAAGTGTTGAAAAACAAGGACGTTGTTTTGAGGACAAAAGTGAACCTGACCCAAACCATGGTATTTTCAGTGGTCTCACATGTATGTGGGAGTTGGACATTCACACACATATGAATGTCTAAGAATCCGTTTCTCCTGTCAACTCAGATTAACAAAAGAAGCCGGCTTCAAGCCTGTGCTAGCACACCATCGGCCACAGGAGTCGCAAGGCCAAACCCAAATTCAAGGGGTAAGAAAGTCTAGTCTGGTCCCATGAGGCTGCAGGGAGCCTTTGGATGCACAATTGCTTGACGTTCCCAGGGATGTTGTAAACAGATGACCACAAAATGAGTGGCTATGAAAAAAAGTAGACACGTCTTCTCTAAGAGCTCTGGAAGTTTGAAGCCTGAAATCAGGGTGTCAGGAGGCCCACGCTCCCTCTGGGGGTTCTCGGCGAGAGCCCTTCCTCTCCTCTCCCTTGCTGCTGGCAATCCTGACGTTCCCTGGCTTGTGCTGGCATCTCATTCCGATTTCTGCCTTCGTCTTCACACGTCTGTCCTTCCTCTGCGTGGGTCTGTGCGGCCCCTTCTCTTCTTACAAGGGCACCAGTCCTATGGGACGTCAGTCCCACCCCGATTCAGTCTGACCTCATCTTGACTAAGTGTATCTGCAGAGAGACACTATCTCCAGTAAGGTCACAGGCGGCGTTTCTGGATGGATGTGAACATTGGGGGGTGGGGGGTGGAATTCCACTAATCGGGTCAAGAATTATAGTTATTCAACCTACTACAATGTATCTGCTTTCCTAAAAATTCTTTTTTTGGCAAGATCTGAGCAAACCACATTTCACCTCCCCAAGGGAGTCCTTCACAATTGACACTTCCTGTCCAAAGATTGGAAGAATCCCAGTAAGGACTGGGCTGGAGTCCTTGGTCAGGCTGCTTCTCAAAGAATATTAGGAAAAGTCCCCATTTTGGCCAGGTGTGGCCTCAGATACCTTCATGGTCATATTGAACCCAGGGGCTTGATGGAGAGGCTCTTCAAAACAGTTCGCCCACCTGTCTCACTCATTTGTAGAGATCAATGAACTTGGGGGCAGATGTCCTGGGCCCAAGCAGGTGTCCACACCAAGGCCAAACCTTTAGTGGGAGAGTTTGCTTGGCACGGGACGCTCACTTGCCCATCACTGCATGCACTTTGCCTGTGACCTGCTTGGCGGGTGTGATAGGTAAGTTGATTGTGCCAACCTGGCAGATGAACACATGTGGGATCAATTGAAGGACACAGAGCTAAATGGCTCGGCAAGCCTCACCTGTCTGGTCTCTTGCTCTCTGATAGTCGGACCAGTTGCGGCAGCCTTAGCTAGTTCTCTGCCTCAGCTGGCAAGGCTCACTTCCTGTGAGACAACCCTGAGGAGAAGCTGCATAGACCTGCCCTCATGCAGCCCTGGGTGCTGGAGCAGCCGTGTGGAGACCCCTGCCAGTGCTGAGATGCTTACACGCTGATTTGGCTTTCCTCCTGCAATCACGTCATTGGGTGTGTTTTGTGAGATTGAGGAGGACTTTGTAGATCAGTGTTGGACATATGGGCTAATGTCGGACTTATGGGCTTGGACTGGACTGGGTTGGGATGCTTAATGTACAATTACCCTTTAAACTCTCATAGAAAATATGAGTGTTTATGAATTTTGTTTCTCTAGTCTACCTCGACTAACACAGCAGGACACCAGTGGCCCAAGATGCCCCGGCTGTCTGCTCTCTTCTTCATTTCCTCTCCCGCTTTAGAGAGTGTTCCAGGTTCACACTCCACTGGGGACACGCCACGCCATGCCGCACACCTGTCGATAAGGCCTGAGGACCCAGGATGCAGGAGATCCAAAGTGACAGACTTGCCAACTTGGGAAGACCTGGGTTATTGCAGGGAGCCAGGAACATGATGGTGACTCACTAGGCCCCTGGAGAGCTCCACGCTCCATCTCCAGGGCGCGCGCGCGCGTGTGTGTGTGTGTGTGTGTGTCCCACAGACTCCTGGGGGAGGTTTCTGGAGGAAGGCTGTCAGTGATCTGTTTTGTCTTCCTCCGACTGTAGATGTTACTGGGACTATGTGCCGAAGAACCGGGATGTCCAGCTGCTGGGCCGCCGCAGCAAACCAGACGGACGAGGCCTGCCCAGGGGTGGGGGGTGGGGGAAACAGCACCAGGGGGAGAAGACACCCTGAGCACTGACTGTGCTGTGAACACAGTGGTGAGCCTGGCAGTTGGGCCCCGGAGGCTTCTGCGGCTTCCAGTCTGGTGTGTGGGTGTTGCGGATGATTGAGAACCAAGACAAAACAAACACCATGGTGTGATGAAGCAAATGAAACAGGGCTGGTTAAGCCAATGGATACCGCACTCAGGTGCTAACCGAAAGGTGGGGTGAGGGTGCGGGTTCCAGTCAACCCCGAGGTGCCTCAGAAGAAGGCCTGGCGCCCTATCTACTTCCAGATCGCCAGTGATTGAGGGGGGCGGGGACCCCCAAATTGGGCACAGTTCCTTTCTAACACTCTGAGGTCCCCATGAGTTGGAATGGACTCAATGGCCACTGTGGGGTGGTGGCTCCCCATGGAGCGGTCAGGGAAAGCCTCTTTGAGGAGGGGACCTTTGTCACCCACTAGCTGTATAAGAGCAAGCCAGGCCCAGCCCCCACTCCCTTGACTGGAGGTTTCTAATTATACCAAGTCTCAGCTGGGCTTAGAGGAGCTTTATGGGCCTGTCGAGCTCTGCACTGTAAGGCTTTTATCGTCTGCAAGATCCTGTTCCTCCTCGTGAAAGCGGGGGAGAAAACCAGTGAGGACACGGTCTATCTCCCTGCTCCCTCTCCAGACAGGAGCTCCTGCATTTGTCGGCCAGAGATAAGGGAAGCCGTGCACGAACATCTCTACATGGTTCGCTTCAGACTCAGGTGCCCGCCTGCTCCTGCCCTACACTTTACTCCCCACCCCACCCACCCTGCTACTGCTGAACCGGAGCCTTGCTGCTCCCACCCTACAGCCCGGCCGGATGGCCAACAGATCTCTGGGGGGTCACCCCATGGGCCAGCCTCCCTGTGTTGGCTCGATGAAGCCCTTACCCCACCAACTCCAAAGCAGCCGTATGTTATTTGAGTGCTTGGGCCTCAGCCCCACAGAACACAAAGTGGCCGAGGGAGCCTGAGGTGCCCACGGCCCATCTCCAGAGATGGCAGCCCTTGGGGAGAAGGTGGAGGAGCACCCAGTTTTCTCTGAATGTGGCATGGATGGCAGCCTGTGGGGACTCAGCTAATTCCGGGGCCACCCACAGGTCATCAGGCCCTGAGGGTGACGGTGCGGAGGGGTTTGGTTTGGTTTGGGAGACCAGGACTGGGGTTCAGGTGCCCAGTCAAGATTCCACCTCCTTGCCTTTGGCCGTTCCTGGGCGTCTCAGATGGGGTAGGCGGGGGGCAGGGGGCAAGTGGAGAGCTAAGATGGGCTCAGACACTATGGCGATTGGGGGGCTGGTGCAGGACCGGGAAGCATTGCGGCCTGTTGTGCACAGGGTCCATGGGGAGTCTGGACACCCACCCCCATCCCATCAGTACGAACGTCCCCCCTCCCCGCAGTCACAAAGGTTTGTGAGCATCCAAGTGAAACACCACTGCCACACCCAGCTTTCTTTACTTGGTTGAGGACGGGGGTGAGTGGAACCCCTCCTCCTATCCCAGCACCTACCCGGGTATCACCTGGCACTGCCGGCAACGTCAGAAACCACAGTGAGGATGCTCCTCTCAGTCCTGCCCCCCAAGGGCATCACCCTTGAAGAGAAAAGCCCCTTTCCCCTTGGAACCACAGTCTCTGGGTTCCCAGCGCCTGCAGGTCTCTCCTGAAGCTGCATGGGGGAGAGCGGAGCCTCTGTCTGCGTGTCGTCCTGCTGGCGGCCACCGTGTGGCTGGACTCAGCTGAAATTCAATTGCTTCCCAAACCTGCAAGGAGACAGGCATGCTCTTGGTTAGGCTGTGCACGAGAGCAGTGGCTTAGCATGGCGTTCAAGGGCCAGGGGAGCAGGGTGTGCGCCACATCCCCCAGGGCCTTGGGCAGGGCTTCTCCCATGCCCTGTCTCCCAGGGTCCCCCTTGGCTCCCCAAATCAGAATGAAGACGCCCAGACCAGGGCTTATCTTCAAGGCCATGGTTTTCACCGACATACCTCCTTCACCCCCTGAGAGCGTCTTTCCTTGCCTTTGCCTTCAGATAGGACATACCTTCCGGTCTGGCTCCTCCTGACCCCCATGTGAGTGCCCACTTCTGTCACCTGCCAGGGCTGGGCATGGAGGAGGGCTCTCTGGATGAGGAACCCAGTGATGTGATAAGACTTTGGGTAAATCATGGGTCAACTTTCCGGATCTCACATCCCTTAGCTCCAAATTTCAGAGCAGATGGAATATCTGGGATAGGCACATTGCACGGCTCCTTGCTTCTCCAAGTGTGCGTCAAGGCCAGCAGCTTGGTAGCTCCTGGGAGCTTGTTAAGAGATGCAGAGTCAGGGCCCCACCTCCTCACTGCCAGACGTACTCATCAGAACCCGTGTTGTCACAACCCCCCCCCCCCCCGGGGGAATCTGTGTGTAAGGTTGATGATGGACAGTTACTTTGCTTGAAATTTGGCTAGTGAAATAAAAACCAGCAGGGGTCGCAGAAGTTTCTCGGGCAGAGGAATAAAGGCAAGATTTAAAAATCATGACAGTGGGCAGAGAGATGGAAGGGTGAGACCCGTCAGCCATCTGGGTGTGGCCTCCGGGGACCTGGCAGTGGGTGGCGGGCGTGGGCATGAGTCGAAGCGGAGATTGGCAATTCTCAGTGACACACTGGAGGCACATGGAGGAAGAGCCTTCAACAGTACCAGGCTGTGAGCCTCTGGTCCTTCAGATCAACTTCTGTCGGGGAGGACCCAGGCAGACCTGACCGTTTCTTTCAACAGAGACGGCCCCTCTTTCTAAGGGGTCCTGGCATGTCCCAGTTGCATTCCAGACAGGAGGCAAGGGCACAGCTTATGAGGGTGGCGTGTTCCAGTCACTCTGGATCTGGTGAAAACCCCTTTAAAATTTCTGATCCCCAAGCCACATCCCAGGACTCTTAAATCTCTGGGGTGGGGCCTATTTGGGTTTGGAGGAGCAAATCCTGGTACATACATGCAATGGAATGTTACACAATTATAAAGGACAATAACGAGTCCATGAGCCATGTCATAACATGGATGGCCAAGCATCTGAGGACAAAGGTGGCATGGTCCTTTTTCATTAGAAGATAAGAATACAGACCAATGTTCATTGGTGGCTATCAGGGGGTGTGGGCTGGGCTCTATAGAGTCCCACTTCATACTCAATGTCATTGAGTTGATTCTGACTCACAGTGACCCTACAGCATAAGGCAGAACTGCCCATGTGGGGTCCTGAGACTGTGACTCTTTTTTTCCCTTTCCATTTTATTGGGAGCTCTTACAGATATAACAATCCACAGTTCAATTAGTTCAATTGCTGCCACCATCATTTTCAAAACATTTTCTTTCTTCTTATACTCTTTCATATGAGCTCCCCTTTGTCTCCACCCTCCACCACCCTATCCCCAGGACCTCTTGTTATATTAAATATCACTATTATTATTGTTATCCCCCCCTACATATGTTCCATCATCCAATGTATCTCTTCACCTGTGATTCTGTTATTCGTTCCCTTCTAGGTGGGTTATATAGTCATCATTGCTATCAGTTTCCCCTTAACCCCCCCCCTCCTCTTTCTGTATCCTCAAGGAATCATTACTCCCATTACTATTTCTGAAGGGTTTATCTATCTTGGATTTCATTACTCCTGTTACTATTTCTGAAGGGTTTATCTATCTTGGATTTCATTACTCCTGTTACTATTTCTGAAGGGTTTATCTATCTTGGATTTCATGCACCAAATGATCTTAATGATACAAATGAACATATGTAGGTCTAACAAGAATTAAGTTAAAAAAACCCCTAAAATCATAATAGTAGGGGGAGGCTATATTAAAGACTAGAGGATAATTAAGTGTTTCAACAGTGGTGTACTATACGCTGGATAAATCATCCCTTCCATATGGCCCTTCTGTGAGGTGGTTTTTAGGTCTCCACTTTGTGCTCCTTCATGTCAATTTGGTTGCTTGTTTTTGAACTTCTGATACCTATTTCCATCGAAATTTCATGACCACACAGGCTAGTGTGCTTCTTCCATATGAACTTTGTTGCTTCCCTGCTAGATGGCTGCTTGTTTAACTTCAAGCCTTTAAGACCCCAGATGCTGTATTTTTCAGTAGCTGGGCACCATCAGCTTTTCTTACCACATTTGCTTATGCACCCATTTTGTCTTCGGCAATCCTGTCAGGGAGGTATCATACATTGCCACATTATTAAAACAAACCGTTCTTGTATTGAGGTCAGATTAAAGTAGAGGCCCAAGTCCATCTGCTTCCTTGCTGTATAGACATATATATATATATATATATATATATATATATATATATATATATATATATATATATATATATGTATACAAATACACCTATCTGTATATATTTATGTATCTATATTATACAATATATATAATTTTTATTTTCTTATTCTTTCCTCTATGAGACTGTGACTCTTTATGGGAGTTGAAAACCTTGTCTTTCTCCTGCAAGTGGGCTCCAGCTGCTGACCTTGTGGTCACCAGTCCAACTTGTAGGCGGTGAGAACAGTGGTACCAGATGCGGATATGGTGAGCACATTGCAAGCAAAGTAAAAGATAGTAGGTGCAGAGCTGTGCATACGTGACAATGATAGAAGAAGCTGTACTTGAACCCACTGCCGTTGGGTTGACTCATAGCGAGTAGTAGGACAGGGTAGAACTGTCCCTGTGGGTTTCGGAGACTGGGAGGGGAAACCCTCGTTTTTCTCCTGCAAAGCTGCTGACCTTACAGCAAGTGACCCATCTCATCACTCCTATGCCACCAGGGTTCCTTTAGAGCAGTGGTTCTCAACCTTCCTCGTGCTGAGACCCTTTAATACAGTTCCTCATGTTGTGGTGAACCCCAACCCTAAATTTAGTTTCATTGATACTTCATAACTGTAGTTTTGCTACTGTTATGAATTGTAATATAAATATCTGATATGCAGAATGTATTTTCATTGTAACAAATTGAATATAACCACAGCTGAATATAAAAAGACTGATCAGCATCCAGATTAAGTTCCCATGGTATGTATATGTATATATATATATATATATATTTGTTGTTGTTGCAGTAGTTGATTTTACAGTACATGATTTTACATTTACCAATAATTATAGTTCATGAAGTGTTGTTGTTTTATCTCTAATACTGCTGTTTTCCACACAGTAGCTGCTTTTAACAGAGTAGCTGCTTTCAACACAGCAGCTGCTTTCCACACAGTAGCTGCTCTTTACACACGTGTGACTGGTCTGTATAAGTACATTATGGTGCCAACCCTTTCACACACACCTGTATTTGTATGGGGTGTATGTGATGGGTGGGAGGATGTCATCACGCCAGGGACTCATAAGTGATCTGCATGTGGGCGGACCTGCCTGGAGACAGATGGAGGAGTGGTGTCTCAGTTCCTAAGATCATTGGAAATATGTGTTTTCTAATGATCTTAGGCAACCCCTGTGAAAGGGTCATTTGACCCCCAATGGGGTCTCTACCTACAGGTTGAGTTCTACTGCTTTAGAGGGATCTATAGGTAAGTGCAACTTGAGATATGTGGTCGTTCTTAGACATACCCACACACCTTTCAACATTGCCTTTTTGGGTTTAAAGACTTGGAACAGTAGTTTCATGGGACAGCTTAGTCAACTGGCATAACATTGTTCACAGAATCCTCCTCTGTGTCCTGGCGAGGTGAGAGGCGCCCGGGGCCTTCGAAGCTTGTGAGCAGCCATCTGAGACACAACTATAGGTCTCGTCTCAGCGGGAGCAAAGGGGTGAGAAGTCAAGCCAAACGTGCGGAGAAGAAACAAGTCCACACAAGTCACAACTTCATTTACCCTGAGACCAGAGGAACTAGAAGGTGCCCGGCTCCCACCGCAGGCAGTTCTCACGGAGGTCCCAACAGCTGTTTCTGGACAGAGCGGAAGCAAATAGGGAGCAGGACTCAAGTTCTTATTTGGAGGAGAAATGGCCAGACAAGCTGGAACGGTAGGAGAACAGAAGAAGACGCCCTAAACTCTCGCCCGGGAAGATAATCCTTGAACTGAGCGGACCCCGGGGTCACACTTCCTTGAAAACAGCAGAGCGGTCCACACAGTAAAGAATGGTGATCATAAGAGCAACACCCGACTTGAAAACTGTCAGAGGAGACCGAAGGGTCAGTGGTGACTCAGAAGCAAAGACGCGAAGAAGAGAAGGGAGACGGGAGAGCACACAGGCCCCGTCACCAAGGCCACCACGGGATTTCTGCGGAAACTGCCAAATGGAAACCTCAGTCGCAGCGGAAACGCCTTCAAATAAAGCATTGTCATTGCAGGCCTGCGTCTCTGAGCCCGGCCCCAGCAGCATTTCTTCCTGCCTGCTGCCACCCTGATCATCTCCCGCAGCTCTTGTCCTGCGGCTCCTGGCCAGGCTGCGGTGCAAGCTGGTTCTGGCTCCATTCCCCTGGCCCTGGCGCAGAGGGAGCGAGCAGCAGATCTGTGGCTGGATCTGGCAGCTGCAGCCTGGTAGCCCTCAGAAGCCCCCTCGCTACACTTTAGGGTGGCCGGAGCAGACCAGGGCATCTCACCCCCAGGTGTGCGCCCAGCTTTGCATGAAGAGGGCGGGGCGGGGACAGGTGGAGGCATGGCACCAGCCAAAGAAAGAGAATCTGGGTCTCAAGGGTCACCCTGGGGGTGGAGGTCGGGTGGGGTTAGTCCTTTCCAGATGGAAATACTTTAAAACTCAGGGACTAAGGAAGAATTAAAAAGGGGAGGGGCAAAAGGGGGGTGTGCAGGGGCTGCTGGAGATGGTAAATTTGACGCCAGGAAGGACTGATGTCCCATAGGGGGAACACAGACCCATCCGAAAGCGCCTCTGGCTGGGATTTAAGCGTCTGAAAACTTCTGTGTGGATCCTAAATCAAGCAGATTTATCCCAGCCCTTGGCAAAATCACCCTCTCTGGGGCCCTGCTCTCGGGCGGATGGGCACAAATTCTCCCTAATGAGCACGCCTGAAGACGCCCACGACAGCGCCGCTAAATCAAGGACAGTGGGAGCCCCTCGGGTGCGCGCGAGCGAGCCTGGGAGAGGGCCTGTTTGCTTTGGATGGTTAGGTGGCTGGGCCCCAGCCTGCGTGTTTGCCGGGGCGGGAGGAGGCCTGCCCGATACCTGGGCTGCTTACACAGCGCTGCCTCCTGGGGCCGTGCCATCTGCTGGGGGCGGAGAGGCTCGGCCTGCTGGCCCTGTGCCCTGACCTGGCCGGAGAAGGGTCTCTGGTCGCCGTGTCCTTGGCTGCCTTTGCGGCCCACGGTCACTAAGAAACCAAGGTTATTTTTCTTCCGCTAGGCGTGCAATGGAACTGACGAACTTCTGTGTGTGGTGATGAATGACTTCCAAGCTGTTGTTTGTCCGGAGAACAAAGCTCTCTTCCCGTATGAGCGTGGGGGCCGGGGTCACTCTCCTCTCACACCAGGCCAAGGGGCCAACGCTGGACACCCTGCTGGACCATCTTGGCAGCTGTCTCCCTTTACAACAGCATGGCCCCGGGGGGGGGGGGGGAGGGAGAGATGCTACGACCCGGGTTATCTGGGCCCTGCCCTTAGCAGTGCGGTCTTTGGCAAGTTACTTAACTTCTGCGGGCCCCAGTTTCTTGTCTTCTAAAGGGGTTCATCCTCTTGGCTCTGTCTGCTTTGAGAGGATTATAGTATTACACAGTTTAGTGAATGCCTCCTACTCAAATCCGTCTTGCAAGGAGAACAGCCAGAATGCTCCTGAGAGGTAAGGAGGGAGAGCCTTGTCTTAGGAGACAACAGTTCCTGGAGAAGGGCATTAGGCTTGGTACAGTAGCGTGCCCACATCAAAAGAGGCACGCCCTCCATGGAATGGATGGCATCATGGAATGGATGACGCCATGGGCCCAAACACCACGGTGACTGTGAAGGTAGCGTGTGACGGGGCAGTGCTCTGCTCTGTTGTGTACAGGGTCACTGAGTCAGCCCTGGCTCGGCGGCAGTCAACACCAGCAGCACGGCCATCCTTCAGCCCAGCTCTCTGGCGATGGTGCCAGCAGGAAGATACCACCGTGGACAGACATGCTGGGTTCATGAGATGGAGCGATGGCAGCTCTGTGATGGGTCCCAAGGCAGGGTGTACATGATGTTCCAATGCTGCTTTCTCGACGGCAGGTTTCTATGAATGGGTGACACCCGGGGGAAGGGAGTCTCCCAGTGTCTAACGGCAACAACCTGTCTACTTAGGACCTAGGGTACTACTGCCTCTCCCTTTCTCAAGGGGGTTTCTCCCGCGGTCTGGTCCTCCACCCCACACCAGCACTGTCTACTGGCGCCTTCCCTTCAGAGTATCAACAAATGGTCATAGTACCTACTTAAAAACACACCACGTCCCCATTTCTCTGACCTCACCGCCTAATGTTTTCAGGGGACAGTGGTCCCTCCTCACGGCTTCTGCTTCTTCCCCTCTCATGCTTTCCCCAACCTTTCCGACAGGGGCCTCTGGCTCTCTTTCTCTGCTGGAAACGGCACTCATTTGGGTGATGTGCAAAATGGCCAGTGGTCCACGATCTGTGTTTGCTGATTTGAGCCCTTAGCCTTTACCGGACTCCACTGGCTGCCGTCTCCCTGGTGCTGGCTCCATCCTCTCTCACCCGCTCGCTCCCTGCCTGCACCTCATCAGGGTCTTTGGGTGAATTTGCCTCCTCTGCTTCTTAGTGCCCGAGAGCTGCAGGGAGCTGTTCTCTGTAGTCAAAATAACTCTATGCTGCTTGAAGCAGACGGTATCCAGTCCCATGGCATGGAATACTACCCACACACAGGGAGTACTTTGAATACTTGAATATTACCTACCTATTTATTTTATAGCCCAGGCCTCTCCCTTGAATCTAGTTTCATATGCCCAGCTGCCTACCTACTCAATACCTCTGCTTGGAAGGCAAAGGGCACCTGAAGTTTCTCACTCAGAACGCTTGGCTATTCCACCCCCTTCCCTCGAGAGTCCCTCTCCTTGACTTTCTCAGCTCAGTGAGATCATATGTGAACTGACAGTCCTGCTTTGAGGGGCCTTAGTCAGCAGGATGGAGTACCCCAATCCAAGGATGGCCTTGGCCATGTGAGAGCACCACCCTGCTCTTTGCTGTTCAGACCGCATGCCTGGGAGCCATGCTTCCTCTCCTCCTTCCAGCACTCCGACTCATATCCACCTCATCTATAAGCCACACCATTCTCATCCCGTGCCTTCACAATCGCCCGAGAATGGCCTACTCTTGGCTCCCCAGCATGAGCGTTCTAAAGCTTCAGTGGGGTGGTTATAATTCCTCAGTTCCCACTACACTTGGAATTAAACCCAAACTCTCCACATTGGCCCATCAGGCTGATGTGATCCGGCGCTGCTCTCTGGACCCCCCTACTCAAGTCACAGTGGCCTCCTTCCCATTCATGGTCAAGCAAAGCTCCCACTCATTCCATTCAGGCCTTGTTATGGGTTGAGTTATGTCCTCCCCCAAAATGCTGTATCAACTTGGCTAGGTTATGATTCTTAGTGTTATGTAACAGCCCTCTATTTGTGATCACATGAAATTATGTTATGGGTTTTAAAGCCCAACCTCTATGATGTTCCTGAGGCAGGATTTGAGGCAGTTACATCAATGAGGCATTTATGCCAACTACAGGATTGGGTTGTGTCTTGAGCCAATCTCCTTTGGGGTGTGTGTGGCAGGGGAGAGATTGCACATGGGAGCAGAAGGCACGAGGACCTCAAAGTAAAGAAGAGCTGGGAACAGAGTGTACCCTTTGGACCTGGAGTTCTTGTGTTGAGAACCTCCCAGACACATGAAGACCCCAAGGAACCCCGGGCCCACAGATGTTGAAACGAGACAAGAGCTGGCAGAAAAAATCTCCTCTAGAGAAATCACCCTGAATTTGGATGTCTAGCTTCCTGAATGGTGCGAGAGTAAATGTGTTTGTAAAAACCCTCCTCTTGTGGTGTCTCTGTTTAGTAGCAATTGATAGCTAAGATAGGTCTCTTCACTTTCTGCTTAGAAGACTTGCTTCTAGGACTTCACGAGGCTGCTCCACTCTCACGATGCAGTCGCCAGTTTGAAGTTCTCTCTCTAACCTACCACAGCCCAGCGCAGCCTTACCGGTTGCTGTGTACGACATAGTGCGCTGCCACGAGGCCACAGCCCATAGGAAGTGATCTCACGTCTTAGCTGGTGTGCTCTTTACCTGTCTCCCCCTCCCACCCAGAATACCAAGTCCTTGAGGACTTGACTCTCGATCTTGCTCCTTGCCGTGCCCGCCACAGAGAAGACACCCACAGCTGTGTGTTCCGACTGATTGAGCATTGCCTACTGCTCATTATCTAGTGTCTAGCATCAGTATTTGGGAGAAAGATGGATGGGGCTGTGGAGCACTGAATCCAATTTCCTCCCTCCCTCCCACCCCGCCCCCATTGGGGAAACTGAGGATGAGAAGGCAGATTAGTGCTCAAGGGCCACAGGAAGTTGATGGCAGAGCCGAGGTGCCTTGGCCCTTCAAAGAGCCCTGCTGATGGTGCGTACCCTGTGATGAGAGAACAGTCAGCAGGCTGGCATTCTGACAAGGGTGAGGATGGCATGATAGAGGCCATCCTTTGGTTGGGGTGCTTCCCTACTGTCCAACCCCTTCGCCCCAATCCACTTGCAGAAAGTTGGCTGCGAAGCCGACGGTCGGCTTCAAACCCTCAAAGTCAGGATTGTCAGTCCTCCCCTGATCCAAGCTCACTTTATACTATTCAGGGGCCCCAGTGAGCAGGGCTTGAGGCACTTGCTTAGGAAGATCAAGGAGGGCAGCTTGTGATGGGTGTAAATGTAACTGTATCCTCAGAGCTGGACCAATAGGTGACATCATGGTCAATGGAGAAAAGATGGAAGGTGTCAAGGCTTTTGTGTTGCTTGGTTCCACAACCAATGCTCCTGGAAGCAGCAGTCGAGTTCAAAAGGCAGATTGCGTCGGGCTAGTCGGCTGCACAAGACATATTTACAGTGTTGCAAAGCACGGATGTTACTTTGAGGACTCAGGTGAGCCTGACCCAAACCGTGGTATTTTCATTCGCCCCATATGCATGTGGAAGTTAGGCATTGACTCAGGAAGACGGGAGAAGAATCGATGTGCTTGAATTATGCTGGTGAAGACCTATGGAAAGTACCATGGACTGCCAAAAAGACAAGGGAATCTGTCTGGGAAGAAGAAGAGCCAGAATGCTCCTTAGGGATGGCGAGCCTTTGTCTTACGTTCTTTGGACAGGTTGTCAGATGGAGCAGGCCCTGGAGAAGGACATCATGCTTGGCGGAGTAGAGGGACGGTGTGAAATGAGCAGGCCCTCTCTGAGATGGATTGACCTAGTGGCCGCAGCAATGGGCTCAAGCAAAGGAACAATTGTAAGACTGGCACAGGCCCTGGCAGCGCTTCGTTCTCTTGTGCGTGGGGTCGCTGTGGGTCAGAACCGACTTGATGGCACCTAACAACAACAACAACAACAACAACAACAACAACAACCTGCCCCTCTGTCTTGTGAAAGCACCGCTAAGCCTGTTGAATTCTTGGGAAGAGGCTAAATGGGAAAGCGGGGCTGGGGGAAGGGCTGGGTTGAGACACAAGGCAGGAGATGCCAAGGCCTATCCAGGAGATGCCAAGGCCTATCCAGGAGCTGGGCGAGCTGAGGGGAAGGCTGGGAAGAAGCCTCTTGGTTTCTTCCTGTTGTCGGACACCCACACACATTTCCTCCGGCACTTAGGACGTCCTCACTTAGGACGGCCTCCGGCCTGAGCTTCAAGTGGTGTCTACATCCACAGCTTGCTGGCAAGACCAGCACTCGCACCCCAGGGGGAGATTTAACGCATGACCAAACTGCCACCCCCCACACTTCCGGTCTGGAGACGGCTGGGCCACGGAGAACAAAGAGAAGACAAGGATCTGCCGGACCCCCTTGGCCCTGTCATGACGGCTCCCATGCTGTACCCCCTGGAGTGACGTGGCTGGAAGCCAGGCTTGGGGCTCTGGGCACACGCAGGAAGTTTATTTGCTCGGACGTCACCCCCAACAACCAAGAGCAGCCCCCCCAGCCCCTGGTATGAGAGGGCAGAGCAGGGCCCCCGAGGGAGGTGACTTACATTTCTTCTGCAGGAGGTTCTGTCTGGCCTTGATGAAGGCCAGTATGTCTGAGTCGGTCTGGCTGTCCCCGGTGAGCGGGATGGATGACGTCGGCCTCTCGGAGACCCTGGGGGTGACCACAGGACACAGTTAGTGCACCTCATGTTTAGACTCGGGGTGCCTCCCCTGGAAACGGTGCAGGTGGGTGGCGCCGCTCGCTCCTCCATCTCCCACCTTCTGCCCTGCAGCCTGAGCCAGCCCTGGCTTACAGTACAAACGGAGTCATGTCCAGGGCTGCTCATCACGTGCTCCCGTGGAATTCTCACTCCATCCTATGGCCTGCCAGGCGCTGTATGGACTGACCCTTGACCTTGTCGCCTGCTAGCGCTCTCTCCCTTTGCCCTGCCCCCAAGAGTCACGTGCTCTGGAGGGAGGATCATTGTGGTCACTCAGTTGCCTCTGAGCCTCAGCTTTTCCGGTTTCCTCTCCCTGTCCTCCTGTCCTCCTGGGCCCGCACGTGGCCTGTGTGCATTCTCTCACGGACTTTTCTGTCCCCTCACCACCACCCCATCTGCCTGCCGGGCCCCCAAGCATTTTGCCTGCGGCCTGTCTCCCGTGGCTCCCAGTTTAGACATCACGCCCTTTAGGGAATCTCCCTAGTAAGGCTCCATCTCCAACCCTAGCTTAGGTCTTTGGCCTTGAGAGAGAGATACCTATTCTCCATGCTCTCTGTAAAAGCAGAACCTGACCTCCTCCCTGGGAGAGGGATGGCAGAGAAGGGGGGGAAGGGAGACACCGGATAGAGCAAGATATGACAAAATAACGAGGTATAAATTACAAAGGGCACATGAGGGAGGGGGGAGCGGGGAGGGAGGGAAAAAAAAAAAGAGGACCTGATGCAAAGGGCTTAAGTGGAGAGCAAATGCTTTGAGAATGATTGGGGCAGGGAATGTATGGATGTGCTTTATGCAATTGATGTATGTATATGTATGGATTGTGATAAGAGTTGTATGAGTCCCTAATAAAATGTAAAAAAAGAAAAGGGAAGAAAAAAGAAAGAAAGAAAAGAAAATGATTAGGGCAAAGAATGTACAGATGTGCTTTATACAACTGATGTATGTATATGTATGGACGGTGATAAGAGTTATATGAGCCCCTAATAAAACGTTTAAAAAAAAAAAAAAAAGAACCAGCAGGCTTAGTGAGGCAAGTCACCACACAAGCTTTAAAAACTACATTTCCCAGCTTCCTTGGCAGCTGCACGTGCCCAGGTGACCAGGCTCTGGCCAATGAGATTTGTAAGCAGAAGTGTTGGGTGGCGTCCTTTTGAGAAATCCCTTTAGATGGTGCCCTTCTTCCACTTGTTTCTCCATCTAATCGCCCCCTTCAATAAGAGTTCCTTTCAGGGCACCTTCCGACCTTCTCCAGCCTGCATCCTCATACCCACCACTCAACATCCGGGACAGAGGCCCCTTCCTCGGGAGGCTGTGCGGATTGTATGTTTTTACGACCACAGTAACTGCTAGTTTCTGGACACATTCCAGCCGCAAGGCATCAAGAAGAACAAAGGCCAGAGGGCAGGGCCCGACCTGGGCCATTTAATCCATCTGATGGGCTGGGGGTGGGGGGGGGTAAGTAGAAGCATTCCCCCTTGGGCAGCCTTTCAGGGAAGAGTAGCGTCTTCCAGGTGAGAAAGGGCAGGTAGGGTTTCTTGTTCGAGGGCATGGGCCATACCAAGGACCAGGGCTGTCAATGAGCATGGCATTGAGGAGGGGTCGTATTACCTTTTTTCTTTTAAAATTAATAGCTTTATTGAACATATTAGTATATAAAAGTTGTCCCATGGAGTTGATAAGAGTCAGAAGCGACATGATGGCAGTGGGTTTTTTTGAAGCCTCACAGTCAGGCTCCCCCCAAAGCCCTACTCTGGGAGACAGGGGTGCCCAGCACACCAAGGCCAGCTCTGCTACTCTGTCCTTGCAGTCACTGGATCAGGGGTTCCCCAGGTTGTAGGGGGACACACTGGGGGCAGAGTCCCGGGCGGAAGGAGGGGAGGAGCCACAGACCGGTCTTCCAGAGAGGCGCTGGGGCTGGGGCTGGGGCTGGGCCCTCTTCTCTCCCGGCTGAGCAGTGCTGGGCAAAGCGGCGAGGGCAGGATTTTCCTGGTATTCCCGTCACTGCAGAAAAAACAAACCGGTGAGAAGTGAGGGAAGAGGCTTCTGGAGGCAAAGCTCAGGGGTTACATTCAGAAGTGACAGATCCTCCGTCTTGAGTGGCTCATATACTAGTTTTTGGAACCTTGCCTACATGGGAGAAAGATGAGGTTTTCCACTCACATCAAGGGTTCCAGTCTTGGAAACCCCCAGGGGCAGTTCTACCCTGTCCTAGGGGGTCGCCCCGAGCGGGCATCGACCCGATGGCAGTGAGTGTGGCTTTGCATAGACGGGATGTACAGGCAGAATAGCCCGCCAGCCTAGCGAGAGCGCTCTACAAACACCATGCCAGTCTGTCTCTCCACAGCTAAGCAGGGCGGGCCATGTCCCCATTTTACAGAGGAGCAAACTGGGGCTTAGGGGGGGAGGACATTCTGAAAGGCCAGTCATTCTTTAGCTCTGAGTCTGTGAGGCATCTCAGGCTTCATGCCCCACACTGGTGTTTTGCGGAAGGCTGAACTTGGACCTCACCCAGGATGGCCGGGTGACCAGCTCCTTCAACGAGGGGTCAGCCACGACTCACACAGGTACAGATTCGTCTGGTGAACGAGGCTCGCTGGTGCAGACAGTGGAGCCCAGCAGTGCCACCTGGGAGGCTCAGGGGCCAGCAGTCAATGCCAGCCCAGGGTGCCAGTGCTGTCTGCATATGTATCTCTAGTGTTCTAGGCCCGAGTCCTGGCTGTAAGGACTCCATGGAGGGATTTCTCTCTTACGGGGATGATCCGGCCTTGTTGGTGCTGGAAGAGGCCTAAGCAGCCACAGAGCTGCCCTTTAGAGATGGGATGCTCAGGGTGGCTGAGAGGTGGGCTAGGGTGAGGTCCTACCCAGCTATTGCTTGTCTCACCATGAGGACAGGCCTGCTCAGCCTCAGCCTCTGACCCTCTCCTGCCTTCAAGAGGTGGCAGGGCCTCTCACCTGGGGCTGATGCCCAAGGATCAGGGTTTGGACAAACAGAAAGAAAATTGGAATCCTACTGCCCTTCCCTCTCCCCCATCCCATTGCCTCTTCGTTTAGAGACTCCTGGATGCTCTTATGAGGGGGAAAGGGACTGTGTGTGTGTGTGTGTGTGTGTAAAGGGACTGGGAAAGGGACTGGGTCCGTTTGTGTGTGTGTGTGTGTGTGTGTATAAAGGGACTGGGTCTGTGTGTGTGTGTGTGTGTGTGTGTATAAAGCGACTGGGACCGTGTGTGTGTAAAGGGATTGGGTCCGTGTGTGTGTGTATAAAGGGACTGGGTCCATGTGTGTGTGTGTGTGTGTGTGTGTGTGTGTGTGTGTGTGTATAAAGGGACTGGGTCCGTGTGTGTGTATAAAGGGACTGGGTCTCTCTGTGTGTGTGTGTGTATAAAGTGACTGGGACCGTGTGTGTGTAAAGGGACTGGGTCCGTGTGTGTGTGTGTGTGTGTGTGTGTATAAAGGAACTGGGTCCGTGTGTGTGTGTGTGTATAAAGGGACTGGGTCCGTGTGTGTGTGTGTGTGTGTATAAAGGGACTGGGTCCGTGTGTGTGTGTGTGGGGGGGGTTGTTGTAGGGCCAGAGTTGCCCACAGGCAGCAGGCGTTGTATGGGTTTTCTTTGAAGATTCCCCTGCCCCCCACGAAAGCCCAATCTTCTTGGAGTGCATTCTGTCTCACAGGGACCCTACTAGACGGGAGTCAACTTGAACTACCCCACAGGGCTGACAAGCTCTGCAGAGTGAACTTGGCCTAGTATTACCCGTCTTCTTCCAGAGACTGGGACTCATGCCGAGTGGATTGAATGCCAACAGAAAGCACGGAGCATCTGAGGAAGTACGTCACCCCCCTCTTCTCTTGTTCCTGCTATTAATCATGGTGCTTGCCCTAGATGACCCCAAGGAACAGGGCAGCCTTGTTGACAACTCAACTGCAGGGACCTCTGCCCCAAGGACCTGCAAGGGTCAGCTGGCTGACGGTGACAACATTCCTCAAAAGGAGTAAGGGAGGCCGGAGCACTTGGAGCCCCCAAAGGGGTCCTCTTAGCGGCCCTTACCCAACAGCCCCATCCCCGAGTGCCTTTCCCCGAGTGGCCAAGCGCACACTGGAGGGTTTGTCTCTCCCGGGAAGTTGAACACAGGGATGGGCCAGCAGGGCTGCCTGGCGGGGCTCACTCTGCATGGCCCATGGGCCTACTTTTGGCTTCCTCTTTCCACACAGGCCTGTTTCCCAGGAGGGTCTGGGTGGTGGAGTGCAGCAAGGTTTCAGGGAGCCATCCCAAGAGAAGAGCCAGGATGGGTAAGGTGCTGGCACTGGGCCCCGGATGCAGGGGACTTGCAGGCCCTGGGACTCTTTCAGAGTGACGAGCCAGAACACCTGGGGAACAACCCCGGGGGTTGTGGTTACAGGGGGGGGGGGTGTCCTGCTGGTGGGCTTGCAGCCAGTGCCCCCTGTTCTTTCCCTGAGGGAAGCAAATCAACTGCCAGTCTTTTGTCCATTTGGAGGCATTAAGGAGCTAGTTTACTGGAGGCAGGACACACTTACTCCCTGCAAGACATTTCTGTTGACAGGACACATGGAGCTATGCTAGAACTCTGGAGTCGGAGGAGCCATGTGGAGCCGGAGCCTCTGCCAGAGCCCAGATGCTTCCACCGCCACTGGATCCACAAGACTTTCCACCCACCGGCCTGAGATCTTCTTGCATTCAGCATGATTGCATGTGTTTCATGAGTCTGAGGAGGGTTTTATAGATTGGTATCGGACATATGGGCTAATAGTGGACTTAGGGACTTGATCTGGCACTGGGTTGAGATGTTTTCTCCATATTCAACTGCCCTTGTATATAAAGCTCTTTCTTATACAGGCATGAGTGCCTTTGAATGTATTTCTCTAGTCAACACAGACTAACACAGATGCTCTCCTCTGGGGATTGCTCAGGATTAGCCTTAGGCTAAAGACTTTGAGAAGAACACGGAGGTACATTGTCATTCTCATCACACCATATCAAGGGTGTACCTCCTGCTTGGCCTTCTTTAAAAAAAATACAGCTGTTTCTCATTTCCAATGGGAGGGCTCAGCTCCCTTCCACCCCAGCCACAGGCTCACTTGGGGTGGTCTGCCCTTGGGCATGACAGGGCTGCATCTCAGTGATGGAGCGTGGTGGAAGGCCCACACCCTTGGCGCTGCCATCCGGGTTTGCAGAGTGAGAAGACAGTAGAAACATGGATGGTGTGAGGAGGGACCTGCGTGCAGAAGGGCCTGCACAGGGATGCTGAGCTCCTGATGAAGGGAACCTGCCCCGGGGCATTTTCATGGGGACTTAGGGGAGGTTGTCCACATCTCTCTCCTGTCCTTGCTAGGACAAAAAACGGCCTCTTACTCCAGGTAATCCATATCCTGGCAGGTTGGCTGCTGCTTGCTCCATGGCCATGACTGCCTGCTTCCTCTGTCCCCTCTGTCTCCCACACCGCTCCTCTGCCCACCACCAGGCCCGTTTTCCTATAGAAACATGCGATTTGCAGGCACGAGGCTTGTACTTTGAGGTCCCTTGCCATCACGGTACTAGGTCCACCGGCTGCCAGAGCAGTGGGGGCGGTCATGCAGCCAGGTGTGCTCAGACAAGCTTGGAGGTCACTGGCCTGAACATGGACAACCAAAGAAACCGTGAGGGTGATTGGTCCTCCCTGATCATGCAGCCGACAAGGAGATATTCAGAGCAGCAGACGTGGGTTGGAGAGAGGGGCAGGGCGCCTTTTCTGGCCTCCCACACTGTTGGCGGAGTTCCTCCCTTCCTTTTCTGGTAAAAGTAGTCATGACGCAGCATCTGCCAATTCCCCAGTGTTTGCGTGCATTAGTGTTTACTGACAGTGCAACCACGACCACTACCCTTTTCTGAAATCATCTCAGCACCAGAAACAAGCTCGATGCTTCCTAAGCAACCTCGCTCCCCTTTCCCTCCTTCCCGCCGCCGCTGTGCTGGTCAGGCCGGTGAATCGGTTCTGAGTCACACACCAGAGCACGGAAGCTTGTGAAGTCCTGCACCAGCCTCACGGTGATTCTGCTTGAGTCCGTGGCTGCGGTTACTATGCCAACCCATCTTGAGGGGTTTCCTTTCCTTCGATTTCTATTTCACCCAAGCACTGTGTCGTCCTCCAGGGACTGGTCCCCCACTGAGCACAGGTTCCAGCTGTGTGAGACCCAGTTTCACCCTCTGCTTCTCAGGCCCCTTCTGGTTGTACTTCCTTCAAGACCTGTGTTCCTTCTCCAGGTGTAGTCAATGTTCTTTAACAACACGGTGTTTCAGAGGCTCCCGCCCCTGCTCAGTCTTTCTTACTCGTTGTTCAGCCTGCAAATGCTTAACAAGGTATTTGAAAAAATCCTGGCTTGGGTCAGGTGCACCTCAGTCCTCAAAGTCATAACGTAAAAAGAAAAATACTTTAAAGAAGTCGTTTGTAACATTCCAGATGGCATTTAATGTCTTTTTAAAAAAGATCAACGAATCATTTAGCTATTTAATTTCTTGACTGCCGCATCCGTGAGCCTTGATGGTGGAGCCAAGTGCAATGGAATCCTGTCCCTTGGATCTGTTCTCTGTTTATCCTGAGGTTACTGATCGGTCCAGTTGTGAGGAGTTTGCTTTTCTTTATAGGACAGCTTCACATCTTCTCTGCTGCAACAAGCAAGGCTGTAGCATCGGCATCTGTCAGGTTGTTGATGAGCCTTCCCTCAATCCCAGCGTCCCGTTCTTCTTCAGACGGTCTAACTTCTGGGCTGGTCTGATTGAGTAAGTATGGCGAAAGGATACAAGCCTCTCCCACATCATTCTGAATTTAAAACTGTACAGTATGCCCTTGTTCTGGTCAAACGACCGTCCCTTGCTCCCTGTACAGGCTCTGCAGGAGCACAATGGAGTGTTGAGGTTGTTAATTTATTGTGCCAACCTGGCTGATAAACACATGTGGGATTAATTGAAGGGTGGAGGGATAAATAGTTCAGTGAGCCTCGCTTTTCTAGTTCTCGGATCTCTTGCTTTCTGATGGTTGGACCAGGGTGCAACTTCCTTAGCCAGTTCCCTGCTTCAGCTGGTAAGGCTCACTTCCTGCAAGACATTATCAAGAAGCTGCATGGACCTACCCCAATGCAGCCCTGGGTGCTGGAGCAGCCGTGTGGAGACCCCTGCCAATGCTGAGATGCTTACACGTTCACTGATTTGACTTTCTTCCTGCAGCTGTGTCATTGTGTGTATTTTGTGAGATGGAGGAGGACTTTGTGGATTGGTGTTGGACATATGAGTTAATGTTGGACTTGTGGGCTTGGGAAGCACTGGGTTGGGATATTTTCTTGATGTGCACTTACCCTTTAAATAAAACTCTCTCTTATACATAAGTTTCTGTGGATTTGTTCCTCCAAAGTACCTAGACTTACACAAGTGTTCTGGAATTCCCTCTTTTGCAATGTTATATATATATGTATATATATACACATACATTCCCTCTTGTGCAATGTTATATATACATGGCCCACACAGTCAAATGCCTTTGTATAGTTACTGAAACCCATGCAGACATCTTTCTGGTATTCTCTTTCAGCCAAGATCCACTTAACCTCAGCATGGCTAGCCCTCTTTTGAAACTGGCTTGGATCTCGGGCAGCTTCCTCTCAATGTGACACTGAGGCTCTTGCTAGATATTTCCCACAGTTTGTGGAATGTGCACAAATATGGATCTCTTCCAATTGTTTGGCCAGGTAGCTGCCTTCCAAAGTTCGGAGCATAGAGTGCTTCCAGGGTTGCACCAGCTTGTGGGAACCTTTCAGCTGGTACTCCGCCAGTTCCGAGGGCCTTGGTTTTTGCTGATGCCTTTGTGTAGGTTGGACGTCTTTCTTAGATGCCATCAGTTCTTGATCATACACGACCTCCTGGAATAAATGGAACCTCGACCACTTCTTTTTAGAACAGTGTGTATGTATTCTTTCCATGGCCTTTTTATGCTTCCAGCATCATTCAACATTTTGCCCAGAGAATCCTTCAATATTACAACCCGAGGCTTGAATTTTCCCCCGTTCTTCCAGCTGGCGAAATGCAGAATGCGTTCTTCCCTTTGGGTTTTCTAACTCCAGGTCTCTGCACATTTCAGTGTACATTTTACCTGGGTTTCTTGACTGCTTTTTGGAGCTTTCTGTGCGGGGCTCTAACGTCATAATGTCTCCCCTTTGCTTTAGCTACTTTAAGTTCAAGAGAAAGTTCCAGGGTCGCTTTGGACATCCATTTTGACCTTTCCTTTTATTTTAAAAATGACTTTTTACTTTTGTCATGTACGATGTTCTTGATGTCATTCCAGAGCTCATCTGGTCTTTGGGATTAGTGTTTAGCGCATCCCATCCATTCTAGAGATGGTCTCTCAATCCAGATGGGATAGACGTAAGGTCACCGTTTGCCTCTCATGGATTTGCGTTTTCTTCAACTTCAATCTGAACTTGCATGTGAGCAGTTGATGGTCCCTTCCGCAGTTAGCCCTGGGCCTTGTTTGGCTGATGGTATTTAGCATCTCCATCATCTCTCTTTAAAAGTATATTTTTATTGTGATGGAGGTGAAGGTATTGCAGCGCAGACCATCAGTTTTACAGGCAATCGCGCACATACACCTTTCCTTTAGACTCTGTACTAACTATCCCTTGGCACATCTCCTGTGCTTCCTATTTCCATCCCTCCTTCTTCCTTAGTCCTATGTCCTGGGGGCAGACGCTGCCCTTTTAATCCTAAGTGAGTGATTATTCTTACATAGGGGCAAGGTCCTCAATTCAAACCACTAGCTGCTCCTCGAGAGAAAGACGAGACTCTATTCCCATGAAGCATTTCGGTCTTGGAAATCCACGCGGGCACGTCTATTCTGTCCTATAGGGCCACTAGGGGTCACCATTGACTCGATAGCAGTGAGTTTTCTTTTCTTTAAAAAAATTTTTTTAATTGAATAAATCTTTTTATTGGGGCTCATACAACTCTTATAACAATCCATACATACATCAATTGAGCAAAGCACCCTTATACAATCGTTGCTCTCGTCATTCTCAAAATTTGCTTTCCACTTGGGTTCCTGGGATCAGCTCGGTTTCCTTTTTTCCCCTCCCCCTCCCTCACCGCTCCCCCCTCCCCCTGCTCCCTTAATAGTTTATAAATAAATATTTTATCTTCTCTTATACTGCCCGGCATCTCCCCTCACCCACCTTCCCATTGCCATCTAGGTTACACATAGATCCCCAAGATCGGTTCCCCCTTTCTACACCCCCTTCCCTCCTGGTGTCACCACTCCCACCGATGGTCCTGAGGGGTTCGTCTGTCCTAGATTCCCTGTGTTTCCAGATCCCTACTGCACCGCTGTACATCCTCTGGTCTAACCAGGTCCGCAAGGTCAGTTCTGGAATGAAGGATAACTAAGGGTCATAGTTGGGGTGGGAGTGGGGGGGGGGTTCCTACCAGTCTCTTTCTGACCAATAAACCTGCTCTTTTTTTTCCCTCTATGATTTTGCATCCTGCTTCGTATTTCTCTCCCTCTCTATCCAGGGCTTTCTAGCGTAATCTTTGTCAGAGCAGTTGGTAGGGGGAGCAGGGCATCATCTAGTTCTCCTGGTAACAGGGTTGTGGGGACCAGTATTTGTGGGGTCAAGTCCAGTGGACTAATTATTTTCACAAGCCTTTCAATTTTCATCACTTGTCTTTCCTCTGCGTGTGGGGAGACCAAGAGTTGAACCTTAGGTAGCTGCTCAGAGTGTTTAAGATCCCCGCCCCCCCTCCCCCACCAGCATTCACTAAAGTAGGCTGTGGAACATTATCTTTGTGAACTACATTGACCTTGGTGTCCTCACAGACTAGCATCTTCAGCCCCTGGGCCCGGGAACTCATTCCCTCACGGCGCTTCATTATGTCTGAGAAATTGCCCTAACTTTGCCTCCTGGGTGCTCCATCACAGGTAAACTCGCAGCACTGGGAAGTACACATTTTCAAATATTCTCTGTCAAACCCACACATATTCATGGGTCTGCTGTCTCTCCCATACCTGTTCTATCCAAGCATCTACTCCTAGATCACTACTGTTCCAGGATGGTGATGTCTTAGACTGTGTTCTCTAGAAACACAAAGCCAGGGAAGCTTGTATACGTTGATGCAGAGAAAGAAATTTATACCAAGACGATGCGTCACACAGGTGTCGTTCTGGGCAAGTCAAGTTGTGACAGGTTCCAAGTTTGTGGGTCAGAGGTTAGGCTGAAGGCTTCTCTTGGCTCACGTAGCTGCAGAGGTGGATGAACTCCAGACCAACAGCGAGGGGACAGGTAGATGACTATAGGGGAAGAGGAACCCAAGAGCAGCAGGTCAGGCTTGTGGCTGCAAAGATAAGTGAAGCCAAGGCCGGCAGATCAGATGGCTCTTCACAGAAGCCTCCCAGGATTAGCAGGCAAGATGGCAGGCTGTTGGTACAAGTCCAAAGAACCGGAGGCCCATGATCCAGATACAAGATTCAGATCCAGCAGAAAGCACCCACAGGGCTGTGGGAGGCAGGCCACAGCCCTGATGCAATGCACTGACCTGTGAAAGGGTGTTGCACCCCACTCTAATACCATCCCTTTATGGAGGCTTACAACTAATGGGCTGTGATTACATTGTGGTCGGCCAGGCCACAGGTGATGGCGATACCATTGAGAATCCTGGCCCAGTCGAGTTGGCACAAAACCGTAGCTATTGCAGTGTTTGACTCTGTTGACTTTAACTCTTACAAACCATCCAGATTTTCTGGGCTTCCCTAATTTTTGTGTGTGGGGCACACCTTCCTCTCATCGTATATTGCCTCTCCCTCCATCTACATTAACACTCGTCTTCCCTCTAGCCTGCGGCTGCCCCTCCCACCTCTGGTGACCAAAGTCTGGAAAGCCTTTCTTGATATCAAGGTGGTCTCATGCAATAGTGGGTCTTTTGTGATTGACTAAGTTCACTTCGCGCAATGCCCACCAGTTCATCCACGCGACGAAGCATTTCGCAGATGTAACGCTTTTAAAAACAATTTTACTGGCATATAATTCAGTAGTTTCATCACGGTTCTTCAATGCTGCCTGCGCAACCTGGTGGCACAGTGGTTGAGCAGTGGGCTGTGACCCACAGGTTCACACTTCGAAACCACCTGGTGCTCCTCGGGAGAAGACGGGCTTTCTGCTCCCGCCAAGAGTCACAGTTGCAGAAACCCCGAGGCAGTTAGTTCTCCCTTGTCCTAGAGCAGGGGTTTTCCACCTTCCTCAGGCCGCGACCCTTCCATACAGTCCCTCATGGGGTGGTGACCCCCAACCATAACATTATTTTGTTGCTACTTCATCACCGTCATCTCGCTACTGCTATGAATCGTCGTGTAAATATCTGATAGGCAGGATGTATTTTCATTGTTACAAATTGAACATCATTAAAGCATAGTGATGAATCACAAAAACAACATGTAATTATATATTGTGAAATATTTATTTCTAAT